>NC_134689.1:127881657-128201032 GCF_050947455.1 Rhinoderma darwinii
GTTTGTGTTTTTGCGCGTGCAAAAGGCACTTAACTGCTCTGTGTATCATCACATAGGATGTGCGGCTGCGTGATTTTCTCGCAGCCGCCATCATGATGACACTCCGTTTGGATGTTTGTAAACAGAAAAGCACGTGTCTTTCTGTTTCCAAACATACTTTTGACTGCAGTTGCGCGAATCACGCACGTCCCATAGAAGTGCTTCCGTGAGCTGCGCGTGATTTTCACGCACCCATTGACTTCAATGGGTGCGTGATGAGCGAAAAACGCAGAAATATAGGACATGTCGTGAGTTTTACGTAGCAGACTCACACTGCGCAAAAATCACTGACAGTCTGCACTGCCCAATAGACTAACATAGGTCCGTGCGACGCGCATGAAAAAAACGCGGGTGGCACGGACGTATATTGCGTTCGTGTAAATCCGCCCTAAAGGTGAGCACCTCTTAATAAAGTAGACGCCTCTTACTCCAGCGCACCGGAAACCCTTTAACTTGTCAGATATTCTGTTCCAAATTTCAATCTGTAATATTGCTGGAGGTCCAGCACCGGTGACCCCACGATAATATACTTTGTCATTGCGTAAGTAGATGTTCTCTATGACACCGTAGTCATCTGTATTACTCTTGTTAGCAGAGAGAATTACAATAATCTATTTTGGTGGGTTACATTTGCTACCTGGAGTTGTCAAGGCCTGTTCTAAAAGAGGAATTCCCATCGTAGACATTTATGGTGTACAGTATATGACATAAATGCCTGAGAGGTGCAGGTCCCACCTATTGTGTGAACAGGGGGCCACTACCCAAGTCAAAGTGGCTCCCAGCGGCTGCATAGACCTCTGCATTAAAGTCTTTGGGAATGGAAGATCTAATGTGTATGTGGGCAGATGTCGGAGGTGTTTTCCCTAGAAGATAGGCCGCTTCCGGAAGTGTCTGGCAGCTGCTTATTCCCGCCTGTCCAGATTAAGTGAGGAGGAGCCTGGGAATCGGTAAATACTTCTTGGCGGGTGTACGGCAATGTGAAGAGATCTGTTTTGTCTTTTTGACATGGCACTGTCTTGTGGACCGCATCACTTTAATGCTGGTTCTCCCAGGACTGAAATGTACTCTTGGTTTTTCAGATATTATAAATTATTCCTGATATAATTGTATTCAATCATAAATATGATCAGGCTAGAGCTAGAAAGCAGACCCAGAACGGCATTATTGGCCAGTAGGGCGTATGACCGGGACCCCGTCTAGGAGTATCAGCTCCGTTGTTATATTTGTGGCCTCTGATAGCTTTATCGGCTATTGAATGCGGTCTATTTGACATTACTTAGGGCATAGCTCGTTCATATATGGAATGCACTATAGATCATATCGCATTGGCTCCTAATGACTGTTCCCCTCTCTTCTTTTAGGGGGTTTCTTTTCCAGCATCTTCTCCAGCTTGTTTGGAACCAGAGAGATGAGGATTTTGATTCTGGGTCTAGATGGAGCTGGAAAGACCACGATACTTTACCGATTACAAGTGGGAGAAGTTGTTACCACCATTCCGAGTACGTACCACAGTTGGTGTTTTTTATGCTGCTGCACTTGCTTATATAAATAGAAATGAGTTGTCATAGATTGTAGAAAGATTTCCTAAAGGGTTAAATACTATGAGCAGCAGCAGTTGTTGTGGGGTACAGTATTACGGTTATTAAGTGGTAAATCCGAATACCCGGGGTCTTCTGTTCTGTCATACGATGTAGACAGATTTTGGGCGACCGTTGTATTTGATTTTTATAAATGTAGATCTGAACCTGGTAAAACAGTTAGTGACGTGATCTTGTTCTCTCCAGCCATTGGTTTTAACGTTGAGACCGTAACCTACAAAAATCTGAAGTTTCAAGTATGGGACCTTGGAGGACAAACCAGTATCAGGTAATATTACATGTTATTTCGGACTTATTTGGAAGGCATTCTTTACGCTTCCCTGTACGTTCTGTATTGCAACTTATCATTCTCATATTTTATTGCTCTTATTTGAATCCATTGCCTCTGTTTCCTGTTCAGTAGAAGTTTGCTTGCTAGATTGGGGAGGTGCATCACTATAGTTATAGAAATAGAAGGCCTGAGCTACACTATGACTCAAATATGGGAGTTGTACAATAGCACATCCATAAGAACGAATTGAGTTGTGCTATCTTAAAGGCGTTGTCCACCTTCTGACCACTGTTGACCTATCCACCGGATAGGTTATCAGTATTCTATCGGTGCGGGTCTGACACCCGGACCCCGCACCGATAAGCCGCTCCGGTGACCTGCGGGCACCAGATGTGGTGGCACATAATGCTATGTACGGAGCCCGGAAGCAGTTGGCTCCGTACATAGCATAGCGGCCGTGCTGCAGGTCCGCTCCTATTCACTTGAATAGGAGGGGACCTGCAGCTCGACCGCTATTCCGTGACTGGAGCTAACTGCTTCCGGCATGTATGTCCGGTGCACAGAGGTACTGGACCGGGCGTCGGACCCCCACAGATCATGTATTGATGACCTATCTGGTGGATAGGTCATCAGTTGTCAGAAGCTAGAAAACCCCTTTAAGAGATCTTCGAGCATTATGTTCCCAAATTAAGTATTGATATTGATATACAGTCATCTATGTCCCTCCATATTAAAGCGCACCCCACAAACCTGTCCGTCTTTTTTGTCTCTATATAGCAGTGTGATTTCTGCAAGCGACTGTCAGGGCTGAATATCTATATTTAACCCTGACATCCTCCTATAGGATTGCACTAGCATCTAAAAGGAGCCAGAATGCTCCTGGTGGTAGTCATGATTTTCAGACTGCCACTTCTTCCCATTGGCCATATGGGGGAGACTGTACTGAAACCTGTAAGCCAATCCGTGCTCCCAGAGGCAGCTGACTAAGCCATGCAGATGCAATCCAGTTTTACAGAAACCATCTCCATCGCCTCACAACACTGGATACAGAAATCCCTTGACAACGACTGCGAGTGAGCAATTATAATAGTACAGACTGCTGGTCTGATGGGCTAGAACGAGATTAAAGGAAACCAAAGAGCAGAATAAAGGTAATGAGCATTAGGGTGTATTCACACGTTGCGGTTTTGCCACTAAAACCACATAGAAAAACCTGCATGCATTTTTACCGTAATTTGCCGCGGTTTCCGTGCAAAATCGTAACATGAATATACACTAAGGCTGGGTTCACACGACCTATTTCAGGCGTAAACGAGGCGTATTATGCCTAGTTTTACGTCTGAAAATAGGGCTCCAATACGTCGGCAAACATCTGCCCATTCATTTGAATGGGTTTGCCGACGTACTGTGCCGACGACCTGTCATTTACGTGTCGTCGTTTGACAGCTGTCAAACGACGACGCGTAAAATGACTGCCTCGGCAAAGAAGTGCAGGACACTTCTTTCAGACGTAATTTGAGCCGTTCTTCATTGAAGTCAATGAAGAGCAGCTCAAGATTTATGAGCGTCAAAGACGCCTCGCATAATGCGAGGAGGAGCTTTTACGTCTGAAACGAGGCAGCTGTTTTCTCCTGAAAACAGTCTGTCTTTTCAGACATAAAAGCCACTTCTCGTGTGCACATACCCTAAGGGAAGGTTGTACAGATCATTTGATTAGCGAGAAAAAGTTTATAGTTAGAAGTCCACTGTAAGCTGGAGAAAAGGGTTAGGTTAGGTCCAGTTCACACAGTTTTATTGGCGCGGAAACCACATCAGAATCTCCGCCTCCCATTGTTTTCAATGGGAGGTGGAGGCAGGTTTTTTTCTACCTCGGCTTCTAGCCTCGTGCAGGACAAGAATGCAGCATGCTCTTTCTTGCCGCGGTTCCGCCTCTGACCTCCCATATAAATCAATGGGAGTCAAAGAAAGCGTTTATTCGCTGCGTTTTTTGGCCGCGGGCGCAAACGCTATAAAAAAAACGCAGAAAGTGCAGGCAGGTCAAAATCTACCTCAAATTTCCTGAAGGAAATTCCTGCAAATTCTTCCATGTGAACAGGGCCTTAGGTAAAAATGATATTGCATCACTGGGTCTTTATGCATTATGGAAAGCTAAAACCGGATGAGAAGTCACATTAGTCATCTCCTATTTTTACATAAATACACCTTCAACAGATCTTTTTCAGATATTCCACTAACCAGTGTAATTTCAAAAAGTTGCCTCATATGGTTCACACCATGTGTATCTTGTACAATCGTATCCATTAGGTCAGGCTTTAACTCCTTCCCACCGCAGCCATTTTTTTAATTTGAATTTTTTTTTCTCCCCACCTTCCAAAAGTGAAAAGCTTTTTTCTTTTTCCGTCGATTAAAGCCATATGAGGGCTTAATTAATTTATTTTTTGTACCATTTAATGTACTAGGAAACTGGAAAAAATGCTGCATGGAGTGAAATAGGAACATTTTTTAGAAATGTATGAATAAATTGACAACTGGGTGTTACTATTCCCCTTGTCAAGGGGGTGTGTCACTACAAAGTCTCACTCTGTCAGCACTGATTTGACATTGTCAGACCCCAACTGGTGACACCCAGTTGTCAATTTTTCATAAATTTCTAGGAGGAAAAACAGGGGAACAGCACAGTGCAGAGTAGTATGTTCACACGCTGAGTCAAAAACGGCTGAAAATTACGGAGCTGTTTTTAGAGAAAACAGCCTCTGATTTTTCATGCGTTTTTGAAGCTGAAAATTAAGCTTCTTTTAATTTGGAGCTTCTTTTCAGGCTTCTTTTGAGGAGTTTTTCATAGTGTTCAATGGAAAATCAGCTCCAAAAAACGCCTCAAGAAGTGACATTCTACGTCTCTTTACGCTCCATTTTTTAAAACAGCGGCGTAAAAAGACGCCCCGTATGAACTAAATGCTGTTTTTCCCATTGATTTCAATGAGCAGATGTTTGTAGGCGTTCAGCTTCCGTTTTTTCAGGCATTTTTCGAGGTGTAAACACCCTGAAATACGCCTGAAAGCACTGCGTGTGAACATACCCTTATAAGAAAAAGTGCTCCAGAATTGTTGTTTTATGAGGAATACAGCTATTTACTAAAACAGACATGTTGGGAGTAGCGACAGGTCCTCTTTTAAAAGGCTCTGTCACCACATTATAAGTGCCCTATGTCCTACATAAGGAGATAGGCGCTATAATGTAGGGGACAGCAGTGCTTTTTATTTAGAAAAACAATCTATTTTTACCACTTTATTAGCGATTTTAGATTTATGCTAATGAGTTGCTTAATGCCCAAGTGGGCGTATTTTTACTTTAGGCCAAGTGGGCGTTGTACAGAGGAGTTTATGACGCTGACCAATCAGCATCATGCATTCCTCTCCATTCATTTACTCAGCGCATAGGGATCCTGCTAGATCCTTATGTGCTGTCTTATACTAACACATTAACAATACTGAAGTGTTTAGACAGTGAATAGACATTCCACGGGATGTCTATTCACAATCTCTGCACTTCGTTACTGTTTCTATGGTAGTTACAGCAGAGGAAGCGTGATCTCGTTGTAACCTGTCATTTACTGCGTAATCTCGCGAGATTACGCTTCCTCTGCTGTAACTACCACAGACAGAGTAACGACGTGCATAGATTGTGAATAGACATCCCGTGGAATGTCTAAACACTTCAGTATTATTAATGTGTTTAGTATAAGACAGCACATACTGATCTAAAAGGATCCCTATGTGCTGAGGAAATTAAGGGAGAGGTGTGCATGAGGCTGATTGGTCACCGTCATACACTCCCCTGTACAACGCCCACTTGGTCTAAAGTAAAAATACGCCCACTTGGGCATTAAGAAATCATTAGCATAAATCTAAAATCGCTCAAAGTGGTAAAAATAGATAGTTTTTTTAAATAAAAAGCATTACTATCACCTACATTATAGCGCCGATCTCCTTATGTAGGAGACAGGGCACTTATAATGTGGTGACAGTCTCTTTAAGTAAATACCAAAAATGTTTTATCTAGAATGAATGCTGTTTCATGTATCTTTTGTTCTATTACAGGCCATATTGGCGCTGCTACTATTCCAATACAGATGCTGTGATTTATGTAGTAGACAGCTGTGACAGAGACAGGATTGGGATTTCCAAATCTGAGCTGGTGGCGATGTTAGAGGTAACAATGAAATATTAATTCATTGCAAGTTACGTAGATGTATACACTTTGAATAGCATTGGCTCTATAGTCAGCAACTGTAATCTTTATAACCACTTTTGCTGTTTTTATTTGCTCCTTGGAAACTGACAACTAACTGCTGTTGACGGATCTGTAAGGCTAGATTTACACGGGTGTTGCGTATCTCGGACGTGAAAAACTGCAGTTTTTCATGTCCGAGGTGCATCCGTGATCTGTGCTGCGGGATGCGATATCACGCATCCCCCATAGACTAAAGGGATGCATGAAGCATGAAAAACGCACGTCACGCGGACCTATGCAAGTCAATAGGGCAATTCAGACATTCAGTTCTTTACACGCAGCGTGTGTCCGCTGCGTGAAACTCACTCCATGTCCTATAGTTGTTTGTTTTTTGCTCTTCACGCACCCATTGAAGTCAATGGATGTGTGAAAATCACGGACAGCACACGGACGCACATCCGTGTGCTGTGCGTGATTCACGCAACACCTGCTCAAGAAATGATAAGAAAAAGAAAACCACCTCCTTCACTGTATTTTGCTGCCGTAAAAAACACATGACATACGGCTGACATACGCGCGTAAAAAACGCTGACAAGCACCGTACACTGATGTCACACGGAACTGCAAGCTCCCAGCGTATAGGTTAAACATACCCGTAGTAGGCCTCCATTCACCCGACAGAAGCCAAAAGAGTATTCTTTTGGCGTCCGTTGGGGCGATATATGTTGGTATAGTTTTTTGTTTTTTTCCCTCCTTGCTGGATAGAATAGCATAGACGACTGTACTATTCTATCTCGAGGCATCCGGCAAAGAAACATATACTGCGTATACTTTTTTTTTTGTAGCGTGTTAGTCTATGGGCGACGGATGCCACTGTATTCCTATACAGTGGCACCCATTAGGAAATTCTCGTGTGTGTGCGTGCGTGCGTGCCCACGTACATATAGTGCGTGGTATAGTCAGTGGGGAAGGTATGAATTCGATATGGAAGCTGATGTGTAATAAATGCAATCAGTGACTCAGGTCATGTGACTTTCTATGTATCGTTATTGTGTGCGGAAGAATCGCATGGAAGTCTCCTGTACGCAGCCTGGGGTATTGCTGCTAGTGCATGGATGTATTGGAGTCCTGTTGTAATTTCCACCTCCATCGTGTATGTGTGATGGCCGTGATCCACTGTCTATGCTGGAATGCTGTAGTTCCGGCAGTGATGGACAGTTAGTATATAGGATCTCTACGGTATGCTGTGTTCTTGCGCTGGCATGTGAGGTGAATAAGGAAGCGAACAGTGCAATAGATGACAGGGCTGGGTTTGTGCAGAAACACTTTATAACTGTACAGTATCATCTTCAAATAATGGCAGGTGGTCAGTGAGTTTCAGGGGGGAATGTTGTGCGTGAGGGTATGTAGGGCACCAGGCTGTGAACAGGAGGCTTCGAGGCTATTTTTCTGCACACCGTTGATGAGCTGCTGTCGAGTTTCTTCCCCTCCCCCTCACACGCATAACATTCCCCCCTGAAACGCACTGGTCACCAGATTATTTGAAGATGATGCTGTACGGTTATAAAATATTTCTATACAAAATAGTGAAGTAAGTTAAAATAAAGTATGCACTATCAGGTCCTGTTGACACAGAGTATTTTGCAGGCCCAAAAAATCTGCTTCAGGCAGATTTTGACCTCCCTGCACTTTCTTACCGCAGTTTTCGCTGAGTTTTTAGCGTCAATCAGCGCCAAAAAAACTCTGTGTGAACAGGGCCGAAGCGTCCACTCATGCGGGGTGCAGCATGACAGGAACTACAGCAGGGCGTAGGCTCTATACAGCATTGCAATGTGAGCCTAAGTGCGATGTATCTCACTATACAAGTACAGTGGGATGTGTTGTAGCCTTATATCGGAGGTGGTCATGCAGTAAGGAGGAAAGGGGGTTTACCGGTTTAATGGTTGGTGGGGGGGTCTCCCATTGGAAATGTACCCCTTTAGTGTATGTTCACACAGGGCTGATTAGCTGCGGATTTTCCACTTTCCACATGGGTTTCATTGCAGAAAATCCACAGCGTATTACAGTAGCAGCAGAGTGGCTGAGACTTTAACAAATCTCATCCCCCACACACTGTGGAAAAAAACCTACTGAGAAAGCATTCATAAGTTGAACCTGCAGTTCAGTTTTTTTTTAATCACTGCTCTTTAGTTGCGGGTTTTCCCCATTGATTCCGCCACAAAAAAATTGCGAGGAAAAAACAACTTTTTCGTTTAAAATGAATGAAAAGGACAATACTAATCCCCTGGGGTGTTGTCATAGTGACGCGTTCCTCTCTTTCCCCGTGCAGCCCGGCCTCCTAGGGTGACGTTTCATTCCATGGGACTTCTGCAACGTCATCCCAGGAGGACGGGCTACTCGGAGTACAGGGGCGTGTGTCGCTATGACAACACCCAGGGGCTAAGTAATGGCTTTTCTTTTGCGCATCGTATCCGCCATTTGTCAACATACCCTTAATGGAATGCTAAATCTGAAGCTTCATCAGCACATATTTCTTTAAATAGATCTGATATCTCCTTACTTAAAAAGCTGGCTAAATTAACAATCATGTTTCCCTTTTAGGAAGAGGAGCTGAAGAAGGCCATTCTCGTGGTTTTTGCAAATAAACAAGACATGGAACAGGCAATGACCCCCACGGAGGTAGCAAATTCATTAGGTTTACCTGCTTTGAAAGATCGCAAATGGCAGATTTTCAAGACGTCGGCTACAAAAGGCACTGGTCTGGACGAAGCTATGGAATGGTGAGCAAAACAAGTGTGCCCGCTGTTTAGGTGGAACCATTATTTACTTCCCGTTGCTTATCTAGCGCCAACATATTAATTTTAACAGACCTGCAGCTTCTCGTTTAACAACAGCTAAGACAACCTAGTGTCTTGTGGTAGGGGACAGAATATATGATATTTTTTTTCTCATCTAATATAGGAGGTTGTGTAATGTAGAAAACCCCTGGGAAAGGACTTCTGAGTTAATAGGTGGTCGTTCCCCATTCAGGACCCTCCTCTATTAACCCCTTCCCCCTGCTTGCATTCTGGGCCCTAATGACCAAGCAATTTTTATAGTTCTTCCATCACATTTGAAAAGCTATAACTTTTATTTTTGCGTCGACATAGCTGTATAGGGTCTTGTTTTTTGCGGATTTTTTAATTGCACCATTTTGGAGTAGATGCGACTTCTTGATCACTTTTTATCAAATTTTTTTTAAAATCGGGATTCACACACAGAAAACAGCAATTTTTCCATTGTTTTTTATTTTATTTTTTATGGCGTTCACCGTGCGGGTTAAATAATGTCATAGCTTTATAGTCGGGGTCGTTACGGACGCGGCGATACCAAACATGTGTAACTTTTTTGCTTTCTTTTGTTTTTTTTGTGTTTTTTTTCTTCACATTTTTTTTCTTCACATTTTTTTTCTTAACTTTATTAAACTTTTTTTTTTTTCAACTTTTTTACTAGTCCCACTAGGGGACTTTAGTATGCGATCCTCCGATCGCATTCATAATACACTGCAATACTTCTGTATTGCAGTGTATTATGCCTGTCCGTGTAAAACGGACAGGCATCTGCTAGGCCATGCCTCTGGCATGACCTAGCAGGCATTCACCACAGGCAGACCTGGGGGCCTTTATTAGGCCCCCGGCTGCCATCAGAGACAGACACTCGGTGATCTTATCGCCGGCTGTTGGTGGGATGAGAGGGAGCTCCCTCCCTCTCTCCAAAACCACTCAGATGCAGTGCACGCTATTGAGCGCCGCATATGAGGGGTTAAACGGGTGAGATCGATACTAATATCGATCTCACCTGTTCGAGCAGGGACGCTCCCAGCCCTCAGTTACATCTGGCAGCTGAGAGCAGGGAGATTTATCGGCTCCCTGCTCTGTTTATTTATCCTGATGCAGCGCCGTGAAAAGGCTTATGCATCATAATAAAGCCCATTAATGACCGCCGTGAAAAGGCTTATTGCCGGTCATTAAGGGGTTAAGTGGACAGACAGCTAATTTCAGAAAATTGTCTCCTGCGGTGGAGGGAATTTAAAACCCGCTGTCAGGTTCTGCCACAGAATATATCACTTTAACACAAATATCAACGGAAGATGGAATGAACATTTTGATGCCGTGTCTTGTCTGCAGATATCTGTAAATTTGTTCTGGCTGAATTGCGGTGACTTCATCCTTATTCATGAGGTTTTGTTATCCTTGTCTTGCAGGTTAGTGGAGTCCTTGAAGAGCAGGCAGTAATCTTATCCTGCCCAGCGCATTGCTCTCTCTTCATTGTCCCGCTGTACGACTGGCTCTGGATGTACATAATATATGCACCATCACCGCCTAAGCTCCAAACAGTGATCGACAAGGGTGTTTGAATTCAATCTCTTCTGTGCCCACCTCCTATAGCGCTGTATCATACTGCACTATTTGTGCCTGTTCCGTAGTGTAGCTTCACTTTATTTATGACTGTTTTGTAATGATACATACAATTGGGGGATTGCACAACTTGGTTTTGAGATCACATATCTTTCTCTCTTATGTGAGATTTTTTTTTAGATGTAAAAACCTGATTGATTTAGATGATGGCCAGCTGGAAAAATGGCCCTCGGCTGTGTAAAGATCATACTCTGAAATTCATCTGTATAAAATAAACATTTATAATTGTAGTCTTCATGTTGTGGTACTTTTAATTCATCAGTTTTTGGGTTAGAAACATGTTTTGACAGTCGAATCAATGGGATGCAGGTATTAAGCAGAATCTGATAATCATCAGAGCTATCGGAGGAGCAACTTTATAATGACAAATACAACTGTGCTGGGTTTTACACTCCTCCACATTGACATTTTCCAAGAAGGAAAAGTTTTGGAATTGTGGAATCACAGGAGTGATAGACATGTTACATATATGCAAATGATAACACAATGGAAACATTTTGGTGTATGGAGTATGAGCGCCACGTGCAGAAATACACGCACTTACACGCCTTGGCATGCTATCAGTGAGGTTAATAATGGTTATCTGAGGAATGCCACGCTGAATGCACTTGGGCCCGCCAATCATAAAGACTGGCTACGGTCAGCTCCCTTTGCAATTGCCGACCAATGATGTTCCAGATGTGCTCGATGGGAGACAAGTCCGGAGACGCTGCAGGCTATGGTAGCATGTTTAGGCCACAAAGGCTGCTCACAGTAGCACGAGCAACATGCGGCCTGGCATTTTCCTGTTGAAAAACGGCTTCTGGGATACTTTGATGTAATCGATGTAACGCGGAGCTGTTAAAGTACCTGAAGTGCATACTAGAGGGGTGCGGCTATCGTACATTATGCCACCCCACAATCCCGGAGTAGGATTGGTGTGACGTTCCCTTGAGAAGGCCTCTTCATGGCGTTGCCCACGTGATCTCCAGACCTATCTCCGACTATTATTGCATCTGAGACAAAAGCGGGACTCATTGCTGAAGAGGATAGACCTCCACTCCAGCCTCCACTTCTGTCTTCCTGTGCACCATGATAGCCTTTGAGAGCAGTGGCGTGTGGTGAATGGAACACCTGTAGCTGGACATCTGGTTAGTAGCCCAATGTCATGCAAATGACATTTGATGGTTTGTGTCGACACTGGTTGCCACACTAGGCTTGAGATGTGACCTCCAATTTCACTTGCAGTACAGAATGGATCACTACGCGCCATTCTTCCAATCCGCCCGTGCAGAGGTTTGCCTCGACACACCTCTAGCTGTCATTTCTGTTCATTGTTCATCACCCAACCTCCGGGGACACGCAACATTAAACAGTGCTGACCTCTCAGCCCAGGCGCATAGCGATCTCACGGAGTGATAAACAAAGGTCTCTTCGTTTGCAACAAGTGGTGATAACTGGCATATCAACAAACAGGAGGCATGGTACAATCATTTCACACCACTTGATCCGATTTCTGAGGTTTCATGTGGCTAAAAAAGTTTGCTTTCAATCTGGCTTTTATGAACATGCCACGAAAATGTTATCAATTTCAGATCTTAGCGACACCTGTTACTTCCTCGACTTGTATAACGTTACAGTTTGACTTTCTTGGTGTTGCAATTTTAATGTTGAGGCTATTTTCAAAGTGGAAATATTTTGTTGCAAGTGAACATGGTCTTAGTACAGTTTAGCCAGAACATCTAGGCCATGTTCCCATGTAGCATAAACTATGCAGCATTTTCGCAATGCAATTCGGTGTGGAAGTTCCACAGCCTTTACAGTAGCAGCACAGTGAATGAGATTTGAAGAAATCTCATGCACACGCTGCAGAAAAAAAATCTGCAGGAATAACGTTCATAAATTGAGCAGTGGTGCAGACTTTAGATCCGTAGCTTGTCAATTTACGCTGAGTATTCGTTGGTTTTTCTGTTGCAAGTTTTCCCTATTGAAGTCAATGGGGGATTAAAACCCGCAACAAGTGTAGCGACTTTTGCATCAGAAACGCTGCAATTTCACACCAAAAATCACGAATGAGGGAAAAAAAAGCGTTATTTTAAATAAAAAAAAGTCTTCCAGCTATTGTCATAGCACCAGGATGCACCATGGGAAGTAGGCAAGCCAGCTGAGGTAGAGGGGTGTTCTGGGCAATGTTCTGCTGGAAAACCTTGGGTCCTGGCATTCATGTGGATGTTCCTTTGACACGTACCACCTGCCTAACATTGTTACAGACCAAGTACACACCTTCATGGTATCCGTATTCTCTAATAGAAGTGGCCTCTTTCAGCAGGGTAATGCTCCCTCCCACACTGCAAAAATTGTTCAGGAATGGCTTGCACAACATGAGAAACGTGGCGCCATATTTATTTTTTTCTTACATTATGTGGATGGCTAAGTACATGTGCCCAGCTTAACTGGGGTCCCCAGATAAGCGAGGCACATGTACTTTGCCATCCACATAATCTAAAAAAAATAAAATTATTCATAGGGCCACCTTCTTTCATCGCTTCATTGTCCAGTTGCAATGCTCTCGTGCCCATTGTAGATGCTGTGTGTGGCAGGGAACAGTGGCTCTTCTGTAGGATTGGACCAGACGGGCTAGCCTTTGCTCCCCCATATGAATCAATGAGCCTGGCACATCCATGACCCTGTAGTTGGTTCACTGGTAGTCCTTCCTTTGACCAGTTTTGGTAGCTACTAACCACTGTATATCGGGAACCCCCCCCCCCCCCCCAAGACCTGATGTTTTGGAGATGCTCTGACCCTGTTGTCTAGCCAACACAACTTGGCACTAGTTAATCACTCAGATCCTTATGCTTGCCCATTTTTATTGCTTCCAATACATCAACTTCAAGAACTGACTTAACTTGCTGCCTAATATATCCCACCACTTGACAGGTGCCATTCTAGTGAAAATGTTATTCACTTCACCCGTCAATGGTTTTAAAGGGGTTATCGAGTTTTCAGCAAATTAATGTTATTCTTTGTATAATTAAAAGTTATACAATTTTCCAATATATTTCTGTATTAATTCCTCACTGTTTTCAAGATCTCTGCTTGTTGTCATGCAGTAGGAACATTCATTGTTTACTTCCAGTGAATAAAGTTCTGTCCACGGTCTTGTAATAAACGCACAGGTACTGGAATTGTTAGACAACACAGCTCTGATACACATGCTCTGCACCTGTTTGTCTAGTTATTTCCCACCTTGATGTGGCTGCTGCCTCACTAAGTGGAACAGGGCTTGGGTGATCACCATTCCTAAGATAGGTAAAGGTCCCAATTCTGGGACCTGCATCTATTAGACATTCCTGGCACATCCTGTGGACATACCATAAATGTCTAAGGGGGGGAATAACCTCCCCCTCTGTAAAACCACTTAGGTGGCATGTAAGGAGTTAAATGGCTGGAATGGGAGTGGCCTACAATCCCAACCCTTGAAGCAGGATTTTTGACTATATTAACCACTCCCCACGGCGTACTATTACAACACTGCGCAGGAAAGGATTAAAGCAAATGTCCATATTTTAGCGCCATTTGATTTTTAGCTACAGCATTCTATGCAAATTAATTTCTTAACCCTTTCACTACCAGTGTTTTTTTTACATCAATGTCCAGAGCAAAAAAATTAGTTTGGAATGCTATATCCTAAAGGTAATTTTTATTTCTTAGCCCGTCACAGATATTTTCTTTTTTTGCCAGAAATGTGGCTTTTTTTAAATTTTATTATACCAAATTGGAGCAGATACCTTTTCATTTTACAGGTCTCATATAGTGAAAAACGTGCAGAAGATTAAAGGGTAACAAACTTCTGACATGTCAGAAGTTTTCATTGGTGGGGGTCTGAGCACTGAGACCCACACCAATTGCTAAAACGAAGCAGCTGAAGTGCTCGTGTGGGCGCGGAGTTGCTTTGTTTCTATTCGGCTTTTTCCAGAAATTGATGTAGCGGTGTACGGACTCAAAAGAAAGTCTATAAGCCCGTACTCTGCTACATCGGCTTTCCGGAAAGCCGATGTTCCGCTGGTCTCAGTGCTCGGACCCCCACCAAACAAAACTTCTGACGTGTCATAAGTATGTTGAACGTTTAGTTACCCTTTAAGGTTTGATTAATATTTACCCCAAGAATTAATCCGCTAATTCTGTGAATAGCAATACTAAATATGTGTACAGTGTCTAACACGTGTGACAACGCTATAACTTCAGGAGTATTAAACAAGAAACGGATATTTCAGTTCACTGTGACAGTGACAGCCCGGTCCAGTTGATGGAATTGGGTGCTGGACCATCAAATAGAGAATAGAAAATGGAGGGGCCTGCGTCGTAACCTATTAATTTATGCAGGAGGAGAGGAAGGAATTAATTATTTTCAGCCAAATGTATGTCTGTTCTGTGTAACAGCTTCGCTTTCTTTTCTGATCTTACTTTTTCAGTAGACGTGAGGAGATGGGATTTTATGCAGGAAAGACCCTGGGAAAAATTTGCTGCTGCAACAAACTTTTCCTGTGAATGCCAAGATTTATTATGGCAATGTGATTGGGACAGGTACCAATCAGGTCCTGATAATGTCACCCGGACCAGAGGTTGTTCGTAATCCACGTATAGCTGCTGCTGCTGCTGCTGCTGCTGGAGACGCAAACAGCGTAAAGTTATATAAACTGCTGCACAAAGCCCAATAAATGGCAACATTACGCTGGGCAATCCTGAAGTGCTTAAAGAGGCTCTGTCACCACATTATAAGGGCCCTATCTGCTACATAAGGAGATGGGCGCTATAATGTAGGTGACAGTAATGCTTTTTATTTAGAAAAACAATCTATTTTTACCACTTTATTAGCAATTTTAGCTTTATGCTAATTACTTTCTTAATGCCCAACTGGGCATATTTTTACTTTAGACCAAGTGGGCGTTGTACAAAGGAGTGTATGACGCTGACCAATCAGCATCATACACTTCTCTCCATTCATTTAGTCAGCACATAGTGACACTGCGTTGTTCAATATGTGCTGTCTTATACTGACACATTAACGTTACTGAAGTGTTTAGACAGTGAATAGACATTCCTTCCTACCAGGACGGGATGTCTATTCACAATACCGGCACTTCGTTAACGTTTGTTTGGTTCTTACAGCAGAGCCAGCGTAATCTCGTAACCTGTCATTTACAGCGTGATCTCACGAGATTACGCTTTGCTCTGCTGTAAGTACCACAGAAACGTTAACGAAGTGGCGGTATTGTGAATAGACAATTTTTTTTGAAGGCAGGATGAACAGAAAACAGCAATTCTGGCATTATTTTTACTTTATTTTTTTGCGGCGTTCACCTTGCAGGTTAAATAATGCAATCATTTTATAGTTTGGGTTGTTATGTGGCGATACCAAATATGTGTAACTTTTCGCATTTTTCCATAATAAAGCATTTTTTAAGGGGAAAAAGAGTGTTTGGATTTTTTTTTTTTTACGCTTAGGACAGTGTATTATGCCTGTCAGTATAAGGGTATGTTCACACGGCAGCCTCCGTTACGGCTGAAGTTACGGAGCTGTTTTCAGGAGAAAACAGCTCCGGCATTTCAGAGGTAAAGGCAAGTGCTTTTCGCTGCGTCCATTACGGATGTAATTGGAGCGGTTTTTCCATGGTGTCAATGGAAAACGGCTCCAATTACGTCTCAAGAAGTGACAGGCACTTCTTTGATGCAAGCGTCTTTTTTACGCGCCGTCTTGACAGCGGCGCGTAAAAAAAATGACCGTCGGCACAGAACATCGTAAAGCCCATTCAAATGAATGGGCAGATGTTTGCCGGCGCATTGGAGCCGTATTTTCGGACGTAATTCGAGGTTAAAACGCCCGAATTACGTCTGTAAATAGGGTGTGTGAACATACCCTAAAACTCTCTGGCGTGGCCTAACATGCATTTACTAAAGGCAGAGCTGGGGGCCTTTGTTAGGCCCCCAGGCTACCATAGAAACCATCCACGCCCACGATTTAATCGCGGGATGCCGGTGGGGTGAAAGAGGGAGCCCCCTCCCTCTAAAACCACTTAAATGTGGTGCTCGCTATTGAACGCCGCATCTGAGGAGTTAAACATGATCGGAGACCACTGCTGGTGGTCTCCAATCGTAGCCCTGAAGCCATAGGCTGTTCGAACATCCCAGGCTTAAGGAGCACCCCGTCCGATACAAAAAGGCGGCTCTTCAGAAGAACTGCCCTTAACGGCCGACGTAGAAACACTATACGCTGGCCGTTAAGGGGTTAATATCTATTTATAGTAAATTTCAGCAAATATCTGTCATGTGTGAGACTTTGCTTGCACAGTATTTCCACACAATTAGTTGCTTAACCAGTCACCGCCAGGTTTTACAAGCACTTAGGCCTCATGCACACTTCCATCACCATTTTCACGGCCGTTTCTCACGGATCCGTGTGGTTTCTGTGTGTACTCCATATTTGTTCCGTGTTTCCGTTTCAAACGGACGCTGTGCTTCTGTGTTTCCGTAACAAAAACGGAAAGTATTGAACTTTATTTGAACTTGTCACATGTCCCAGTCTGTGAACTTTGGCATGCCCTGCCGTTGCTAGGGCAACGGATCCGTCCATTTTTTGGACTGACCCATTGACTTTTATGGGCCCCACAGTCACGGAATCACTGACCAAAGTAGGACATGCTCTACTTTTGACGGAACGGAACAACGAATCTGTCCAAATAACGGAAGTGTGCATGGGCCCATTGAAATGAATGGGTTCAGGGTGCTATCAGTGCCAAAAACGGATAGCACCCTGAAGGAAAAAACTGAAGTGGGCATGGGGCCTTATTGTCAGGAAAACAGATACCATGTGCAGTATCCACTTAATGTATTTACTAAAGAAAGTGGCAATTTCATACTGGATCTTCCAGTGGGTGGTGAACACAACTCCGTGTCATATGTATTTTGGGCTAACCACAGAAACCATAGTCATTTCACTCAATAAAAACAGGAAGTTACAGCTAAAGTTCATCAAAACCGACAAACTTAATTAGAATGATAAAGTTTACATTAGAAAGCTTAAATGTGTACATTAAACTGTACTTAAAATCTATTTTTCATAGGCGCACAACACGCAGAGTCATGTACAAAATTCAGTTCTAACAGAAATAGAGGTATTTCCCTTTGAACCAGACTTAATCCTGGAGATGGTGAAGGGCATTTTTTCCCCTCTTTTTATACATGCTCCCATAGCATTAAGCAACAATGTTCATTGTATGTTTTCTATGTATCGTAGTCACTATTATTCCACCATTGCCAAGTCTTTGAGAGCATGGCTACGTGGCTTCTTGGCTTTATATCCCGGTCGCAGAAATTCTATTTTCCTCTTCTTCGCTTCAATTTTATTCTTGTGTTTCTTCAGCTTTTTCTTTGCTGCTATATCAGGGTTTGCTACCGCCTAAAAGACAGACACAATGTCACGTATACGACAACAAACTGAAAATTGGAATCGATCACATTTCCTTCATCTACTCCCAAGCTCATGTTTGCTATCAGAAACAGACACTTTACCTGTAGTGCTTTCTGTTTTTTCCTCATAATCCTCTTTAGATTTGCTTGTTTCTGTACACCAGCGAAAAACAAGGAGAAACACTCCAGTCCGACTAAGCTCTTCAGAAGCTCAATGATTTCTTGAGAAAGATTTTTCAATGTAGGGTCTTAAAAAAAACCAACAGTGATAAGGCAAATGTGTTAGAAAATATGTAAATGTCCGCACAAAAGAAAGAACGGACAATGAGCTCCAAGTCAGAATTCGTTAACATTTCAATGAAGCCATTAACCAGAATTATTTATTTAAGAAAATCATTTTGTAAATTTACTTCCTACTGCAAGCATTCTGGTTTAGGAAAGCTACATATACTATAAGCCACAAACAGGACACAAACAAGTTCTCGACTTCCAAGTGACAAATTCACCCGGGAGACATTTCAGATGCCCACATTCTCATGGCTTGGAAGAAGGAGTGAGCCAAAACGTTGTTCGTGTGAATAAACATTTGTCACTTTGAAGTCTGCAGCTGCCTCTCTTGTTTGTGGATTATATATGGGACTTTTACTTTTTTTCCACCGTGTTGCGGTCATTCATTTTTCATATACAATACATACTTACTTCACCAAACCACATTGAAATATATATTATATATCCCGCTAATACAGAACAAAACAAAAATACTCTTGATGGCAGATTGGCAGACTTTTCGAATTGTACTGTAGTCATCATGTGCTACTAAAGTTTAGTACATTCTACTAAAAATGTTTTTAAGTCATAAGAAGTTGATGGCCTATCCTGAGGATAGGCCATCAATATCTAAAATCGGAAGGGCTCCAACTCTCAGCACCCCCGCCGATCAGCTGTTTTGCAGGGGCTGCGGCGCTCGTACGAGCGTTGCTTCACCTCAAATACTGTCACTGCTAGTACTGTGAATCGCCAACACACTTGTAGTGGCGGTTCACAGCATTACAGTCTGCTCCCGTTCACCTGAATTGGAGAAGGCTGTAATACTGTGGACCGCAGATGCAAGTGTGTTGGCGATTCACAGTATCAGCAGGTAAAGCATGAAGGGGAAACTGCGCTTGTATGAGCGCCACAGCCCCTTCAAAACAGCCAATCAGCAGGGGTGCCGGGAGTCGGACCTCCACAGATCAGATATTGATGGCCTATCCTGAGGATAGACCATCAATTTCTTTTGACTAGACAACCCCTTTAAGTTACAGAAGACAAAAAAGAATGGAGAACCAATGCACACAGAAAAATACCAAGCACTGTAAATGCAAGACCTTAAACTCTGTCATCTGAGACTGTCAACCAACCCTGGAACACAGTATACGGACATAGAATGCAACGGAGATAAGGAAACCAAAAAACATGTATTGTTACTGCTCCCATAATGTTATATTACGACCTAAGTACACAGTGACGGGACATATGGCTGCTTCTTACCTTGTCCTCCATATGTGCTGTTGAGTTCTCTGAAGAGGGGGGCAATGATAGTTGGCAGAAATGGTTTCACTTGCTCTTTTCCAAGATCTACTGCTATTGCTCCCAGGAACTTAAATACACATATTCTCTATGGCAGAAGTACAGAATCAAATCAATAAGGCTACAGTTATTTTAGGCAAATGTCTAAATCTTAAAACCAGTTAAGTCCTATAGAAAAAAAAACCTCACAAAACCATAAGACAATGACACTACAATTTTCATCAAGTGTCATGAACTAAGTCTTTCTTTCCAAACAGAAACTGCAAACGAACCCTTCAGTAATCGATCACTTTGTTTAAAGTAAATGCCCACCATTTTTTTTTTTTATCTAAAAAACTCCAATAATATATTATGATTAATTTTATAATATATCGTTATGGGGCCCGGATCTCTGTTTTTGTTAGTGTAAGGAAGCAGAGGATTTGAAGCTCTAAGGCGGGATTCACACGACCGGGTCCCGCCCGAGCCCGAGTATCGGCCGGTAAAATCGGCCATTTTGCCTGGCCGGTTTGCATAAAGTTTTGCATCCATTCCGGGCCGGGCAGATCTGGACAGTGACATCAGCGGCAACTCCTGAAGGGGAATCCTCATGTGTTCGGGGATTCGGCTTCAGGAGTTTCCCCTGATGTCACTGCCCAGATATAGACAGGGACATCAAGTGCTCTGTCCAGGAGCGGAATCCCCGAAAACACGGGGATTCCGCTCCTTCAAGGAGCTAAAGTGGGGCTAGCACATAGAGCGGGGAGATACCTCCCTGCTTTGCTATAGTGGCGTCGCTACAGTAGTAGCAGCCGCAGCAGCAGCTGCTAGCGGCGCCATGGAAGGTGTCGCCGGGCCAGGGCGCTTTTAAAACAAGCAGGGGAAGGGAGCCAGCGCAGCGCTCCCTTCCACCTGCTGTACACCCCGGCCCTGCCACACAGTGTACAGCGCACAGCCATTCGTCCGAATGGCATCAACTCCTCCTCCTCACATGCACTCTGCGCTGTGAGGAGGAGGAGATAGAGCGCAAGCCACGGAAAACCCGGCCATCACTCGGGACACATTCCGGTGATGGCCGTGTATTACCCGGCCCCATAGACTTCTATGGGGGCCGGGTACCCGGCCGAAAATAGAGCATGTCCTATGTTTTCCCGGCCGTCAAAACATCGGTCGTGTGAATAGCCCCATTAGGGGTCTATTATTCCTAATGCAGCCGGGTGCCGGCCGATTTATGAACGGCCAGCACCCGGCCGGGAAAACCTGTCATGTGAATGAGGCCGAAGCCATAGAGTCGCATACTCTTTATCTAATGAAATCAATATGTCTATATGATGTTATCTCCTAAATTTCCCCTACTGGTGGCTGCAGGCGGTCAGCTTTATTATTTAACTCTTTGGCTGTACAGGGGATAAGAAGCCCAAAAACTATAGTTTTATGAAAATAATCAACACAAATGGAGGAAATAGCACCGCCATGATCTACAGCCATTACATAAAACAACTGCAGTGGAAACATTTAAAACTCACTTTTAATGGCATTTTTGGTGTGTGCGCTGCTTCTCTTTTGGCCAGTACTGATAGCTTCTTCATAAGCCACATCAAGGTGGCAGTTTTCTCATCTCCTTTCTCTTCTTCAGTGCCCTCCTCTTCCTCCACATCTTCTTGCTCAGCATGATCATCGTTTTGCTCTTCAGTATTGTGCTGGGTGTCCTCCACTTCAGGATGGAGGAGATAGATCACTTTTGCCACAAACAACAAATTCTTTATGACCTTAAAATAAGCAGCATTGAAATTTAAGATTGAAGAATAAGATTTGTGATAAGATACTTTGCAACATAATAATGCAGTACTTCCCCAAATGCCCTTTCACAGAGTATATATGACGACTATTAGAGGACAAGTAACCGCACCATTTTTTTATTTTTCATTTTCCACTCCCCGCATTCCAAGAGCCATAACATTTTTATTTTTCCATCAATAGAGTGGTGTGAGGGCTTATTTTTTGCGGGAGGAGTTGTAGTTTCTATTGATATGATTTATAGTTCCATATAATGTACTGGGAAACTGAAAAAAACTTCTTTGCGGGCTGAAGTTGGAAAAAACTACGATTCCTCAATCGTTTTGTGTTTCGTTTTTTTGACTTTCACCGTGCGGTAAAAACGACAACTTATCTTTATTCTGTGGCTCAATACGATTACGGTGATACCGAATTTATATTAGTTTATTTTTATATTTTACTACTTTTATTGATAATAAATTCCTTGTTAAAAAAAAAAAATGTTTGTCGCCACATTCTGAGAGCTATAACTTCTTTTTTTTTTTTTTTTTTTTTTCTTTTCACCGATTGAGTGGTGTGAGGGCTTATTTTTTGTCAGACGAGCTGTAGTTTTTATCGGTACCATTTTTTGGTACATAAAACTTTTTGATCCCTTTTTATTATATTTTTTTTGAGAGCTAAGTTGACCAAAAAACATTTGAATTATTACGGCATTCACCGAGCGCATTAAATAACGCTATATTGTAAAGCGATACCAATTTTGTTTACTTTTTTTCATTTCTTACATTAGGAGGAAAATGGGAAAAGGTTTTTTTTTTTTTTTAACTTTTAATATATTATATATATATTTTTTTCACTACTAAAAATGTTTTACACACAGGCAGGGCTTAGCAGAGGCAGAGTGAAGGCAGCCCTGGGGGCCTTCGTTAGGCCCCTGGGCTGCCATAACAACCGTCGTCACCCCCGGATCTCACTGCAGGGGGATGATGAGTTGCGGGTCACGATTGACTGCAGCATTTGAAGGGTTAAACAGCCAGGAACAGTGTGATTGCTACTCCTGGCTGTAAGTCCCGGGTGTCCGCTGTAAAATGCACCCGCAGCATATGGAGCGCGCTCCAAACATCAACACCCGCACCCTGGACGTAATGACACTTCAGGGTGCAAAGGGGTTAAGTATGCTGCAATTGAAAATACTTAATCGTGGGTTATCATTCTGTCCTATGAATTTTGCCAATTGGTTTGAATTCGATCTCGATTTAAAACGTTTTTGTTTTAGAATGTTAAGGCTGGGTTCACACGACCTATTTTCAGACGTAAACTAGGCGTATTATGCCTCGTTTTACGTCTGAAAATAGGGCTACAATACGTCGGCAAACATCTGCCCATTCATTTGAATGGGTTTGCCGATGTACTGTGCAGACAACCTGTCATTTACGCGTCGTCATTTTACAGCTGTCAAACGACGACGCGTAAAAATACAGCCTCGTCAAAAGAAGTGCAGGACACTTCTTTAAGACGTAATTTGAGCCGTACTTCATTGAACTCAATGAAGCACAGCTCAAAATTTACGGCGGTCAGAGAAGCCTCGCAAAATGCGAGGAGGAGGAATTATGGCTGAAACGAGGCAGCTGGTTTCTCCTGAAACCAGTCTGTCATTTCAGCCGTAAAAGCCTCTCACCGTGTGCACATACCCTAAGATTGAAAGCACATTTCTCAGGTCAACGGACAATAGGTTCTTCGAATTCAAATGTGGCTCTATCCAATGATTGTATGTTTGACATGAAGAGCTTGAAATTTACTCTCTTTGGTTAAATTTAGCCTCCTCAAAACTCACGAGACAGAAACATATATATCATTAGTTGATAAACGTGTAAAATCATTCCGTAAAAAACAACTTAATAGAGAGAACCATCATAGAAATATGACAAGGTTAGAAGAGAGCTTTAAAGGAATTAATTGATAATACCAGTTTAACTATTAAACCAGCAGACAAGGAGGTGCCATCGTTGTGATGGACACTTCCCTTTATCTGCGAGAAATGGAGACAATTGAATGCTCATGACATATATGTTGAATTATCAGGTGACCCCAAGTTTTCATTTATGAATGAATTGTGATCACTTGTTGATGCTTTTTCTACAAAGATCATTAACAAGTATCTCTGTGAATTTTTGAAAGTTAAACATCTGGTCACTTCGGTGCTGTATCTTCTTAGATTCATAAAGGACCCGATTAGACCCCCCTGGATGTCCAATCGTGTCGGGGAGTGAATCTTTGTTTGTCCCAGCAGCTATCTTTCTAGACAAAATTTTGAGGAAATTTGCCATGGGGGCTGACTCCTACATCAAGGATACCACCGATTTTCTGGTCAGGATTGGCTCTCTTAGTGTCCCTGGCAAGTGAATCCTTGATACCCTTGATGTGGGAAGTCTCTATACCTCCATAGATCATGGTCGAGGCATTGATGATGTTCGTCATTATCTGATGGGACTTGATTTTTCTAATAAAAAAAAATTGAATTTATTAGAGCACTACTGGAGTTTATACTCTCAAAAATGTATTTCTTGGTAGGTGATACATTTTACCTTCAGAAAAGGGGTACGGCCACTGGGTCTAATATGGCCCCCACTTCTGCAAGTATATTTATGCGGTGGATTGAGGACATTGTTTATGTATCCCACCACTTTGGTCAAGTTCTACGGTGGTGGCGGTACATAGACGATGTCTTCCTCATCTGGTTCTGTTGAAAACCTAAAAAAAATGTCACATCTTTTTGAATGACATGTGCCCAAGTATCCAATTCACTATGGTCCATTCTAGCTCCTCTATTGAGTTTTTGGACACTAGGATTCATTTGCATGATGGTATTCTTACCATAGATATATTCTCTAAAAAGACTGCTAGGAACAGTTTGTTACACTATAATAGTGAACATCCTAGGGCAATGGTCAGATCATTGCCTTTTAGCCAACTTCTTAGGGTTAGAAGAATCTTAAGTATTGAGGATCAGCTTTTTTTTATTTAAGAGTAGATGAAATGTGTAAAAAAAATTCAAACAGCGCATACCCTAAGAATATGCTTAATATGTATAAAAAAAAACCAAAAACGGAAACAATGGACAGACAGAAACTACTATTAAAACAACATGTACGGATACCGTTTGTCTCGACTTTTTCTACCTCCAGTTCAGAGATTGGTAATATTCTTAGAAGGGATTGGCACCTATTGACTAGGGCCTTCCCTTTAATTCAGAAATTTCAGGAGCCGCCAATGTTGGCATACCGTAAAGGTGTAACCTCAAGAAATAGGTTAGTAAAAGCGGATATTGGGTCTAAGGTTATGGGATTACAGAGTGTTCTAGCCACTCGAAAACAGGGCTGTTACCCTTGCATGGATGCAATATGTGTAATGACATGATAAAGGGTGACAGTTTTTGTCATCAGACAGGTAACATTTTCAAAATCAAAAGGTTTCTACACGTGTAAAACCACATATGCAATTTATTTATTAAGTTGTCCATGTGGCCTATACTATGTAGGTGAGACCATCACTGAGGTAACCCTCAGAATGAGGAATCATAAGTCCAGTATCAACACCAAATGACAGGATCTACCGGTATCTAGGCACTTTGTAGAGTGCAGCCATAATACATCATAGTTACGTTTTAGAATTATTGATTCAGTACCCCATAATAGACGGGGAGGTGACAGAGAATTGGCCCTTAAAAGAAAAGAACTGGAGTGGGTTTTCACTCCAGATACTATGTCCCCCAAAGGGACTCAATGTAGACTATGCTTATATACCACACATCTAATATTTGTTTTTCACATATACAAGCGATTTTCCGTGAGTTCAGGTGAATTATTTCAGACTATCCACCTTGGTATTTGTTAGATTTGTACATAAATATATATATCTATCTATATCTATATATAAATAAAACAAATAAATGTATAATTATTATTAATATTGTTACACTGGCATTCTAATATAATAACATATATGTTTTGTTACAGATATTAATTCTCCAGATAAGGGGATTTATATTGTGGGAGTAGAGGCGGTCATTTCCCATATCACCAGAATATTGTTATATATGCATTTAAATACAAGATATACGTGTGAATCACTATTTTTGATAGATCTGTGTCTATTCAAATGATGTGCTTGAAATAAACCTGGTGATAAACTCTGGGTTTTTCTCAGCTATGCCCGTTTTTGGCTATAAATAATGTGGGCAGTAGACACCAGTACTCTGGTGTGGTTGCTTGTTTTCAGGCTTAAAGAGGCTCTGTCACCACATTATAAGTGGCCTATATTGTACATGATGTGATTGGCGCTGTAATGTAGATTACAGCAGTGTTTTTTATTTAGAAATTATGACCTATATTAGCTTTATGCTAATGAGTTTCTCAATGGACAACTGGGTGTGTTTTACTACATGACCAAGTGGGCGTTGTACAGAGGAGTGTATGACGCTGACCAATCAGCGTCATACACTTCTCTCCATTCATTTACTCTGCACATAGTGATCCTGCATTCACTATGTGCAGACACATACACACATTAACGTTACTGAAGTGTCTTGAGAGTTAATGGACATCGCATCCAACCAGGACGGGATGTCTATTCATAAGCCCGACACTTCGGTAACGTTTGTGTGCGACTTACTCACACAGCACATCGAGATCACGCAGTGCTGTCATTTATAGCGAGATCTCGCGAGATTACTCTTGCTGTACTGTAAGTCACACACAAACGTTACCGAAGTGTCGGGCTTGTGAATAGACATCTATAAATATATGATCTGCCTCTGTCCTCCGCCCTTATTTGGAAGTGATTGATATAATTAAATATACTAGCTTTTTAGTCTACTGTATATTCTGATCACACTATTGGGAGATATTTTGTCTATATACAACAATTATGTAACACTCTTTCATATGAATTCACTATATATATATATATATATATATATATATATATATATACACACACACACACACACACACACACACACACTTTTTTTAATAATTATTATGCATTATGAACTTTGTTGCATTACATACTGTATACTTCATGTACTTCCTATATATACTTGGCACTATGCCCTTTTGATTAGCTTGAGAAAGATTCAGGTGTGAATCGAAATGTTGCTCATTCTGTTAACTCTGTGGTGAATAAACCAACATCTCTCCATTATTGAAGTCCTGGTCACTTGTCCTCTACTATTGTCGTCTGTTATACACCAAGGAGTTGATTCATCCTTGCCTGATATTCAGCTTGCTTTGCGTTAAATATAGAGAACACTTGTTCTTTGGGGGAACATATATCATAATATATATTATTATTATTGCTACATAAAGGACTGCCATCGCTTAAATTGATGCACTCCAGCTTACTGCATTCAATGTTAAACAAACCCATAGCAACCCTAATTTTTTCGTTTACTGCAATAAAATAGAGGCTCAGGTTCTGAAAATGACCATGCATTTTACCTGCGCTAGACTTTTATCAAGGCATGTTTTAGGTTATGACCCCTCCCATACATTCTCCTAGCCACACAATTGCCGGATTACCTAACCAGTCCTTTTACTGTACACACATGCCTCTAGTATAGCAAAATGTTACCGTAGCACAAAGCAAGGCGACATTTGTACACTGTGATACCTGCAAGTAACGGAATGTGACAACGTTGCGTCTTATTGTTTTATACCCAATAGCTAAACGGGGTTCATGCAATGCAGTCACAGAGTGATGTCGCTTGCAGCAAATAACGGAACTCCGTAAACCGGAAAATCCAAGGCAATGAATGGCATACCTGTTCCCCCAGGGTCTGGTCAAGAAATTTTGAGTGCAACTGATGGCAGAAAGCAAGAGCAAGATCTTTCATCTGTGAAAAGAAACATATATAACAGTGACTGCAAACATAAGTATAAATGCACGCCATGTCTGAATACAGCAGATCATTTTTTTTTACTTACAAGATTGGTCATCATTTGAGAGAATATAAAAAGTCTGCGTATATATAGTATAAATCAGTTGAAGAGGGAAGAAAAACAAAAGACCACATGGCAGAAAAATACAAGATGCCTGGTTACCTTTGTTTCCAGCTCATCAGCTAAGAACAACTCAGAGGGTTCAGCTTGGCTTTTCTTTTTCTTCTTTGCTGTCCTAGCCATCCATTTACTGACCAGTTCTTCTGGTTTTTGAAGGGAAAACAATAGTCCAAAAATCTGGGAAGACGTTAGCCAGACCCAACTATGGGGGTACCATAAATGGGACTGAACGTGAGCTGAAACATTAAGCAGCAGGACAATTAGGCTACATTGTACACTCAAATATGAATACCTCCAGCATTCAGATTTATGCAGTAGTTACATGGAGGAGAAGTACATTATGTGAAGGAAGACCCCACAGGAAATTCATGTCAGCTGAACCCAAAAGACAGCTGAGAAGTTTAACTTTAAATAGGTTGGCCACTTTCTAATAAGGGGAGGCGGTCATAAAGCCAAATCACCTGACTGCCACCATCTTTGAAATCTATGGATCGGTTAATCTCGCGGTCCTCTATTTACTAAGCCCTTCCAGGGGAAGAAAGGGGACCCTGGACTGAAGTGCAGGGGTTACAGTTGCCTGTGCCAGAACTCAGCAACTTAGGCCGGATTCACACTAGCATGTTTGTTCCGTGATATACGGTCCATGTCGGCCGCATTTCCCGGACCGAACACACTGCAGGGAGCCGGGCTCCTAGCATCATAGTTATCTATGAGGCTAAGTTTTAGGGAAAACTGTCCTGTACTGTAATCATGTTTTCAGTACGGGACAGTAGTTCCGCGGAGAGGCAGGGACAGTAGTTCCGCGGAGAGGCAGGGACACCTAGCGTCATAGATAACTATGTTGCTAGGAGCCTGGCTCCCAGCAGTGTGTTCGGTCCGGGAAATACTGCCGACATACAGTCCGTATATCACTGACAAACACGCTCGTGTGAATCCGGCCTTAAGGCGTTTTACAAATTTCATTAGAAAGTGGCCAACCCCTTTAAGGCCTTGTACTACACACAGCAGTGTTATTTGTGAAAAGGCCATCAATAGTTTCAATTTAAAATGAATGGTAGTTCTTGAGGCGTGATGGATGTAGAAACCAGACATAAGATGTGTTTAGTAATATAAACTGTTACAAGCTATGTACAAATGTGCAACCATTTTTATAGTCTCAATGCGTCTGAAATGAGAAGTGAAGCAACTTTGCAAATAGTCTTAATTAAAAACGTCCCTTTCATCTCCATAGTAACAGACAACAAACAAACCCTGTGTGTAGTCTTACTCCCATCTGTCTTCAACGTCTTGCTAACCTGTTGGTTACAGGTGCAAACACAGGATTTTTGTAAGTGGTTTCCAAATGCATTCGTGTATGCAATGAAGACCGCAAAATGCCCCTGAAAATACGTACTTTGCTAATGTTCTAAATAAGCTACATCATACAATTACATTGGGGTGGCTTCAGGTTTAGTCATCGTATTCCTATTATACACTTGGTGGTCTATAGTGGTTTAGCGGTTAGTATCTCATATTAGGTCTGGGCGATTATGACCTAAATCAAAATCATGATTACTTGAAAATGTAACCTCGATTATGATTAATAAACTATTTTTAGACCACACCCCTTTTTGCAGGCCATGCTCCCTATTTGCATGCCACACCATTTAATATAGATCCCCTGATCCTGCTGTATGCTACTGTATATATTATACCTTGACACTGCCCCTCACACAGTAGATTGTCCATATTGCTGCCCCCAGACAGTATAACGTCTCTATAGCTGCCCTCCATGCTGTCTAATGCCCACACGCGGTATAATGCCCGCATACAGCCCCAATAGTGCCTAATAAAATACATACTCACCTAACCTCGTTCAACGACGAATGGTGGAGATTCCTTTGCTCCTCCGGAATGTGTGGCTCGGCGCATATTTTCAGAGTCCGCTGCACTTCTGCCATTATATTAGTCCACGGCGTCCTCAATGCCTTCTTGTTTAGCCTCAATGCCCACGCGCCCCGGCAAGCGGACAGTGCCCGCCCCAATGGTATATACACAGATGATGGAAGTTATATACAGGAATGATGGCTGACTGGTATATACAGGGATGATGGGTGTTCTATACAGGGATGATGGGTGTTCTATACAGGGATGATGGGGGTCCCTGTATATAACCCTCATCATACCTGTATATTACCCACATCCTCCCTGTTTGCAGGGATGAAGGGGGTTATATCCAGGGATGAAGGGGGTTATATCCAGGGATGAAGGGGGTTATATCCAGGGATGAAGGGGGTTATATCCAGGGATGATGGCTGGCATATCCAGGGATGATGGCTGGCATATCCAGGGATGATGGCTGGCATATCCAGGGATGATGGCTGGCATATCCAGGGATGATGGCTGGCATATCCAGGGATGATGGCTGGCATATCCAGGGATGATGGCTGGCATATCCAGGGATGATGGCTGGCATATCCAGGGATGATGGCTGGCATATCCAGGGATGATGGCTGGCATATCCAGGGATGATGGCTGGCATATCCAGGGATGATGGCTGGCATATCCAGGGATGATGGCTGGCATATCCAGGGATGATGGCTGGCATATCCAGGGATGATGGCTGGCATATCCAGGGATGATGGCTGGCATATCCAGGGATCCCTGTATATAACCTCTATCATCCGTGTATACACCATTAGGATCTGCTCGCCGTGACGCACGAGTTTTGAGGCTAAACAATAAATAAATGGGACAGGCATTGGGGACACCATGGACCAATAAGCTGCCTGAAATACCGGTATATGGCAGAACATGCATGCCGAGCCGCTCAGAACGGACAGGCGAAAGGCAGTGACATCATCGCGCCCGTCTGCGCTGAGCTGTGAGCGGCAAGCGTTCTGTAGTGAATACTAGAGCAGGGAACGGACGTTCCCCTGCTCTACAATGGGATTCAACTATATCTGCATACTGAGGACCCAGATACAGTTCAAACTGGGACAAAAAAAAAATAACTGACCTCAGTTATCTGCGCTGACTTTCGGTTTTGTTTTCTTTCTGATTAATTGACCAGTCCTTTCTACGTCACGTGGTCTAAGGTGAAGGAGGTGGTATTGGTATACATTACCATAGTATATTATTAGATCATATTATAAGGTGTAGGATGGGTCAGTGGTGTTCTTGGGCAAGTATGCCCATATATTAATTTTGTTTAAAAATATAAAAGGTTTCTTTTGTTTTTGTAAAGAGCTGCAAATCCGCTGGTTCTTCACCTAGCCATAGTGTAATTCTGTGTTCCTGCAGCTTCCACTAGGGAGAGCTCACTGCATAGGAATTTTTACAGCGCTCATTTAGCTCAATAATAAATTCATATGCAGTCAGCTCCACCTAGTGGTGGCAGAAAGAATATAAGTTTTAACGGGATTCTTCTTTCTGAATTTCTAAAATGTAACTATTTTGACAGGAGATATAATAGTTTTTCATTTTTCCATTAGTCTGCAGAAAACTGAGAAAGTTCCCATTGTAATCCAACATTAAATCTCGCACAGAAGAGCGTCCTTACCGCATATTTTATGAACGACCTCTCTGTGCTTTGGTAGCTGCACAACATTACACTCCTTGATCAGCTTAGTAATCAGGGTCAGTAAACTGAACAGTAATCGGTCTGCTGCCTTTTCTTCTGTCTCGTCCATTATCTGCAATAGACAAATACATTATGTGTACAGTGATAACTATAGTTTCTGAATGTGGAGACCTTAAAAGATACTTACATCCTCAAAGTGAATAGGGTTAATCTCATTTTCAATTTTCGGAAGAACAGCTTTAAGTCTTCGCTCAAATTCAACCCCTTCAACTTCAACAAACAATCCACAGGTCAGAGCACCCAACCGCTTGTGTGAGGACTAAGGGGAAAAAAGATACAAAACTTTATCCTCCGAGTAAAGCGGACATATAAAACGTATTTATTACAGGTCAAATATAACAATGCGATGCAGAAAAACGGAAAACAAATGTGGTTTATTACAGACATTTACTGTAATAATATTACTTGATAGCACATGGGCTTATAGCACGGCTACTGACTATTCAGGCTGCCACACAGCCACCTACATAGATTACAAAAACATAGCATACCCCAACCCACATCATCCACATGACATGTGACTTCGGGTGGGTGCTCTACTGGAGGGAATACATGTCCTTCACTGGAACATGGGTGGAGCTAGAGTAGAGTGGGCGGAGCTATGAATATTCCAGACTGTCAGGGGTGCCCGAGCTCTGCAGGTAAGTTTTTAGAAGGCCTCACTTAAGCAAATGAGTGACTGACTGCTGAAATCAGAATGTCTGTCACTAGATTATGCTGCCCGCAGCGAGAGCAGCATAATTTAATTGACAGGTACCCTTTAACCCCTTCCCGCCGCAGCCATTTTTTGATTTTTGATTTTAGTTTTTCACTCTCCGCCTTCCAAGGGCCAGAACGCTTTTATTTCCATCAATAGAGCGGTGTGAGGGCTTATCTTTTGCGGGAGGACTTGTAGTTTCTATCGGTAGCATTTAAAGGACCATATAATGTACTTGGAAACTGAAAAAAGATTCAATTTTTTTTTGGGTTTCGTTTTTACGGCTTCCACCGTGCGGTAAAAACGACAAACTTTATTCTGCGGCTCAATACGATTAAGGTGATACCAAATTTATATAGCTTTTTTTATATATTTTAACTACTTTAAAAGAAAAAACATTTTGTTAAAAAAACAAATTTGATTTGTGTCGCCATATTCTGAGAGCCATAACTTTTTTTTATTTTTTGACTGATTAGCTGTCATACCGCTCAATTTTTTGCGGGACTACCTGTAGTTTTTATTAGTATTATTTTTTGTTACATTTTTTTTTTTAGCACTTATTACATTTTTTTGGGCAGCCAAGTTGACCTTTTGGTGTTTTAAATGTTTTATTTTTTACGGCGTTCACCGTGTGCTTTAAATAATGCTATAATTTAATAGTTCAGACTTTTACGGACAAAGCGATACCAATTTTGTTAACTTTTTTATTTTTTACATTAATTTAGAGGGAAAAGGGGTGTTTTTTTAACACATTTTTTTTTTAAAAATTTTTCCCACGACACGTCGTTTTGCGGGAAGGGGTTAAGCGAACGACACTTCTTGGGCTAAAACAATATCAAGTGAATGTTTACTGTAAATTCGGTAGCCATGATCAACCCCTGGTTCTGTAGTCACACAGATGTAAAAGTCATGAAGGTTTAAACTGTGACTACCTTTTCATTATTGAGCCATTGTGTAGCCAGTGAGAACATCAAGCCCTTCTGCTGATCATTGGCTTTTCCAAGAAGGGTTTTTGCTGCCAAGGCGGCCATTTTCTTACACTTTGTTGAATCATCATTCACCATCAGCAAAGCAAGTGGCACAAACATAAGTCCACAGTATAGATTAAGTATTGCCTGAGGAAAGGGAAGACGGAAAAAAGATTAAGAAAACAAATGGTTTTGTGGACGACATTGATGCTATTAAGCTTCGTTCACAACTGCGTTGGGGTCCAGTTCGGACGTTCCGTCTGAGGTTTTCGTCAGAACGGGACCCTGAACAGACACAAACGGAAACCAGAGGTTTCCGTTACCATCACTATTGATTTCAATGGTGACGGATCTGGTGCCCATGGTTTCCATTGGTGTCTGTTGTGCACCAGACCCGCCGTTTTGCCGGGAGCAAAAGCGTAGTCGACTAACTGTGCCTTACCTGTGTGAGAAACGTTATACTCAGCCATTGTTTGCTCAGGAACTTAAATATGTGACTTGAGTGTACGTTGCGGCATGTGCTTTAGAGGGGTTGTTCTGTTACAGCAAATGAATGATATTTTTGTATAATTATAAGTTATAAAATTTTCCAAAATACTTTCTAGATTATGCTTCATGGTTTTAAAGATCTCTGCTTGTCATTCAGTAGGAATATTCATTGTATACTTGTGGATAAAAACGAGATGGACACAAAGGTGCTGGAATCGTTGAGACCGCTCTGATACACAAACTGTAACGAGCCGTGCACCTGTGTGTCCATCACATGACCATGGACAGAGTTTCATCCACTGGAAGTAAAACATGAATTCTCCTACTGAAGAATAACAAGCAGAGATCTTGAAAACCATTAGAAATTAATACAGAAAGCATATTGGCAAATTGTATAACTTTTCATTATATAAAAAAACAACATTAATTTGCTGAAACCAGAATACCACTGGAAAATTACATGAAATCTAATTTACTTACCAGTGGGAAAGTTTGGAACAGATAAGCGATCATTTCCAAGGCAGACTCTCTCCCAGTTTCATATTCATAGCTGCAAAAGGGCAGAAACAAACATGTTTGTAAAGGGATAGAAAGAAGATTCTAAATCCAGCCATAACATATAAAAGATGGTAAATGTACAGTGTCTTATAATATAGTATTAATGCCCCGCTAGAAGCTTTACGCAGAAGTTTTTACTTGTAAAAAAAAAAAAATGGACAATAAACAATAAGGCCTCATGCACATGACCGTAGCCATGTACACGGACGTGATTTTCGGGTCGGCTGGGGGCGGATTGACACCCGCAAGCCGCCCGCAAATCGCGGGCCGTGCAAATGGCCAGGTCCATTATTTGCCATGAGCCTTGGTCCAGGCTCCTGGGCCATGTACGGACCGTGGAAACCACGGTCGTGTGCATGGCCCCATAGGAATGAATGGGGCCGCAATTCTCCCGTGGATTTTCGGGGGAATTGCGGCCGCAAAAGCACGTTCGTGTGCATGGGGCCTAAATGTAATTTTAGCAGTAGCATTATCACCAATCCTATTATTCACACCTATTTTATATGATTGAAATGCTAAAGCAAACACATACTCATCCCCCATCTACCACCATAAAACACAGAAACGAGAGATGCCGTGTACACTAAACAGACATTGTGCACATTTTATCTGCACAATCCTATTTGTGCCCATTTAGCAATGTTTCCCTGTTGCATAATAAACCAGTTATAAGGAGCACAATAAACCTATGAGCTCTGCAATATGAGATAAAAGGAAATAAACATACCTTAACTGTGCAATTATAAACTCCAAGTTGTGTCGGAGATTTTCTCCAAGTGGATAGTCTAGCAAATACTTTAGGTATATCTGGAAGGACAATGGAAAGAGGATTTATTTGTAGCAGATTTCCAGCAACAGCATATTAGGGGCTGTTCACATATGCACGGCATCCGCTTCAGTTTACCTCCGACGTGTTGAACAACAGCCGGGGGCAAACTGATGCTAGAACGGATCCCATAGCTTTCTATGGGATCTGTTCTGGCAAAGGGGACATCCGTTGTGGCGCCGGACCTCCCTGGGAGCCGGATCCAAAAACGTTACATGCAGCGTTTTTAATTCCGGCTCCCAGGGATGTCCTGCTCCGTATGCCATTTATTTAATGGGGGCCGGATGTACGCCGGGTGCTGCCGCAACCACCTTCCGGCAGTTGGATGTGAGATAGGAGCGGAATTCCCAGCCATAGCATGGCCGGGGATTCCGCTCCAGAGCCCCTGACGACTACCCTTCTACCCACCCCGGATTCAGCGGAACAGTCCCTGATTCCTGGCGGTGTCCAGCTGCTCAGTGTGGCGGGGGGTATGTCCCGCTGTCAACTGTGTTTGCGTCCTCAGGACGCAGACACAGTTGAACTTAATACTGAAGCATGGAACGATCAGGTCCCTGCTTCAGAATGAGTTCAGAGCTGAGGAGCAGAGTGAGCTCCTCCGCTCGCCGAGAATACCCCGGGCACAGTGCTGTGCTCGGGGAAGCCCTTGACAGGCTAGAGGGAGCCCTGAAGCTCCCTCTAGCAGAGGAATCCACGGTCAGAGCATTGCTGACGCTGTGGCTGGGGATTCCCTCACGGAGGACCCCCTGACTCCACTGTCTAATGGTGACGGAAACGGAAGCTGTGGTTTCAGTTTGACTTTCCGTTGCGGGGTCCACCCGATGGAAAACTGCAACGGACCGGAAAGCCAACGCTGATGTGAACAGGCCCTGACATATGCGAAAGCACTGTATTTGGGTTTTAATGTGGTACAACACTCACCTGACGACACTGAACTCTGACCGGGTCACTCTGGGCCGTGACTGATAATTTTGCTACTTTCTTCATCACCTCATCCATCTCAGGAACAATAAGCTTTCTAGATACTATAGCCTTTAGAGTAGACAAAAAGAAGATCTCAGTATACTCTGTCTTGCTTGGAAAAGTTTTTGAAAAAAATTTGTGTATAAAATCTGCCAAACAAACCCTCCAACAAACGCCACTTCAACATTCCCTATACTATTTGAAACACAAATCTGGATGGGATGAGACTTTAGACCTGTCCTGATATTGCCTCTTTTCTTATATCGGCCCTGCTGGGGGGAGGGGGGGGGGGTGTAGTAATATTACAAGGCATAAAAATGAAATAGCAAAATGGCCAGTCCAACTCGGATTTCTCTATTCAACTCACTGGAAAGCGAAGACGACCTTGGAATCAACATTGTATGTATAACAAGTTATTGCTTACATATGATTATGGATAAAAAGCGACAGATATTTCGGCACTATTGCAATTTGCTTGAAGTGAATCTCCACTTGGAGTCCTCTTTATTGAATACATCTTACAAAGGCATACAAACCAATTTCGTAACATGTTGTTATACAACACATTCTCATGTAAGCATTTTGGTGTGCCTGCAGAACTGCCATTTATTGTAGCTTTTAGGCTTTGTTCACATCTGCATCGTGGCTTCATAATGGTAGTCACGACACAGTGCCAAATTCATTGTACAACAGATGCCAGTGGCGCCCATTGGAGCCCATTGATTTATAATGGTGTCCATTGGGTTCCGTCTGTCGTTTCGACAGAAAAAATAACGCTGCATGTAGTGCTATCTTACCGTCAAACTTGACGGTACCGGATGCAGTCTAGACATGCAGGTTATTATTGGATTGCTCTCCTAGCTAAAGGCAGCAATGCAGATAGTAACCTTAGATTAGCAAATTACTATGAACATTAAATGTATTGCAAAGGGAGTGACTTACTTTTAACAATCCAAAAGCTGTGGCCTGACGTGATGAATCGTAAAGATCCTCCTCGGCATATCCAAGTAGGACTTGTAGCTGCTTCTCCGTGATGGTTCCCTTCATCTGTCGAACGAGTATGGTAACGCACTGCACAGAAAACAGGACTATATTACAGGAACAGGACAGACCCCCAACTAACAATTGAGTTTCATGTAATTGTGGCAGGTTAAATGAAAAAATACATTGTGTAGTCCTGTCACTTTCCCAGCGAATATGACAGCAATCATCTCATCTAAAGCTAGAAGAAGCCCCATCTTTTTCCCATAGTTTATAACAGTGCTGCCCACTGTTCCTACATCAGATAAAAAAGGGTCATGTGCCCTAGTTTCTACCACAAGTTTTAGGTATAAACTCCTAGCCTGATCCTCCCCCTCTCCACATCCCCACCCACGTAGCCACTCTCATTAGCAACATTTTAACAGGGTGTATGTGTACTCCATGGGTTAACATTATGTAATCAGGATTTAAGTCAGTATAGATCCCCTTTAGAAAGGAAAAACAAAACCATTGTATTCAGTGGTATTATTTCACAATGCATCAGTTTGACTTAATATAACAATGCGAACTTGTTGCAAATGTTCAGTAACACCAAAATTATAGTAAATCTTTTCTATGAACTAATTCAGACAAGATGGTTGATAAAATGTTCTACTTAAAGAGGTATTCTGTTTTTTGTCATTTTGAATTTATTTTATGGAATAGGAAATCCTACAATTTTGTAATCTACGTTAATTTGAAAATTCGTGGATAGAAACTTTGCACAGTGGATAGAGGAGGTTTTCATCACGTACCTTAAAACAACTCACTACCAGGTGGAAATTCTTCCCTCTGGCTACTCCTGCTTTAGCATAATCTTTTAGCAAAATGAATAGTTGTTTAATCAGCCGCACAGTGTTCTCCTGGACAGAGGGTAAAGGAAACTTCAGCATCCAGATGATAGACTGCAAAGCACCCGTGATAACCTGCAGAGAAAACAATGCTTGTTCATTTACTCAACTGTATACAGCGGAATACAAAGCTAGAAAAAGTCTACAGGTTTACAGAAATAAATTACACTTTTCTATAGGCAAGGCGATTCATCCACTAATTTATGTGGGAACTATCGAGAATGTGGGATTTTAACATGCCCGATTCTTTGTTCTCACGCGAGATAAGCCACTGCCTGAGGAGTCCGGAAGTGGCTTATTCCCCTTCCCCCATTAAGTACACAAGCACACTCGGATGATAGTGGTGTTGAGGCTATTCTAGGGAAAATCATTGCATTTTTTTTCTAATAAAAAACATTACTGTAAATTACAAACTGTCTAATGCCCATACTTCTGCTTCTAGTTTCATTGTACTCTAATAAATTATGTAAGGAAGCTATAGGCTACACCATAAAGAGGCTCTGTAACCACATTATAAGTGGCCTATATTGTACATAATCTGATTGGCGCTGTAATGTAGATTACAGCAGTGGTTTTTTATTTAGAAAAACGATCACTTTTGATGAAGTTATGACCTATTTTAGATTTATGCTAATGACTTTCTTAATAGACAACTGGGCATGTTTTACTATATTACCAAGTGGGCATTGTAGATAGAAGTGTATGACGCTGACCAATCAGCGTCATACACTTCTCCCCATTCATTTACACTGCACTAGCGATATAGTTATATCGCTATGTGCAGCCACATAAACACACTATAACGTTACTGCAGTGTCCGGACAATGAAAATACATTACCTCCAGCCAGGACGTGATGTGTATTCAGAATCCTGACACGTCTCTGCACTTCCCTGTGATTTACAACACAGCAGGCTTAGTCTCGCGAGATTACACTGTAAGCTGTCATTTACAGCGAGAGTTGTCCATTGAGAAACTTATTAGCATAAAACTAATATAGGTCATAACTGATCGTTTTTCTAAATAAAAAACACTGCTGTAATCTACATTACAGCGCCAATCATCATGTACAATATAGGCCACTTATAATATGGTGACAGAGCCTCTTTAACGCTATAGGTTAAGTGATTTTTTTTGTTTTTTGTTTTAAAGGCTAGATACATTTTTTCCAACTAGTTTTTTGTATTCCTCAAATGCATTTAAAATAAAAACTTTGCATATAGCCTTATAAACACATGTACAGTCTCAAGGGCTGCTGTGCAAAACTTGCTGTCTCCATGGTTAGTTACAAACTACAAAAGAACTAATTCATTAGTGCTTGCACCATCCTCTACTGTGTTAACAAGAAGGAGGCGGCAGAGAGAGTGGAATTTTCCTTATAAATAGACAAGACATAAATCACAGAAGTAAAATTACTAACCTGTATATCCATGGACTGCAAGCAGCCTATCAGCATCTGTAGAAAGGGATCCAGCATTTCCAAGGCATGTTCCTCAGAAGAGTTAACTTTGGATTTTCTCAAGCTCACGTGCAGCAGCTGAATCATAAGAACAAATACAAAAAAAGACAAAAGGCACATTGACATATAATAGACTAAAGAAACGGACTAGTAAAAATCAAATCAATCCCTACCTCCCAGGTGGTGTACAACCAGGTGTGATAATACAATCTACAATGTGTACAGCAGGGATGCACAACCTGCGTCCCACGCGATCATTCCGTGCAGCTCCCAACAATCAGAAGACAGACAAACCTGTGTCCCGATCGTCCAAAAAAAAACATGCTGTCAAAAGACAGCCGCAACACTTTGATGCAGAGAACCGAGTACCATCATCAGACAGCAGCTCCATTGTCTCCTCCTTGTAATGGCCATAGATCAAGGCAGGAATGACACCCTCTAGTGCCTGATCACATGTATCTTCCATGTCAGAGAGGAGTGTGACAAAGAGCATCATGTTGCGTGGCAGCAGGGACAGATAAGTATGAATGGCAGACTCTGTGGCTGGTACTGTTCTGGGGGCACCGGATACAGGATATACCATAAATGTCTAATAGGTTCAGCACTCTAGGGGAAAGACAATGAGGTGGAAAGGTAGCCACGCATGCATGTGGCTCTCTCCATTGTTGATTAGGTAAATCCCATACACTACCATGCAGTTAGGCGCATGCATGTGCAGCCACCTTAACTCCACTGGAGAGCCAAACAGGGGAGCCCCATTCTTCCGATAGGTGGGAGTCCAGGATATACATATATAGCATATACTGTATAAATGTCTCAGATAGATTTACCACTAACAAGGGCCACAATAAAACTTAAGGGGTAATCCTGACAATGTGGCCCTTGGAGCACAAAAGATTATGCTCCCCTGTTCTAAAGGGTGATCTTTTAGAACATAGGCCAAAATCCTACTGTAAAAGAATGGCTACATTCTAAAACGCAAGCCATAAAGGGAGGAAGTCAGCAAATTTGATAAGGTGCTAACAGTGCTAAAGTGGTCTTAGCAGTTCAAGCAGTGGGTGAGCAGTTCAAATATCCTAATTTTAGCACTCATAATGTAAGGTAACCTGAGAAAATTATGTTTTATTCAAGCTTGGGTTGTATGCTTATGGAGCCTAAAGGGCCCGGCAGCCATTCATTCTTTAGTGCTTTTGATTGACGTCTCCTGGAAAGGACGTGGGATGATGCAGGAGACATGACTCAAGAGCGGAGGGGAGGGGTTGCTGCTTATAAACCAGGGCGCTGGACTGTAGAATGAAAGCCTGCGAGACTTTTTAGGCTTCATTAGCAGTGTATGTGTACGTGTGCGTGTAAAACGTCATTTTTCCAGGTATGCCAACATTATCAGAGCAAACATGGGGATCTTTGAACTGCTTTCCCCAAGACCTTGTTAGGGTTGTTAATACCGGAGTGACAAAATTGCTGACATACGCCCTATAAAAGTAAACAGATAAAACATATTAGTATTCCTATAGTAGTGAAGTATAAACATCAAAGAGATCAAACAATTAGTAAACATTGCTATAGCTAACCTGAAGTCCAGTGTCTACAAGAATATGCATATTAGTCTTGGTGCTAACAGCAGCTTTCATACCACCACGTGGAGGAGGTGGTGTGATTAACAAACAGCTCTTTGGTTGGAGTCGAGGATCTGGAGGAGGCATTTCTGAGTTTTTCTTCCTGAAAGTACAGCCCCAAAGTTCTGGTTACAAAACAAAATAATGTTTATACAATGTTCATATTACAGTCCTTTCCTGTCCAGCGTGTTTTGACTATAACCTTCTGCAATGGTCAGACTATCTAGATGTAGAAGCATAAAAAGTCTCCATTGACGAGGGCCCGTTTTTTCCCAAGAGATAGTAACAATTATTGCCTAGTCTATAGATACAATTAATTTTAAGCAATAATTTTTAAGTTTAACAGTATGTAAGGCTGAGAATACATACATGTTCACCCTCTTCAGCCTATTCACCTGCAATGTTGAGGGGAGGGCAAAACCCCCAATGAAGCAGAACTAAAAAATTCCTTGCCGACTCCAAATCTGGCAATCAGAATGACACACCTAGTAATCTAGTACTTATAACCTGTAATATTATTACACTCCAGAAAGGCATCCAGGCCCCTTTTAACCCTTTCACTGCCAATATTTTTTGGACATTTTGCACCTCTGGTTCCCAGGAAAATTTTGACATGTAAAAATAAAACTTAAATAACAAAATAAAAAAATTATACTGAAGCCCATAGCAATACATTTTCTAAAGGTAAATAGCTGGCACATTGATACAAAATTGCATGGCAGTGCCTGTGTATAAAGTGCTGAGCTTGTGCTCTCAAAAGCACAAACAGAGGCCATGCAATATCTAGCCATCATCCACAAATGTGTCAAAAATAAATACTGCCCACAGCAAACCGCTGCTATGCTACCCAAGTCTACTTTTTTGAGAGCGCATACATCTTTATTTACACACAACCACTTTTACGCAACTTTGCATCAAACAGTAGTTATAAGCATAAATTGCATGAAGGTTTAACTTCTGACTAAAATGCATATTCGAAGCAGATCTCTTATGTAAACAATATATACTGCAAAAAAGATGTGAAGAGTTAATACATGCCACACGTCTACAGTTACAGGAGCGTGTGTTAAAGAACCGCCAATACCTCAGGAACGAACCAAACAATTATTTTATGCAAATTAATGTGTGGATTATAGAGGCATTTCATTTTCGATCCCACTATACACGCACTAAAGCAATGTTCACACGTCAAAGAATGTTATTTGCCACAATTTAATAAAAAGAAAATTGTGGAAAAACCGCTACATTTTGCTGTGATTCTGTGAAAATCGCGGCAAAAAACAAATTGACCACAACGCGTGCCCAACCCGAATCTTTCACAAAGCGCTAAACCTCCCCAATTGCTTAACCCCTATAAATTTCCTAAGTGCAGACAACCTGGTGATTACAGTTGTCTAGACGTGCTATTGGCACACATGTCCCCTTTCACAAAACGTTGTGACAAACCGGAATTAAAAAACAAAATAAAAAAAATAATTAAAACCTACCTTTGTGCCTAAAAATCAAATAGAAGCAAAGGTTTAGACACAAAAACCATGTAAAAATAATAGATCAAGGTGTGTAAAGGTCATATATATACACAGTGAAGGAAATAAGTATTTGATCCCTTGCTGATATTGTAAGTTTGCCCACTGTCAAAGTCATGAACAGTCTAGAATTTTTAGGCTAGGTTAATTTTACCAGTGAGAGATAGATTATATATAAAAAAAAAAAAAGAAAATCACATTGTCAAAATGATATATATTTATTTGCATTGTGCACAGAGAAATAAGTATTTGATCCCCTACCAACTATTAAGAGTTCAGCCTCCTCCAGACCAGTTACACGCTCCAAATCAACTTGGTGCCTGCATTAAAGACAGCTGTCTTACATGGTCACCTGTATAAAAGACTCCTGTCCACAGACTCCATTAATCAGTCTGACTCTAACCTCTACAACATGGGCAAGACCAAAGAGCTTTCTAAGGATGTCAGGGACAAGATCATAGACCTGCACAAGGCTGGAATGGGCTACAAAACCATAAGTAAGACGCTGGGTGAGAAGGAGACAACTGTTGTGCAATAGTAAGAAAATGGAAGACATACAAAATGACTGTCAATCGACTTCGATCTGGGGCTCCATGCAAAATCTCACCTCGTGGGGTATCCTTGATCCTGAGGAAGGTGAGAGCTCAGCCGAAAACTACACGGGGGGAACTAGTTAATGATCTCAAGGCAGCTGGGACCACAGTCACCAAGAAAACCATTGGTAACACATTACGCCGTAATGGATTAAAATCCTGCAGTGCCCGCAAGGTCCCCCTGCTCAAGAAGGCACATGTACAGGCCCATCTGAAGTTTGCAAATGAACATCTGGATGATTCTGAGAGTGATTGGGAGAAGGTGCTGTGGTCAGATGAGACTAAAATTGAGCTCTTTGGCATTAACTCAATGCGCCGTGTTTGGAGGAAGAGAAATGCTGCCTATGACCCAAAGAACACCGTCCCCACTGTCAAGCATGGAGGTGGAAACATTATGTTTTGGGGGTGTTTCTCTGCTAAGGGCACAGGACTACTTCACTGCATCAATGGGAGAATGAATGGAGCCATGTACCGTCAAATCCTGAGTGACAACCTCCTTTCCTCCACCAGGACATTAAAAATGGCTCGTGGCTGGGTCTTCCAGCACGACAATGACCCGAAACATACAGCCAAGGCAACAAAGGAGTGGCTCAAAAAGAAGAACATTAAGGTCATGGAGTGGCCTAGCCAGTCTCCAGACCTTAACCCCATCGAAAACGTATGGAGGGAGCTGAAGATCCGAGTTGCCAAGCGACAGCCTCGAAATCTTAATGATTTACAGATGATCTGCAAAGAGGAGTGGGCCAAAATCCCATCTAACATGTGTGCAAACCTCATCATCAACTACAAAAAACGTCTGACTGCTGTGCTTGCCAACAAGGGTTTTGCCACCAAGTATTAAGTCTTGTTTGCCAAAGGGATCAAATACTTATTTCTATGTGCACAATGCAAATAAATATATATAATTTTGACAATGTGATTTTCTTTTTTTTTATATAATCTATCTCTCACTGGTAAAATTAACCTAGCCTAAAAATTCTAGACTGCTCATGTCTTTGACAGTGGGCAAACTTACAAAATCAGCAAGGGATCAAATACTTATTTCCTTCACTGTATATCTATATCATCTGCAACCAATTCAGAAATGTATTTGCAAAGTATGGCCAAGGGTGCCCCAGGACGTGACTAAAATGTCTCGTGTATCCATGAATGATGCAATAGAGGTGAAACAAACAAGTAGCCAACCATGCCCTGTACATTTTATAGGCTTGTACACAACAGTGCCGTTGACAAGCTGTTCATGCAGAAAGGAGTGCTAGAAGCGGGTTATTCACACTTTGAGTAGCAGAACTAGCTAAAAAAAAAAAAAAAGAAAAAACAAAGCCTGCACATATATATATATATATATATATATATATATATATATACACATATACATACATACATACAGTCCAGCAATAGATGAACACAGCACTCCACAATAGCAAGAAATCAGGCCATGTGCTCGTCACCAGGGGATGAATCAATTCCCCCTTTTTTTTTTTAAATAGAAGAAAGCATAGAACACAGTGACGGCACCAGGACTTCAAGGCAGATGAAAGCAAAGTGGATTTATTCACCTCAAAAAACAGCAGCAACGTTTCGGTTCAACAGGAACCTTTCTCAAGCCATGCTTATATATATATATATATATATGTACACATACATACATATATACACACAAAAAAAAAAATATTGCCCACCTTAGTATTTCAATTTTAAAGGCTTAATAAAAATAAAACCTACTTTTCTTTCTCAGTTAAGAGAGAAAGGTTTTCACTGATGAGGCCATAACTGAGTAGAAGGATGGACTGTGCGGTCATGCCTTCATTGGCTATTAAGCCAAAAACAATTCTGCGGAAAACTTCATGCACTTTACGGGCCAGTTTTAAACTCGTGGTTTTCTCCAATACCTGCACATTAAGAGAATTGCGAGAAGTCAGCTAAATGTTGAAATGCAGATATCTCCACTGTATATACCATGTTATCAGTTGGTGAACAACTATATACAACAAGCATTCTATAAAGTACACGTCATTTACCTCTTTCAAGGGAAGGATCAATTTTACGACATGATCCTTTCCAACAAACCGCGCGAGAAATTCATACGAGTCGTAGCTCTTGCTGCTTCGGGCTTCCATGACCTTAGAAACTATTCCTTTTACTTCTTTTTCCTCCGCGATGTCCCCAAACAGTTCATTATTAAAGATCTTTATACAGAAAATACAAATGAAATGATAAAGAACAAATCTAAATTTATTGCGCTCTTTTAAAATGTACATGGGGTGGCTTTCATATAAAGAGGAGCGTCCTGATGGGAAAACCTCTCAAAAGTCTATGCAGAAACCATATAAAGTCAACAGGGTTCAAGTTCATTACCTGGATCAGACATTCCATGCAACCATCCAGGTCTCCACTCTTCAGTCTGGTAGCAAGGTTTTTCAGCAATAGATTTACTGTAAACGTTAGCACGTGAACCTATAGGAAATAGCAAGTATTGTTAGTGATCATATAACATATAAATACTTGAATCACAAATATATATAAGTGCCGGTGCACCATGGCTTAGTGGAAACAATTGCATGCAATTACCTGATATCCCTTAACTAAGACATTCTGCATCTCTTTCAGTACATAGTGCAGATACCGAGGCCCGAGCGTTTCTAGAATCTTAATTAGAGTGTTTCTTGCAATGTCACGAATTTCCTGCATTCGGTGTCTCAGGAGAATACAGACCTTTAACAGGATGCTGAAATAAAAGTAAAAAGGGAATACCAGTGAAGTATTACAAAAGGCAAAAAATATCATAAAAAGTATGAAATATCAGCCCTGTAGATCAGTCTCTACAAAAACAAATGTATGGTGAATTTTATGGTATTCCTTAAAGAAATATTCTGGGGAAAAAGAAATCTCAGACTCCCAGTTTTACCAAGGTTACTGCTGCTCTTCTCCATCCGTACAGCCCTCACTAATCCCAGCGGCCCCAATTGTAACATATTTGCCTTGCTCTAGTACAGGGGGAAAAAGGGCACACAAAACGACACAAACAGACAACTCTGTGCTGATCTGAACGCCAAGTGCTGTGTCGGGCCATATCAAGGAAAATAGATGGCTGCCAAGAGCAGTAAGGGCAGTAAACAACACAAAAGTTTGAACAGCACATTCCAACAAAATGATATAAAATGTGTATGCAGGTGCAAGAAAATGTGTATGCAGGTGCACGAAAATGTGTATGCAGGTGCAAGAACACCTGTGACCTGGTTCCTGCACCTGCATACACATTTTATATCATTTAGTTGGAATGTGCTATTCAAATTTTTGTTGTTTATGTAATCCATATATGTGGGGATAGTGACTGCCTCCATTTGTTCTTCTTGCACTCCTCCCATTCTGCACTGGGTGATTTTAATTAGTTTAATGCTGGTTCCTACCATCCCCAGATATATATGTAGGCTTAGTCCCAGTTCTGGGTGTATGTGCAGCGTAGGTTCCCACCTTACAGAGGTCGCCTTGAAGTGGCAGGTGGGCAAACACTTTTTGATCAAAATGTGCACTAAGAACCTCTCTATTATAAGTAGATTTAGCAGTAATGCATATTTATTTATATTTAGCGGTTAGTGTTCGCAGTCTGCGGTCGCCATTCTTTTTCTGCTGTATATTTGCTGTCACAGGTGTTCTTGCACCTGCATACACATTCTATATCATTTTGCTGGAATGTGCTGTTAAAACTTGCATTGTAATGTAGATAACAGCGTTTTTTATTTTGAAAAACAATCAATTTCGAGCAAGTTATGAATAATATTAGATTTATGCTAATTAGTTTCTTAATAGACAACTGGGCGTTTTTTAACTTTTTACCAACTGGGCTTTGTAAAGAGAAGTGTATGACGCTGACCAATCAGCAGAAAAAGCGTGGTTGAATAGCAGCACACGTCTCCCAAATTTCAATCAATATGTTCTTTTATTGGTCAAACATCCAGTAAAAAATGGCAACGTTTCGACCCGTGACAAGTGGAGGGTATTTCTCAAGCCTCAAGACCAATCAGAGTCATACACTTCTCATCGTTCCAGCCCAGCTTCTTTCACTGCACACACAGCGTGATCTCGCGAGATCACGCTGTGCTGTCATTCACAGCGAGATCATGCTGTGCTGTGTGATTAAGTCCCACAGAAACTTTACCGAAGTGTCGGGAGTGTGAATAGACATCGCATCCTGGCTGAAGGAAATGTCTATTCACTCTCAAGACACTTCGGTTAAGTTAATGTTTGAGTAAGTGATAGCACAGCATGATCTCGCGAGATCACACTGTGCTGTCATTCACAGAGAGATCACGCTGTGTGTGCAGTGAAAGAAGCTGGGCTGGAACGATGAGAAGTGTATGACGCTGATTGGTCACTGATTAGTCAGCGCCATACGCTCCTCTGTACAACACCCAGTTGGTAAAAAGTTAAAAACGCCCAGTTGTCTATTAAGAAACTAATTAGCATAAATCTAAAATTGTTCATAACTTGCTAAAAAATGATCGTTTTTCAAAATAAAAGCCACTGTTATCTACATTACAGCGCCGATCAGATTATGCAGGCGATAGGGTACTTATAATCTGGTGACAGAGCCTCTTGAACTGAACATTACTTGGGTAGGTGGACCTCTATCATTTCTTGTGGAAGTGTCTGCATCAACTTGACTAATGCAAATGCTATTGGAACACGGACCACTTCGTCTTCATTAAGTACTTTGCTTTTCACCAATTTGTGCTCTTCCTCGCTTTTAATCTGTGAAATTAATAATTTAGTACATAAACAGAGCTGATAGAAGTATGGCAATGTAAATGTTTTAATAAACCGAAAAAAGATTAACTACCAAGGTTATGCAAAAGACTGAAAAACACTATATTCAGATAGAAATGAACACAACAAATGTATAACTAATAATCAAATAATACTATATAATTTATTTTAAATACACGTCAAATTTATTACCACATAAAGGACATTTTCAAACACGTTTGCACATTCAGGGATCATGGAGAAAGATTAAAGCAAATTTTGCCCCACGTAAATAAGTAACTGAATCAACCTTTGGAGTGTCTGCTATCAATATTAGGGTATGTGCACACACACTAATTACGTCCGTAATTGACGGACGTATTTCGGCCGCAAGTCCCGGACCGAACACAGTGCAGGGAGCCGGGCTCCTAGCATCATACTTATGTACGATGCTAGGAGTCTCTGCCTCGCTGCAAGACAACTGTCCTGTACTGAAAACATGATTACAGACGTAATTAGTGTGTGTGCACATACCCTTAAAGAGGCTCTGTCACCAGATTATCAAATCCCTATCTCCTATTGAATGTGATGGGCGCTGCAATATAGATAACAAAGTTTTTTTAGTTTTTTTTTAAAAACAATCATTTTTGCCCAAGTTATGAGCAATTTTATATTTATGCAAATGAGCTTTTCAATGGTCAACTGGTCGTGTTTTCTCGTATTTCCAACTGGGCATGTATTGTGTTTTTACCAACTGGGCATTGTGAATAGAAGTTTATGACGCTGGCGAATCAGCATCATACACTTCTTATCGTTCCCACCCAGCTTCTTTCACTGCAGAAATACAGCATGACGCCACCCACAGGTTCTTCAACCTTGTCGTCGGAAAAAGAAGATACATCGGCTCCAGGCATCCAAAAGGTTAATATGCTTGTCTCTAGGGAGTTTGCTATGCTTACCTGCACATGCCCTGCACTGTACTCTGACGCCTGGTGCTGATGTGTCTTCTCTCTTCCGACGCAAAGGTTGAAGGACCTGTGGGTGACGTCATCATTCCCAGCCAGCTTCTTTCACTGCAGACACCGTGTGACCTCACCCACAGGTCCTTCAACCTTGGCGTCGGAAAAGAGAAGACACATCCGCTCCAGGCGTCAGAGTACAGTTGAATTTGCAGCAGCATCACCATGTGCAGGTAAGCATAGCAAACTCCCTAGAGACGAGCATATTAACCTTTTGGATGCCTGGAGCCGATGTATCTTCTTTGTCCGACGACAAGGTTGAAGGACGTGTGGGTGACGTCACGCTGTATTTCTGCAGTGAAAGAAGCTGGGTGGGAACGATGAGAAGTGTATGATGCTGACTCGTCAGCGTCATACACTTCTATTCACAACTCCCAGTTGGTAAAAACACAATACACGCCCAGTTGGTAAAAACACAATACACGCCCAGTTGGAAATACGAGAAAACACACCCAGTTGTCCATTGAAAAGCTAATTTGCATAAATATAAAACTGCTCATAACTTGGGCAAAAATGAACGTTTTAAAAAAAACAACAAAAAAAACAAAAACAACTTTGCTGTTATCTACATTGCAGCGCCCATCACATTCAACAGGAGATAGGGATTTGATAATCTGGTGACAGAGCCTCCTTAAGCCTAGAAAAGTTACATATGCATAAAAAGTGTATATTGTTCATAGAAATGTAAAATAAAAGGGGATTTTCGTACTCCCTGTAAAATCTTTTTCTTGTTCTATTCATGGGGGGGGACACACAGCACCATGGGTATAGGAACTTGCCACTAGGAGCCTGACACAAGAAAGAAAGACATCTTGGCTTCGCCTAGGCAGGCTATACACTTTCCACATACAGACACAGTAGGCAAATACAAAAAACAAAACAACATGTCCACAGCCCTGGGGTGAGGAAAAACCAACCAAACAGCAACAACCACCGGTTCAGAGTGTGGAACAAATAAAAAAAATGAGGGCAGGAACTGTATTCCTCAATGAATACAATGAGAAAAAGATTTTGCGGCGAGTACAAAAAAATTATTTTCTTGTTTATATCATTGGGGACTCCGCACCATGGGACCATCTAAAGCAGTCCCAGAGGGTGGTAAGAAAATGAAAGGAAAAAGTACAGTCCTTTGACTTGCTTAAAGGGAATGTGACGCTAGGAAAAAAATTTATATTTTTTTTAGTTAAACAATTAGTGTATATGTGATTAAACATTGTTCTAATTGTTTTAATTTTTTTCACGAGTCAGGAAATATTATAAATTAGATTCTAATTTATAATATTTCCCAGTGCTGGTCACTAGATGGAGCAATTCCCAAAATTGCAGCATTGCATGTGGTAAAGCAACCACATTGCTTTATGCTGCAAAATTTGAGAAAACGCACTCGCTCTAGTGAGCTCTCAGAATCCCCCCCTCCTTTATCCTGGCTAGTGCCGGGAGAAACGAGGGGATTGAACGGTCAAACCTCCTACACTGTGTGTCGCCATTTTTTGAGCTAACACACAGTCTAGTAAGTTTACATACACTAGTAAACACACAGTAAAACACGAACATACATAGAAATCACTTACCTGCTCCTGCCGCCGCCGCTCCCTCCGGTCCGTCTGCTACCGCCGCTCCAAATGCACAAGTCCGGAAGCCGCGACCGGAAGTAGTAATCTTACTGTCCGGCCGCGACTTCCGGTCCACAGGAAAATGGCGCCGGACGTTGCACAGTTCGACTTGGACTGTGTGGGAGCGGCGCATGCGCCGTTCCCACACAGACGGCGTACAGCATAGTGGATGGAACGGGCCCCGTTCGCATTCACTATGGGACTGTATGTGCCGTATTCTATGTCTGTATGTGTCGTTAATCGACACATACAGAAATGGAAAAAAAAATGGCAGCCCCCATAGGGAAGAAAAAGTTAAAAAATAAAAAAAAAATTGAAAACACAAACACACAAATACATATTAAAGTTTTTAATAAAACACTAAAATCAAACTGATGTAAAAATTTTTTTTTTCGTGACACTGTTCCTTTAACGCAGTTGCCTGCAGCCCCTTGGCCCACACTGATACCAGAATAGGCCAAAGAATGAATCTGCTAAAATTCAGTGAAGGTGTGCACCGAAACCCAGGTAGCAGCCTTATAGACCTGAGCAACTAAAGCTAGATGCCTGACCGCCCAGGAGGCACCAACAGCGCTTGTAGAATGGGCTGCCCAAAGGGGAGGAACCTGACCCTTGGGCCGATAGGCTTCTTAAATCACAGACCGGATCCAATGCACGTCGTTAGCCTTGGACGCTGTCAATCACTTTTGTGGCCCTTCAGTAATGAGAGAGAGAATCTGAGCACAGCCAGATAGACGCGGATTCCTCTTGCCACATCGAAGCAATGCAAAGCCCATTCCCCCAGATGAGATGGGAAGGGGCAGAAGGAAAGGAAAACAATCTTCTCATTGATATAGAAGGCAAGAAGGCAAAGACGACCTTCGGGAGGTAGGATGGGAGAGGCCCGAACACCACCTTATCCCTATGGCTGACCAAAATGGGGTGTTGCAGGACAGGGCAGACAGTTCCGAAACCCGTCTGATGTAGGAGACGGACACTAGGAAAGCAACCTTCCAGGAAAGGAAACAAAGTGAAACGTGTTTCAAGGTTTCAAAAATAGTCACCTGAAGAGCCCCCAGGACCAAATTAAAATCCCAAGGCTCAGTAGGATGCAACCCTACATAAGCAACACGGAAGGAAACTACGCAGTTCACAACAAGAGAAATAATACTTCCATGTAAGATGTTACATCTTGGCTGATTAAGGTTTACTGACCTTCAAACATCGTCTGAATAACCAGTTCAGAGAGACCCCAGCCCTCAGAACCTTGGCTTTAACAACCACGCTGTTCAAGCCATCTGATGTTGGGTGGAACAGCAGACATTGGGAAAGGAGGTCGAGCCAAGTTGGAACACACCAAAATGTGTCTGCGAGCAGGATGACTGGGTCAGCGTGCCAAGCTTAGAGGGGCCAATTTTAGCACCACCAGAATCACGGGAAGGACATTCCTCTTGAGCACTGTAGGCAAAAGTGGAAGGGGAGGAAAGAGATACACGAGGTAGAACACAATCCACGTAGTGACCAGCGCGTCCACTGTGCTGGCCCTGTGATCCCTCCCCCTGGCCGCGTAGGTTGGAACCCTGTGGTTAAGACACGACGCGATCCATTTCTGGGGTGTCTCACTTCCTGCAAAATTGATGGAATACGCCTGGGTAAAGAGGCTCTCCCAGATCCAGTCTCTCTCGACGTAGAAAGTCTGCGGGGGGGGGGGGGGGCGTGGCCAGCAGGCAACATGAGCGGTCGCACTGAGTGAGAGCTCCGGCCGGTAACCCGTTATACCTGTGATCCTGCCAAAATCCTGAGACCGACAGACCCACGAAGTGGCACTGAGTCATGGCACCGATGGGTCCCGCGAAGGGTACGTTGGCGGCGGAGAAACTGAAGGACTTTGCCCGGGACAGTTCTCAAAATGGCGCCGCAGCGTCCCAGGCACAGAGATCCCGGCCACCACGAGGCCAGAGCACTAGCACGGCGCAACATGAGGAGACGGAGCCTGCGGCGGCGATGATCCTGCAGCAGGTATATGAACAACTGCTGCAGGCCATTACTGTATCCACGACTTCGCTGACAGGGAAGATAGAGGAAGTGAGGATTGATCTGGGACTGGTACGCCATGATGTGCAGAAGCTAAGGGAGCGGGTGAAGGACACAGAGCAAAGGATCTCTGCCATTGAAGATACTAATATACGCATTCCTGCAAGATTGTCGGCGGTGGAGGCTAAAGTGGAGATGTGGCAGCAGAAATGTGATGATCTGGAAAACCGCTCCCGCAGGAATAATGTCCGCATTATTGGCTTGCCGGAACGAGTAGAGGGAGCAACACCTGGCACCTTTATTGAGAGATGGTTCCGCACTACCTTCCCTGAGGCGCAATTCTCAGCAGCATTCGCGGTGGAACGCACACACAGAGTACCCACACGACCGCCGCAGCCAGGCATGCCACCAAGACCCTTATTAGCTCGTTTACTCAATTGGAAGGATCGGGATCAGATTCTGCAGATGGCTCGTTTACATCCCAATATCCAGTACGAGAATTCCAAAGTGATGTTGTTTCCAGATTTTTCGGCGGAGTTACAAAAAAAAGCGCGCCACATTTATTGCGGTGAAGCGGAAGATGCGGGATCTGAATATATCCTATTCCATGGCTTATCCGGCTCGTTTACACATTACTGAAGGAGGAAAGGCGGTTTTCTTTGGAGATCCGAGAGAAGCGGAGGAATGGCTATATATGCGACCGTCGGGATTGAAAATAGCCACGTGCGACTCGTCAGGTTGGCAGAGATACTGGAGGTCCAGTTATGCAGTACGGCTTTTCTTCTTTGTGAACGGACTGGCAGATTGGCGACTGAGCCAAGACATTCTGATTTGAATTCTTGAAGCCATGAGATGGGGTGGCCGACTACTGTCCGGTGTTTCTGGCTGAACGTATGAAGAGGTCTGATGGGGAATAGCGGGGGTAACTTGGGCTAATATAGTTGCTTTATTTCTGTGCAGGTTAAAAGTACCATCTTTATTGTATGCACAGATACCCCGAAACAGTCAGCCATGAAATAACAGCTACATTTAAGCCTTTACAGGTTGCTAAGTTTACCCATGGGCGGGGAACCATCTCATGGAAGTCCCCACAGAGGGAAGTTATGTTTTGTTGGATGAAAGTTACAATGCTTGCTAGATGTATTCGGCAATATACGAGATATATGCTAAAGATATATAGATTTCATCATACACAGGGGATATGGGAGGGAATCCTGGTCAAACATGTGCAGGTAGGCGTACATGGCTGATTTGAAAGTTATGTCCTGGAATATTAGAGGCATGGGCACTCCCCGTAAGAGAATAGCGGTGTTTCAACATGTGAGGGAATTTGGGCCGCATATTCTATGCCTCCAGGAGACGCATCTTGTGGCTGATACAGCACATCGTTTAAAAAAAACATGGGTTCAATGGGCGGAGCACTCGTGGCACACGACGTATTCTTGTGGGGTCTCTATTCTAGTTCATAGATCGGTAAGGTGGAATGGCACGCAGACGGTGCGAGACACAGAGGGGAGATACGTATTTACCCATGCATATATTGTGTCCCATTTGTGATAATAGGGATATATAATCCACCCCCAGCAAATTTGTCCATAATACAGTCAGCAGTTCACTTTGTTTCCCGCTACCCTGACGCTAAGGTAATATGTATGGGAGATTTTAATCTTCTGTTGAATCCGTCCCTTGATAAATTTGTACCTCGGGGTGGAGCTGGGGAATTGACCTCAACCTCCAACCTGCAAGGAATGACGGACGAGATGGGATGGGTGGAGATGTGGAGACAGACATCCTCAATCTATTGAATTTTCATGTTTTACTACTGCCAGGGGGCACTGTCTAGAATAAACTATGTGTTCGGATCGGTTTCACTGGGACCCAGGGCGACTGAGGTTGAATATGCCCCTCCTAGTGCCTCGGATCATGCGCCATTACAGGTGACGTTTCGTTTATATGATAGACAGGCTAGCAAACTCAATTGGAGGGTTCATCCATTCTGGTTGTCGCTGATAGGGACAAACGACCGAATTCCTGATCAGTTAACCCAATTTTTTTAAATCCATGGCGAGGAGACCGCCGCCCTTTTGAAGTGGGACACATTCAAGGCATACTTGAGGGGCTGTTTGCGGTCCACTATCTCCTTTATTAAAAAAACATCCAGGGCGGAGGAAGATAGATTGGCAGGGAAATGGAAGGACAGGGAACAGACATTTATAGAGGAGCCGACTGATGAGAACAGATTGCAATGGCAGCAGGCGGGCAGACTGTATCAGATACATCTCAAGGAGAAGGGGGAAAGGAAGTTGTTCTTCCTTAAACAAAATGCCTTTGAATTAGGAAATAAGTCTGGTAGATTATTGTCACACATAGTACATTCTAATCAATCCTCTCCTGCTATTCTGGAAATTTTAGATGAAGGGCATCAACCTATTCAGGACGCTGAGCAGATAGGGGATCGGTTCCGTAGATTCTATATGGATTTATATACATCCCAATGTGATTACTCGGAGGAGTAATTGAAGGAATATCTGGAGGGGATAGCATTTCCGCAGATATCAAGGGAACATAGGGATTATTTGGATGGTGCCATCAATCTGGAAGAATTACAGACGGCTGTGAAGGATCTAAATAGTGGGAAGGCGCCAGGGCCTGATGGGATCCCGCTGGAAGTGTATTCCCGATATTTGGATATCATTGGTCCTGAATTGCTCCAGATGTATACGGCAGCCTTTAAAATGGGGGAATTGCCTACTTCTTTATATGAAGCTACCATTATTATTTTGCTGAAGCCAGACAAGGATGCTTTGGAGTGTGGATCTTACAGATCTATCTCCCTGCTCAATCTAGACTACAAGATATTAACAAAAATTTTAGCGAACAGACTTAACCATATTATAACCTCAATCATACATGAGGACCAATCTGGCTTTATCCCGGGGAGGTCCACGTCTGGGAATATTCGTAGGGTTCAGGCGGTTTCACAAGTTGGGAGGCAGTTGAATAGGCAATGGGCGTTGGCGTCTCTCGACGCGGCAAAGGCCTTTGATTCGGTGGAATGGAGATACTTACACGCGGTTCTAACTAAATTTGGGTGCGGGCCTGAATTCTCCAAATGGATATCCATCCTATACAAACATCCTAGGGCGAATTTGTTAGTTAACGGGGTGGGTACGGCTTTATTTGATTTGAGCAGGGGCACTAGGCAGGGATGTCCACTATCTCCTCTTCTCTTTGCACTAGCCATAGAGCCCTTGGCCCTTCGCATACGCCAGGACCATATATTTAGGGGCGTGAATAATGGCAATAGGGAGAGTAGGATAGGATTATATGCAGACGATAGTGATTGTGAATTGTTTTGGTCAGTATTCGGGTCTGCTGATAAATTGGGCTAAATCGGCACTGATGCCTTTGTGGGAAGTGGATTGGCCAGATATATATTATAACCTTCCGGTAGTTAAGAGTTTTAAATATCTAGGCATTCACATCACTAAGCTTCCAGCGGAGTCTCATGACAAAAATATATACCCATTGGAGAACCTTTTTATAGAAAAATTTAAGGCATGGAAAACGCTGCCGTTGTCCGTGGCGGGACGGGTTGACTTAGTAAAGATGATCCTTTTACCAAAAGGATTGTATTTACTTGAACATGCGAATGGACCCATTCCGAGATATTTCTTTGATAGGTTTCACTCTCTTACGGCTAGCTTTGTTTGGGGGGACATCTCGAAGAAAAATTGCACTGGCTAAGCTACAGCGTCCATGGGATAGGGGGGGCATGGCACTACCTGATTTCTGCATCTTTTTGAGTGGTCAACTGCGATACTTGAAGGAGTGTATCAGCAAGGGGGAGGAATCCTTCTCCTATGCTTTCAGTCATGTGGCCGGTGTTGGAGAATCCAGCTTTGTTTAGAGGCAACCTGCTTCTGCTTCACAGACTAGCACATCAGGTGTGGAAGGCAGCAAAATTGGTGTGTAGCTTTGGGGCTATGGAGGAAGGAACGCCGCTGTGGGATAATCTCATGTTTTCACATTTACACATGTTGGAGGGATCTGAGTATTGGAAGGGAAATGGAGTCCAGTGTATGGGGGATGTGTAGGATGACAATGTGTTGCTATCATTTACCCAGATGATGGAGAAATTTGGATTAAATCGCACCCAGTTTTACAGGTATCTGCAATTAAGACATGAGCTGACTGAACAGTTCAAAATGCAATCCCCGTCTATTTCAAAATTCCCGCTGATAGGAGTGCTTAAGACACAGGGACCCAAGGGTATCATCTCAGCACTATACACCCATCTCCTAAATGCAAAAATTGAGACGCAAACGCTATCTGTGCAGATGGCATGGCAGGAGGTTATCCCCGGTATGTCAGAGGAGGACTGGATGGAAGCTCTGGAGTCTCCTTTGCTGGTATCTCCATCTGTTAATAATAGAATGACTCAACTGTACATTTTACACCAGTGCTACCTTACACCAACTACTTTACATCGCATGGGCAGGATGCCAAATTCTGAATGCCATAGATGCCATTCCTCTGGGGCTGACTTCATGCATCTCATATGGGGTTGTCCCTGTGTTAGCATATTCTGGGATGGGATATTGGAGGTATTAAATAGCATTGTTCTGGTGCCCATACCCAAAACTCCGGAAGTATGTTTGTTGGGTTTGCTGCAGGAGGAAAGATGGACATTTCATATACAGGTGTTTCTCAGGGAAACTCTATTTCTGGCTCGGAAGGCTATAGCCCTGAGATGGATGGCGGATAAATCCCCCACGGTCGAGCAATGGAAATCACTAGTTAATACTGTCATACCGTTTGAGAAAGTTGTATACAGAAATAGGAAATGTGAACAGAAGTTTGGGAAGATTTGGGATGGCTGGCTCACAACATCAGAAACCTTGGGAACGAGAGGGAGAATGGACTCTTTAATGCAGTAGAATTCAGGGAGTGGAAGGGAGAGAGTAAGAAATGAAGGATGTACTGTTATATTGGGTAAATATGTTTAGACCGATCTTTACTAAATATAGGTATAACGGAATAAACTATGATTAAACTTGGATATTTTCTGAACATGTAAGGCTAGGATGTACTGTATGATCTGTACTATGTACTGTATGAAAATGTATGGAATGATATGTGTTAAATTTCCACGTACTATTGTTTGATTTGCTGTAACATCGTATATTGTTTATTGCAAGTTTGGAGTTCAATAAAACGAGTTTAAAAAAAAAAAAGAAAGTCTGCGGCCCAGTTTTCTTCTGGTATGTGGACTGCTGGCCGCACTGGTACATGACAGTGCGCCCATTAAAGGATTCGAGAGTACTCAAACAAAGCTGCCCTACTTTTGGTGGCACTTGGTGGTTCAGGTGAGCAACGACCGTTGAGTTGTCATTCTGGATTCTGACTAGGCAACCCTGGAGTAGGAGGCTCCAATGGGAGAGAACCAGAAAGATTGTCCTCAATTCCAAAAGGTACTCTGCAAGGATCACTCCTCCTTCGATTAAGTGCCCTGGAACGCATGGAGGCGAAAATTTGCACTCACTCGTGGACAGACTGCCACCCATTGAGATGACATACAACTGAAGAGTAAGAAAGGACCATCCCAGCACTTGGCCGGCGAGGTCTACCACCAGCACAACTCTTACGAATTCGAGAGGGCAGGAGAATCAGTTTGTCCAGAGAGTTCTGAGACTTGTCCCATAGCGAGAGGATTATCCCCTTGAGGAGCCTGGAGAGGAATTGCTCATATGAAACTCCCTCGAAGGTCGACTTTATCCTGCCCATCAGGCGATTGCAAAAGTGAATGGAAGACGTTGTGTTTCGGCAAAGAAGGGCCACCTCAGCCTGTAGGGTCTTGATCTTGTCCTCCGTGAGATGGACCCTTGCAGACTTGGTGTCAAAGATCATTTCAAGAAACGCCATGCTCTGTGTTGGGACCCAGGAGGATTTCTCCTTGTTGATGATGCAGGTAAACCTATCCAATGTGTTCAGAGTGATGTGAACATTGTCCTGTCTGGGGGGGTGGGCTTTTAACAGCAGGTCATACAGGTAAGGGATAACAGCAACTCCCCTTGAGCTCAGAAGCTCAATGAGAAACACCAGGAAGTTTTCGTATACCCATGGAGCCGTGGCAAGTCCGAAGGGGATTGTGACAAATTGGAAATATTCAGAACCCAGCGCAAAACAAAGACCTTACGATAGGGATGTGGAGGTATGGTGAACAAAGTGGCTTAACTTCTTCAAATCCAGGATTGGACAGGCTGATCTGTCCTTTTTGAGTTCTGTAAAGAGATTCAAGTAGTATCGCTGATAAACTTCAGACTGAGGAACTGGAATTAAAAACTTCTGTAGGAAAACGGAACAGTCAAGGTAGGAGACGCGCTATCAGGTTTGCGAGGCAGAGTTAACAGAAAAAAAAAAAACTTTAGTGGGGGAAGGATCGAGAACTCAATCTTGTACGCTCTCGACACCACCTCCTGAAACAAGGCGTCGTCCACATGAGCGAGCCAAGTCCCCTGAAAGGAAAGCAGTCACCCCACCCCCGCTAGGACAGCCAATACAATTGGGGAGACCCCTTCAGGCCGAAGTGGTCTTGGCAGAGGAAGACTTCTGGGCCTATGGCGCTGTTGTCAAACAGGTCTGGGCTTGAAAGATGGGTATCTGGTGTTACCAGTCGTCTCATCTGGTCTCGGTCAAGAGAACAACCTCCGGGAAGAGGAGTTAGGTGAGGACAGAAATCTCTGAGAACAGAGAAATGGCTGTAGATGGGCAAGCGGTTCAGAGACAAAAGAGAACTCTTACCACCAGTAACGTTTGCTAAAAAGTGGCCCAAAAAGGGAAGGCCAACCAGGGTTTTCTTGGAAGTCTGGTGAGCGGTCAACGATTTTAGCCAAATGGAACATCAAATGGCAATTAAATTAGCCGATGCATGGGAAGTGGGCTGATTCAAGGGAAGCCTTCCAATAAGAACCTCAAAGCGAGGATCACCTGAAGATCAGTCATATCCAGCTGCGGCGCTCCTGCCCAGATACCGCTGTGCAGCTACCTGTATTTACCTTAAACCAAGCAAGCCTGACTCACCCAGGTGAATGCAAAGGCTCGGAGCAGAGGAGAACCTGCATCCACGAATGCATCATTGATTTAGGAATCAAACTTCTTGTCAAGAGGACCACTGAGTGATGCCGCCCCTGACAGTGCGACGGTGGTGCGCGATCTAATCCTCCTGGAAAGGACACAGTATTTTTGCATTTTAAAATAGTCAACACCTGTCAGGATGCTTACATTCCTTGCCTAATATTTCCTCAAACTCGCTATGGTTTGGAAAGCATCATGGGCGCTGTAAGGGTGCCTCTTCCTGGGAAGGGGTAATGGGGTCATCCTTTACATGAAAGGTATTCCTCACAGCACATATCAAAGCCTGCATGGCAGCTGTCAGTTGCGAGTCCTGCTCTATTCTGAATCCAGGAGGATACACTGGTAGAAAGCAAATGATTCTGGTTGGAAGCAGCTATTCCACTGATAACCCTAACAGGAAGGACTCTGGTACTTCTGCGCCTCTTATGTGACCTACCACAAGAGGTAGACTATGTATTATCCAAGGGTGAGGAATGAGGGGCATCGAGTTTGTCTGCTATCTGGGAAAGTAAGCGCTCCAAAGACTCAACCTCGGTTTGGAGAGTCTGGAAAAGTTACCTAAAGCCTGAGTGAAGGACCTGGCCCATTCAGTGGGTGTCACATTCTGGGGAGCTATGGGTTGCAAACACTGTAGGCAGAAGAGGTTTGGTTGGCCGCATATAAACTTTTTATTACAACCGCCACAATTATAGTAAGTACCCATCCCCGTCCGTGTCAGCTGCCTGGTGGAATCCTCCCGAGATGAAGACATGTCACAAGGGAGGAGAGGAAAACCACAGGTGACAAAAGGACAACCAACAGACTTCTAACAGACCCCTAGTGCTTTGTATCAATTGGTAGAAGACTGGAGAGTCTGAATAAAACTATGAAAACTGCAGCTTCTGGATCATCAGCTAAGGAGAGGACCGATTTCTTGCAGCAGCGCTGGAAAACGGTGCCAACACACAGAGTTTGGCTGAGGAAACAATGAAGGAAGCAAAAGGACTGCCTCTTGAGGAACCCACACTGAGGAAAGGCACTGAAATGCCCCAGGTCAGGTCACTGGTGCAGCATATTCCCTCAGGTATGTCCCCAGATAGGTTCCACTTCCCAATAAAAGATGCCTCAGTTTGAAAGGGATCACTCCCTATCTGAGTCCCACTAAGAAATAGATAGGGGGATTTTCACACTCACTCTCCCTAGTCTACGGGTGTGCCTCTGTGGTCTTTAGGGTCACCTCTTCAGTAACATCGCACATATAGTGGGGTCAATGGCATTCTACCTGAGGATGCAGATAACAAGATAGGTGACCGAAGTGGAGGGAAAGTCAGTGCACAAAACTACCTGGTTGCCCAGCACCCGCAGTGGGTTTACTAGGCTGGAGAACAAGCAGACAACCCATCTGCAGCTAAAGAGAGAAGAAATACAAAAAACTAAAGAAAATAGCAACCGACCTGAGAATCAGGTCTTGTTTGCCTCCCACGAACACTAGGCTAAAACGGATTAGCCACGGTCTGTGGGAAAGGTAGAGCCTGCCTGGGCGGAGCGAAGACTTTCCAACCTAGTGTCAGCCTCTTAGTGACAAGGGCCTATACCCATGGTGCTGTATCACCCAATAATATAAATGAAAAAATTAAAAAAAATATAATGTGTGGCTGGACCTTTTAGCTACTAAAATGTTGTTCAACATACAAAAATAGAGAACTGGACCAACCTTTGCGTCAAGAAACTTCTGCAGCTTTGGTATTATGTTATTTGTCACAGACCCTTGAATGTGACTAATGAGTGATGCCAGATCTTCTTTGTTTCTTGGAAGAGAGTTGAAGACTTGCTTGCTTTTGGGATTGTTGCCTTGCTTTTTAAAAGGGGTCTCATTCACAGGTATATCTTTATCAGTGGGGGACACACCCTGAGTTTCCATCTGTTCCTCCTCCTCATGCTCTAACTCCATTAACTCATCTTCTACATTGTTCTCTGAATCTTGTATGCCTATTCGAAAAAAATAAAAACCAAAAGGAAAAAACAGGAGCGCAGCACCATTAAATATCAAGTACCAGTAGACAAAATGATCTCTAGTTCTAGTGCGCATACTTCTAAGACAAACAGCCGCAATTTCGGCGAGATTGGCCAAAGAGCTAAAGTGTATGTGTCCTACCACCTATCCCCCGATGAGGGGAAAAAGGATCAAGCATCCTTTGTACCACGGGAGCTAAGCCGATGCTAGAAATGTCAGGCAGCGGCTTATTCCTCTCTCCCCATCGGAAAAAAATAGCCAAGCGTGCACTTTTATAGGGGAGCCGGGAGAAGTAACTCCGTTCATCCGACAGTTATTTAATGTATGGCCAACTTTAAGAGTTTAATTTAAAGAGGCTCTGTCACCGCATTATAAGTGGCCTATCTTGTACATAATGTGATCGGCGCTGTAATGTAGATTACAGCAGTGTTTTTTATTTAGAAAAACTATCATTTTTGATGGAGCTATTTTAGCTTTATGAGTTTCCTAATGGACAACTGAGTGTGTTTTACTTTTTGACCAAGTGGGCGTTACAATGCCGATCACATTATGTAGAAGATAGGCCACTTATAATGTGGCTCCATTCAGTGTCTTTTTTGGGTGTAAATTGTTATACACTTATGCATCAATACATATGCTTACCAGTTGTACTGTCTTTTGTTTCGGCTATATGAAGTTGCTTCTCCATAGTTATGTAATCAAAGTGAAAAGCATCGAGCACAGTCACCAGTAAGCTGCACAGAGGACACAATTGATACAATCAAACATTTTTCTAAACATTTCACATTCTTGATCGAACTTACAAGAAAGTGCTTTTATTTTCTTTATACGGCCCCCCGCTGATAGGACAGCGCCAGAGGCTGTGCGGTAGCTCCACCTCAGGAGAATCGCTGCTGTTGACGCCCTTTCCAATCTCATACAAGCAGTTTAAAGAGAACCTGACACCTGCTCAAAAAACTGGAGCTGACATCTCAGATTGCAGACGCCTCGCATATTCTGCCGCTTTCTATTTTGTTCTTCTAGCCCTCAACATTGCGGCGATATCAGTGCCATTAGTTTTGGTGCCCGATATGCAAATAAGGCCTTTGACTTTCAAGTGGGCGGGTAACACAGGTCGCTTGATAAGGGGTAACCACCCACTTGACAGTCAAAAGGCCTCATATACATATTGAAAGCAGAAAATTACCACAGCACTGGACCACAAGTGGGTGCACGCCTCAATAGGACCGGATCCGCGTTCCCCAATATCAGATAGACAGAATAGACGAGGAGACAGCGCTTACAACATATGTCAGCTTTTTAATCACCCGTGCAACGTTTCAGTCCAGCAGGACATTTCTCAAGCATTGCACGGGTGATTAAAAAGCTGACATATGTTGGAAGTGCTGTCTCCTCGTCTATTCTGTCTATCTCATATACATATTGGACACCAGAACTTATGTTCCCGATATCTGAGGAACAGTGGGGGCTAGAAAAAAATAAATAAAAAAGCATCAGAATCTGTGAGGCGCCTGCAATCTTACGGAGAGATCAACTGCCGTTTCTTGGGCAGGAGACAGGTTCTCTTTAACCCCTTCAGGACACAGCCTGTTTTGGCCTTCAGGACGCAGCCAATTTTTTCAAATCTGACATGTTTCACTTTATGTGGTAATAACTTCGGAATGCTTTTACCTATCCAAGCGATTCTGAGATTGTTTTCTCGTGAGACATTGGACTTTATGTTACTGGCAAAATTTGCTCGATACATTAAGTATTTAATTGTGAAAAACACCAAAATTTAGCGAAAAATTGCAAAAATTAGCATTTTTCTAAATTTATATGTATCTGCTTGTAAGACAGATGGTAATACCACACAAAATTGTTGCTAATTAACATTCCCCACATGTCTACTTTAGATTGGCATTGTTTTTTGAACATCCTTTTATTTTTCTAAGACATCACAAGGCATAGAACTTTAGCAGCAATTTTTCACATTTTCAAGAAAATTTCAAAAGGCTATTTTTACAGGGGCCAGTTCAGTTGTGAAGTGGATTTTAGGGCCTTATATATTAGAAACCCTCGATAAGTCACCCCATTTTAAAAACTTCACCCCTCAAAGTATTCAAAACAGCATTTATAACGTTTCTTAACCCTTTAGATGTTTCACAGGAATTAAGGCAAAGTAGATGTGAAATTTTCAAATTTCTTTTTTTTTTTTGCAGAAATTAATTTTTCATCTATTTTTTTTGTGACACAGAAAGTTTTACCAGAGAAATGCAACTCAATATCTATTGCCCAGATTCTGCAGTTTTTAGAAATACCCCACATGTGGCCCTAGTGCACTTATTGACTGCAGCACCAGCCTCAGAAGCAAAGGAACACCTAGAGAATTTTGGGGCCTCCTTTTTTATTAGAAAATATTTTAGGCACCATGTCGGGTCTGAAAGGCTCTTGCGGCGCCAAAACTGTGGAAATCCCCCAAGTTACCCCATTTCGGAAACTATACCCCTTGAGGAAATTATCTAGGGGTATAGTGAGCATTTTGACCCCGCAGGTTTTTTGGAGAAATTATTGGAAGTAGGCCGTGAAAATGAAAATCTACATTCTTTCAAAGAAAATGTAGGTTTAGCTAATTTTTTTCTAATTTCCACAAGGGCTAAAAGGAGAAAATGCACCACTACATTTGTAAAGCAATTTCTCCCGATTAAAACAGTACCCCACATGTGGTAATAAACGGTTGTTTGGACACACGGCAGGGCTTAGAAGGGAAAGAGCGACATTTGGTTTTTGCAGCTCAAATTTAGCAGGAATGGTTTGCGGAGACCACGTCGCATTTGCAAAGCCCCTAAGGGACCAAAACAGTGAAAACACCAAAAAAGTGACTCCATTTAGGAAACTACACCCCTTGAAGAATCCATCTAGGGGTGTAGTGAGCATTTTGAACCCACAGGGGTTTCATAGATTTTGTTAGAATTGGGCAGTGAAGATAAACAAAATACTTTTTTTCCAATAAGACGTAGCTTTAGCTCAAAATTTTTCATTTTCTCAACAAATAAAGGAATAAAAAAAAAAAACAACATTTGTAAAGCAACTTCTCTGGAGTACGGCAATACCCCATTTGTGGTCATAAACTGCTGTTTGGGCACACGGCAAGGATCTGAAGAGAAGGAGCGCCATTTGGCTTTTGGAGAACAGATTTTGCTGGATTGGTTTCTTGACACCATGTCACTATTGCAAAGCTCCTAAGGTGTCAGTACAGTGGAAACTCCCCAAAAGTGATTTCATTCACAAAACTACACCCCTTGAGGAATTCATCTAGGGGTGTAGTGAGCATTTTGACCCCACAGGTGTTTCATAGATTTTATTAGAATTGGGCAGTGAAAATTAAAAAAAAATCCTTTTTCTTCAATAAGACGTAGCTTTAGCTGAAAATGTTTCATTTTCTCAACAAATAAATGAAAAAAAGCACCACGACACTTGTAAAGCAACTTCTCCTGTGTACGGCAATACCACATATGTGGTCATAAACTGCTGTTTGGGCACACAGTAGGGCTCAGAAGGGAAGGAGCGCCATTTGGCTTTTGGAGTACAGATTTTGCTGGATTGGTTTCTGGGCGCTATGTCGCATTTGCAAAGTCCCTGTGGGACCAAAACAGTGGATCCCCCCCAGAAGTGACCCCATTTTTGAAACTACACCCCTCAAGGTATTCACTTAGGGGTGTAGTGAGCATATTAACACCACAGGTGATTGGCAGAAATTGGTGTGCACTCGATGTTGCAGAGTGAAAATGGGATTTTTTTCTATAGATATGCCAATATGTGGCGCCCAGCTTGTGCCACTGGAGACACACACCCCAAAAATTGTTAAAAGGGTTCTCCCGGGTATGGCGATGCCATATATTAGGAAGTAAACTGCTGTTTGGGCACACTGTAGGGTTCAGAATGGAGGTAGCGCCATTTGGCTTTTGGAGTGTGGATTTTGCTTGTAGTAGTCTTGTATTGAGTCTTACTGGTGTTTCCGTTTATAATGTGGGGGTACATGTAAGCCGGGCGTAGTATATAAGGGGCATAGTCAGGTGGTATAATAATGGGGTAAACAAAAACAATAAAATAATCCATAGATTTGTGTTACGCTGTGACACAATCCTTTCTGCACAGGCCGGTGTCGCACTGATAAACTGTGTCCTTTCTTATCCCCCTTTTGGTCCACACTCCGCACCTTTGGAGTTTGAGGAATTTTGCTGAGAAGTGTTGTCCTGGTATAATATAGGCACCGTCGCTTCCAGCGGATATGTTTGGGCCCTCCCCTTCCTGGATCCCTAATTTTAGGGCCTTGATAAATCGCCTCTTGAAACAGAAGAAATGTTTCCCTCGGGCCGGCACAACTGCATATTTTTATTCTCTGGCTTATTGGAGCCTTAACTAATTTTATTTTTTCATAGACGTAGTGGTATGAGGGATGTTTTTTTTTGCGGGACGAGCTGTAGCTTTTATTGGTACCATTTTGGGGTACATGCAACTTTTTGATCACATGTTATCCTTTTTTTTTTGGGAGGCAAGGTGACCAAAAAACTGCAATTCTGACATTATTTTTTAAATTCTTTTTATACAGCGTTCATCACGCGTTATAAATTACATGTTACCTTTATTCTGCGGGTCAGTCCGATTCCGGTGAAAGCTAATTTATAGAACTTTTTTATGTTTTACAACTTTTTGCACAATAAAATAACCTTTGTAAAGAGAATGGATTTTTTCTGTCGCCATGTTGTGAGAGCCATAACGGTTTTAATTTTTTCGTTGACTGAGCTGTATGAGGGCTTATTTTTAGCGAGACGAGTTATAGTTTTTATAGGTACCATTTTTGGGTACATGCGACTTTTTGATCACTTTTTATTTCAATTTTTGGAAGACAAAGTGACCAAAAAATAGCAATTATGTCAGTATTTTTTTGTTTTTTTTTTACGGCGTTGACTGTGCGGAATAAATAACATAATATTTTTATAGTTACGGTCGTTACGGTCGCAGCAATACCAAATATGTATGGCTTTATTATTTTTTTTCAATAATAAATGACTTGATAAAGGAAAAAGGGCGATTGTGTTTTGTGTTATTATTTGAAACTTTTATTGTATTTTTACAACTTTTATTTTTACTTTTTTTACACTTTTCTTTAGTCCCACTAGGGGACTTAAAGGTCCAACTGTTTGTTTGATGTTCTAATACATTGCACTACCCATGTAGTAGTGCAATGTATTAGAACTGTCAGTTGTTCACTGACAGCAAGCCGATCAGGCTCCGCCTCCGGGCGGGGCCTAATCGGCTAACGTAATGGCAGATAGGAAGCCTTTGTTAGGCTTCCATTTGCCATAGCAATCGCCCCCCCGCAACAATCGGCCCCCGCAATCGCGTAGCGGGGTGCCGATTTTGCTATAAGAACTTAAATGCGGCGGTCACTATTGACTGCCGCAATTAAGGGGTTAATCGGTTCGGATCACCGCTGTGATCCGACCCGATGTTTTCCCCCAGTACTAAGGCTGCTAGTAGCAGCCTGTACTGGGAGATTCCGGGCTGCGGGGAGCGTCTGTGTGCTCTGTTAGGAACACACGTGGATTAACGGGCTGCAGGCACAACGACCAGCTTTGCAACCCGTTAATCTACGTGGGGTGGTCGTGAAGGGGTTAAAGCACGGATGTCATAAAAGGTTAAAACAGCAGGCCACAAAGTACTAGCTGTAAAGCCCATGAACTGAAGCTGGGGGGGGGGGGGGGGGGGGGTGCTGAATGGCGCTTTCACAGACCTCCCAAAAATAACATTTGGTAGGTATTTTGAAGCGCTCCAATGCCTTTATGAGCATCTTATAGATGCCCTTATTTAAAGCATTACTATGTCAAGACCCTTTATCTTTTCAGGACAGTAAATCAGTATAAATGCACTGCTGAATGCAGAAAATTTATTCAGTGAGCTTTTCTAACAAACGTATATATTAAATTGCCATAAACTTTTAAACATTCATCATTTCTGCATCACCAGCTCAATTTAAGGGAAACTGCAAAAAAAAAAAAAAAAAAACTTTAAGAAAACGAAATGCCATACCTGACTCCAAGTTTTTGATTGATTTGTCCCATGTGAAGCACATGAATAAAATGTTTTAAATAATACATGTATGCAGACCAGGATAAGTTCTTACACACAGAGCCTATCATTTCCACAGAGGCATTGACCATATTTTCATGCTGAAAAACAACAAGAGTTACTACATAGCAAGTATACATGAAATGTAAATGATGCACAGCAATACCAGTATAGCCAAAACGTTATACATTATACAAAAGCATTGCCAACTAAAATCCCCCCCAAAAAAACCTCAAATGGAAGCCAGGGCTGTTCTCATCCCTATAAAAATACTAATACTCTAGTAGGGTTATCACGATACCAGAATTTGGACTTTGATACTGATACTTGCGTAACTTGGGTAATATTGCGATACCAAAACGATACTTTGCCAACAGTAAAAGATAAAATAAAAAGTTCTTCCATTTTCTGATGTGAGGTGCGAGGTGTGGTGAATTTTGAACCTCCATGTGCCTCACATTAACAGTAATTAACCCCATCATGTTCCTCAGTGTCATAATGGACAACATTGGGTTAATGTGTCAGGTACATGATAGGGTTAATTACGATTAATGTGAAGCACATGGAGGTTCAAAATTCATAATAACTCGTGCCTTACATTAATAAGTGAAAGAAAGCAGTTTTATTTTCTAACAGCGTAAACATCATAAATGACGCTATAATTTTTTTAAATTTAACATTACTTCATTTATTTTTAAACTTGAATGTACTGGCATATATCTAAATACAGATAGTACATGGTCTTCAGTGCCAGCAATCATTAGTGCGGCGCTGGTCGCATTACATCATGCTGACCGCGCGCACTTGTCAGGACTTAGGAGCGGGGCAATGACTGTATTACATAGCCGCAGTCCCGCTGTAACTATATTATGTGTTATTATACTAAGCTGAGCGTCCGCACAGCTTAGTATCGCAATACATGAATTAACGGTATTGAAACGTTTGAGGGTGCACGGCATCTAAATAGTATCGAAATTTCGATGCATCGTGCAACCCTATACTCTACTCAGCAAAATCTAAATTATGGAAGTCTCCTCCATAGGTAGTAGAGTAATAGGATGAACTCCTGTTTAGGAATTTGTGCTAACAGTGCTGGGATGGAGTCTATGTACAGATTTAAAATACCCCAGCACACACTAAAAAAAGCTAAATTTCTTTAGTTGATCAAGTTTGTATATTTAATAAAATATATGTTGTTCTAATATATAAGGAAAGGAGATTACAACATGTGAATAAGCGACTAATCATAGTTGGACGTTTCGGCCTGTCCCAGTCCTTTGTCACCGTCGTCGCTGTAGGTAATGAGTAGTGGAAAGTGTGTTTGTATAGGAGCTCATAGAAAACTCGCACAGAAAAGTTAACAAATTCCCCCATTGAACAAGCCCCAGGAAGCTGATTCTGAGATCCACTTTAAAGAGCAATTCACTAAAAGTAATACTACAGAAGGGTAATAAGCCTCAGCAGTCAATATCATAGCAATGAGTATTATATCAGAGGATAGTAAAGAAAGCTATAACTAAGGAGGAGTTTAAGATAAACTTTTTCATATGACAACATACCTTATGCATTTTCTCATCAAATATAGTGCTGGTTGCATATGGCATTATGTAGTTTTGGAGAGATTTGGTGGACAGCACTACATTTCCTTCAACTAAGTTCTTTGCTAGTTTTCTCAATGATCGCGCTCTCCTGTGGATCTATATTTAAAAAAAAACACAATAGCAATAAGTTACAAGGAAATTCTGCCAGTTTTCTAAAACAGCTGCGAGAAATTACAACTGCAGAAAAAATTGAATATAAACACTACAGATACCTGGATATGCTTCATATTCTCAAAGAAGTCCATTTCAGGATCATTATAATCTGTAAGCTGAACCAAATCGGAGAACTCTGGATGCTTCGGAAAAGTGCGGATCAAATTAGATAGCAAAGTAGTATAATCTTGCTGAACAGTCTGTTAAAAGAAAAGGGTTAGCTAGACTGTGTACACAACACCCAAAAGTCATTTGTTTTTAAATCTCGAAGGCTGGATTCACACCTCATATATGTTGCAGATTTTTGAGCCAACGTCCGAAGTGGTTTCAAAAGGAATGGGAAATCTAAAGAATTTCTCCCTCCTAGATCCACCTCTGGCTTTGGCACAAAAATCTGAAATACATACGCAATGTGTGAATACAGCCTAAGGAGCATCACACACGAGTGTGTCCGGTCCGTGATATTCGGTCCGTGATATAGTGTCCGTACGTCGGCCGCATTTCCCGGACCGAACACACTACAGACAGCCGGGCTCATAGCATCATAGTTATGTACGATGCTAGGAGTCCCTGCCTCTCTGCAGGACAACTGTCCCGTACTGTTATGTTTTCAGTACAGGACAGTTTTCCGCAGTGAGGCAGGGACACCTAGCGTCATAAATAACTATGATGCTAGGAGCCCGGCTCCCTGCACTGTGTTCGGTCCGGGAAATGTGGGCGACTTACAGACCGTATATCATGGACCAAACACGCTGGTGTGTGAGAGGCCTAAGAGGCAGCACATGCTAAAATCTGAGCCATTGTACCTAAAAATCCTATTTCAAGAATCCAAGCAGCAGTTTTGATAATAACTGAAGAGAAAAAGCCCTAATTCCACCACAGTAAGAGCGAATGGAATGAGTTTTTTTTTTTTTTTAAAAACACAAAAAAACCTTTGTTAACGGCACTGGCAGGAGTCCTCAAAGAGGGAAGTGACACCGATCCCGGCAGTTTCACCCCCTAGATGCCACAGTCAATAGCGACCGCAGCATCTAAGGTCACATTCACATCGCGTTTGTGCTATCTGCCGAGCGTATACGTTTTTTTAAAATAAAATGTGGACTATTGAAAACGTATACAATGTACACTTAGCATATACTCATACGTTTGTCCGTTTCTACCTAAAAAAAAGTATACTTTTTTTTTTTCTTTTTTAAAATGAACACGGACAGAAAACCCCTCCCCAAAAAATGGATAGATTTACGGTTTGTAAATGCATACAAACGTACAGCATTATGTTTGCATACGACGTTCATTGAGAACACTGCTAAAAAATAAATTTTACGCGGTGCATACCTTTTCTTGAAGTACAGAATAGCGTAGCAGACTTTTTTTTTTAAAGTACTAAAAAGCGTAAACATTATCCCAATGTAAACCATGACAAACACAGACCAAACGGATGCTATTTTGGTTTACGTTTTACCTGTTATAGTCTATGTATACGCCGAACTATAGGTTTCAATACTTTTTAGGGTTTAAAAACATTTACACTCGACGGATAGCACAAACGCGATGTGAATGGGTCCTAAGGTGTTTAACAGTTAGCCTCTGTTAGCCCATAGGCGCCCCGTGACGCCATCATGAGTTGCCGATTGGTTGCCAGGGTCAAACTTCTGCCATAAGTACCTATTAAACAGGTTGCCTGTCCGTGTAATACCGATAAGTCATAATGCTATGGAATACTATGTATTCCAAAGCGTTATACAAGCGATTAAAAGATCGCTGCTTCAAGTTCCCTAATGGGGCAAATAAAATGTAAAAAAATGTTACACAAAGTTTTAGAAAGATAAAAAAAAGTCTACTCAAAAAAAAAACGGAAAACATTTTTTTAATGAACTATTTTATCCTTTTCAAAAATAGTTTATTAGAAAAAATAATTAGTTGGTACTGTCGCAATCGTAACAACCTGTACAACAAAGATTATTGGCTCTACCAAACGACGCTGGCGTAAAAAAAAAATGTGGAAAAACAATGGCGAAATTGCATTTTTTTTTTTTTTTTTTGGCATTCCCTCCCTCAAAAGCATAACAAAAGCCAGCCAATAAAGTTATATGCACCCCAAAATTGTACCAATAAAAACTACAACTTATACTGCAAAAAGCCCTCATACTGCTACTTTGATAGAGAAATAAAAAAAAGTTCTAGAGATCAGAATCCTGCAACACAAAAATCTTTTTATTGTGCAAAGGTACTAAAACGGTAAATAAGCTAGGCTGGTATCGCCGCATTCATACCAACCACAGAATAAGCATAGCATGTTATTTTTACAGCATGGTAAATAGCAAAAAAAAATAGCAAAAAAACAATTTCGAAATTGCTGTTTTTGACATTCCCTCACAAAAACGTTTTATAAAAGCTATTCAATAAAATATTTGTACCCCAAAATAGTGCATTAAAAAAAAAAATAAGAGCTCACCCCGCATAAAAAAAATTCAATTTTACAGCTATAGCGACAAAATAATTATTTTTACACACTATAGCTCCTGGAATTAGACGACAGAAAAAAAAAAAAAAAAGCTAAAATAGGCCCGTGCTTAGAGGTAAACTGTAGTTGTCCCTTGCTTATTCCCATGTGCTAGTGTGGAGGACTGGCGTTCTTAAACATGGAGTGAAAGATTGTATTGAGTGATGGCTTTAGAAAGCACTGTAGTCTTAAATTGAGGGTCACAAGTGTCTAAAGAAATAGATTAACACATGTTTCTACATAGTAATAAGCATTATTATGTATAAACACGTATAGTTGATTTGCCAAAATGTTGAAAGCACATACCTCTACTTTACTTTTCAGGCCAGCCTTCAAGCTGTCGAGCAGAGTGCGCTGAATGATTTCCCGGTACACTTCCTCTGTGTGCTTTACTGCAGCCAGCTGCTTCATAATACTGGTAAGGAAAAGCCCTGCATTGTCACTCAAAGACATATCGCCTAGCTGAAACACAAAACATTTTAAAACATTATAATGATTGGAACCACCATATCAAAAAATATACATAATGCTTTGCTGAAGTATCAATCTATTACACTTCTACGCATTACAAAAAGTGAGGAACTCTTTTACTTCTAGTTCACCCACAGAAAAGGTAGATTCAGCAATGTGACATTATCATCCACATGGTTAATCAATATAACCTGAGGGGAGTAAAAATCCTTACCTGGATTGTGTAGAAACAGTTGTGCATAAGTGGGATAATATAGTTCACATCTATAGATTTCATCTCTTTGATGAAGGAAGTTGCTTTTTGGAAGGCTGTTAATCGAACGTCAAAGTGTATATCATCCAAATGTCTCTGATCAAAAGCATTCAACTGTGTAAAAAATAAATAAAAAATAAGGCATTCACATCAAGCATTACCAAAGGATAAAAAATAGATCATTCAAAAACAAAATGCTACAAACCTTGAGAGCAACATCAGTGACATACTCTAACTGAGGATCAAGTTCAGAGAGGACCTGAAATAAACATTCAGCGTATGAGCGACTATATACGTAGTGTAGAGGTTCAAGAGCAAAAACAATACTAAATGAGTACCGTACCTGAAACGTAGTACAAAGAGTCTGACGGGATAACTTATTCTGAATCACAGCAAATAGTTTGGATAGCGGCTTTAAGAAACTTGTGGGATTTAAACAGTGTTTTAGCAAGTTCTGCACCGTCTCTAGGATGTCCACTTCTGTGTCCTTAAAGAAAACAAGGCAGATTGGTTATGCGGACATTTTTCACCACGCGTACTGCACACGTTGTATGTACCGCTTCACCACATACAATTTTGTACTGAAGTTTTCTGGTTTGCCATAAACGCATATATCTGGTATTTATCTGGAATGACTGACTAGACTGCTAAACATTCAGGTCATGGAATATTAAATCGGTTGCAATGAACCACCCATTTCTCCCATGGGTAACAAGTTTACTGGCTTTCCATATTATTTTAATACGCCAACAAATTTACTTATGGTTTTAACTCATTTTGAAAGCCATCATAGTAAAAGTAAATCCAACATTCATGATTAGGGCTGAAGTCTCGTCGCTAACTCACTGCTTAACACAGGATTCCAATGACGGTATCATAGAACGTATCACTTACCTGGGCCAAGTTACTTTTATGCAAGTAGGAAATAAGGAGCCTAATAAGTACATTGCTCTGTTCTTTGTCTTGAATAAATTTGCTAATCCTGTGGGACGAAGACCAAAAATAAGAATTAGATAGAAATATTTCACGGATAACAATTAAAAAGGAAACATGAGGAGACATTATGGAATTGATAAAAGGCAAATGCAAGGTAAACCTAAAAGAAAAATTAGTTAGAAACAAGGAAAAGGAAAAACTCCAAGTGTAGGCGCCCCTGTGTCCGTTCTGTCAACGTGGAGGCTTCAAATGGTGAAGATAACTCGAGTTTCATGAAAATAAAACCTTTTATTAAAACCCTGTCACAGAGGGGGTTAAAAGTAATAGAAACTGTGACGCGTTTCAACCCTGTACTAGGGTCTTCATCAGCCTGATTGGCTGCAGCAGACACATGTGCATGTAAACAATCACCGGGAGTGCCACCAGAGCGTCAGCGCTGGATCGACCATGGGGAAAAAATAGCTAAGTACTGCTTCTATTGTTAATTTATCTCATTTGCAACCAATGGCAAAGCATTTTCAGAACCCAGTCAACCTCTTTAAAAATAAATTGTGAAATTAAAGCAACCCTGCCGTCAGAGGGCCACATTTTATAAAATGAAATTCTTTCTGTAAGAAATCACGGCAGCTGCAAAAAAACCCGATATTAATGACAGCTTTATTAATGACAATGTCACCATAAATTCAGGCTGGCATTTCCTGCGATGGGATACAGGGGGAAGCAGTAGTTTCAAAACCACCTCCAGACGCTGTGCTGGGACCTAATATTTGATATCAGCAGTGCCTCCACTATGGAGCAGATGGGCAGAGGCTGCTGACCTCATTTACCAGAGTCTGCCTGCCAACTCCAATATGTAGTGACGGGGAGAAGCGGAGTTAAAAGAGAATTGCCAGTTTTTAGGCAAGTACTGAATGTTTTACAACATAAAAATAAAACTGCAGCACAGAATTTTACCTTTTAAAATATTTCCTTCCTTAGCAAATCTACCAAGTTTACTATTAAGGTCTGGTGTTCCATTTACGTAATAAACCGCATATAAGAGGGAATACCTGCTACAGAGACTTGAGAGGTGCGGAAATACAGTTAAAATGCAGTCTGACAGTTGTCACAAAATATGCTGCTTTCCTTATGAATACAGACACTAGAGGGATACAGTGAGGAAAGCCCTAAATTGTAACTAAACGTTCAACAAACTTCTGACATGCCAGAAGTTTTGATTGGGTGGGTCTGAGACCCCCACCGATCGCTAAAATGAAGCAGCAGAAGCGGTCATGTGAGCGCTGAGCCACTTAGTTTCTGTTCGGCTTTTTCCGGAAAGACCAAGTATCGGAGTACGGGCTCATAGACTATCTATTGAGCCAGTACTCCGCTACATTGATTTCCGGGAAAAGTCGAACAGAAACGAAGCGGCTGAGCGCTCACACAAGCACTTCTGCCGCTTCTTTCTAGCGATTGGTGGGGTCCGAGCACTGAAACCCCCACCAATCAAAACTTCTTACATGTCACTATGACATGTCAGAAGTTTGTTGAACATTTAGTTACCCTTTTAAGGGTATGTTCACACAGAGTATTTTGCAGGCAGAAAATTCAGTTTGGAAATTTGAGGCAGATTTTGATCTATCTGCACGCCCGCGTTTTCAGCAGCGTTTTTCGCTCGCGCACATTGAGCACCATGGGCAAAAACGCCTCGAAATACGCTTTCTCTGCCTCCCATTGAGGTCATTGGGAGGTCAGAGACGTAAACGCCCGAAGATAGGGCATGTCGCTTCTTTCTCCCGCGAGACGTTTTTTTCCGCTCCCGGGAAAAAACCGCCTCCGATTGAAATCAATGGGAGGCATTTTCGGATGTTTTTTGGCACGTATACTGACGCAGTTTCCGCGTCAAAAAACTCAGTGTGAACAGACCCTTAGACTTCACAACTATTAAGTCAAGATCCATCTTCGCTGCAAGGTCTATTACAGCACAACAAACCTTATTGGAGAATACAGAACGCCAAAAAATCCAGTGATATCTGTAGTGTGTGTACTCAATATGTTACTAGTGGAACCCAATCCCACTTAGGCCCTAATTGTTTTGGGTACAATATGGGGTTATGCCATAATTGAATATGTGCAAAATGCAGGTTTTTACAAATTAGTAAAGACGTACGTACGTACGTACGTACGTACGTACGTACGTTATCAGGACACTACAGTAATGTTAGTGTTTGTGTGACTGCAGTAGCAATATAACTATATCGCTAGTGCAGTGTAAATGAATGGAGAGCAGTGCATGACGCTGATTTGTCACTGATTGGTCAGCGTCATACACTCCTGTACAACGCCCACTTGTTCTAACGTAAAACATGCCCACTTGGGCATTAAGAAACTCATTAGCATAAAGCTCAAAATCGCTCATAAAGTGGTTTAAAATAGATTGCTTTTCTAAATAAAAAGCATTACTGTCACCTACATTACAGCGCCGATCTCCTTATATAGGAGACAGGGCCCTTATAATGTGGTGACAGAGCCTCTTTAACCCCTTAATGACCGGGCCATTTTGCACGTTAATAACCAAGGATTATTTTTTGTTTTTTCACGGAGTCATAATTTTTTTTTATTCCATCGACATCGCCGTATAAGGGCTTGTTTTTTGCGGGACGAGTTGTATTTTGTAATTGCACCATTTTTAGATGCATATAATATATTGATTAACTTTTATTAACTTTATTTTAGGAGAGTATTGAAAATAAGCAGCTATTCCAGCATTGATTTTCACGTTATAAATTTACTCCGGTTACTATGCAGCGTAAATAACATGTTAACTTTATTCTATGGGTCGGCGCGATTACGGGGATACCAAATATGTAAAGGTTTTATATGTTTTCCTACGTTTGCACAATAAAAAGCCTTTTAGAAAAAAATTACTTGTTTTTGCATCGCCGCATTCCAAGAGCCGTATTTTTTTATTTTTCCTTCAATGTGGCCGTATGTGGGCTTGATTTTTGTGGGCCAATGTGTAGTTTTCATTAGTACTATTTTGGGGTACATAGGACTTATAGATTAATTTTTATTTAATTTTTTATGGGGGGAATGGGAGAAAAGAGAATTTTGCCGTTTTTTGCGTTTTTTTTGGACGCCGTTCATCCGGCGTTTTAATTAATGTGTTCATTTTATTGGTCAAGTTGTTACGATCGTGGGGATACCATATATGTGTATGTGTAATTTGTTTTGACACTTTTACTAAATAAAACCACTTTTTGGGCAAAAAAAGTAGTTTTATTTGATTTTCACTGTAATTTATTTTTATTTTTTTTCACAAACTTTATTTAACTGATTGCCATTTTTTTTAGTCCCACCAGGGGACTTCACTATGCGATGTGCCGATCGCATATATAATGCTTTGGTATACCAAAGCATTATTGCCTGTCAGTGTAAAACTGACAGGCAACCTGTTAGGTCATGCCTCCGACATCGCCTAACAGGCAGTTGCGGAAGACAGACCTGGGGGTCTTTGTTAGACCCCCGCTGCCATGGAAACCCGACGGCGACCCGCGATTTGTTTGCGGGGGCGCCGATGGGGTGACAAAGGGAGCTCCCTCCCTCTGTCAAACACATTAGATGCCGCTGTCACTATTGACAGCGGCATTTAATGGGTTAAACTGCCGGAATCGGAGCGCGCTTCGATTCCGGCAGTTGCAGCAGGAGCCAGGCTGTGTAGAACAGCCGTTCTCCTGCTGCTGATCGCGTGGGTACAGTGACAGTACCCGTGCCATCACAGGACGGATATATCAGTCCTCCTGCGCGGACTAGCAGCTGCTGAGGATGGATATATCCGTCCTTTGGCGTTAAGAGGTTAAGCTCTCCTCTTGTTGTCAGTGAATGGGAACTTTCTTGTTTACGTCTAGAGTCAGAGTCATCTCATTATTATTAGATGATGGGAGATGTCGTAGCAGATGGCATGGACTGCTGTAGTTGCCTGTGCTAGTTTGCTTATGCAAAATAACGTATGCAATAAGCAGTTAAGCTTAACTGGTGGCAGTTAATAATGTTTCTTGTAAATACAGAATAAGTCTCCATGCACACGACAGTACCCGTAATTACGGCCATTGCCGGCCATTTTTACAGGCCATGTTCCCATATAAAATATGGGAGCACTGTCCATAAAATAAAAAAAATAGGACATGTCCTATTTTTTTTTGGCAGGTTTGTACGGCATGGACACCCTCACGTAAATATACGGGAAGGTGTCAGTCGGCTATAGAAACGAATGGGCCCGTAATTACGGGCGATTTTACAGTCGTGTGCATGGGGCCTAATATGGTTTATAAGTTGATCTGGCAAGCGGCTCCTCTAAGTCAGCCATACACATAACGAATTAATGTAATCTAAAACTGGCGATTTCGGCGTGGTCATCTGCGCATCTAATGGGTAATGGGGGGGGGGGAGGCGGCTTCCGACTCTCCCACAGCAGATGTCAAGGTAGAAACGAATCGGGCAATAGGAATTCAACATGCCCGATCCTTTTGTTCTCAGGGAAGATAAGCCACCAAGAGAGGTGTCTGGCAGCAGCTAACTCCCGTCTCCGCATTCAGAATACATGCAAAATCAGCCGAGCGTGCATGTGTATGGAGGAATCAGGAGGAATAGCAGTTGCTCAAGAGCTTTCTAATGTGTATGGCCAACATTCGAGAGACATGCCAGCAAGTAGACAACTTGCCTCCTGTGTTTTCCAGAACAACCCCACAAGTGGTAATGGAAGTACTTGTGGTACGTATGAAAAAGTGTTACAAGCACTTGTCTTATAGGAATAGTGACAACACTGGCTCTCCAGCCTCATCAACCGTTAAGTAACAGCCAGAATATAGCCGGGCTGCTGCTTACCAAACAAAGCCAATGAAATTATTCATTATGGAATCTCTAATAAATAATTACAACGAAAAACTGTTTTTTAAAGGGATGCATTAAAGGTATTATGGTAAAAAAAATAAAAAAGTAATTGTTGCAAGGTATTTTCAAGAATGTCTTACTTTCCTATATAGACATAAAAAACAGAATTCCATATTTTACAGTCTTAAAATGTACTTACTTTGACAGGATGCTGAGCTCTTTGCTGACTTGTTGACTAAATTTTTCCTTTTTAATTTTTTCTACATTCAGCATGCTCTTACTGAGATATTGCAGGAGCACAGGCACATGGGGTAAAACCAGCTGCACACCAAAAGTTGGGCATTCTAAAATAAAAAAGCATCCATACATTATTATGAGGGAGGCTACCGCAGGGTGTGCATGGTCAATGGGAGGACTACATAAACGCACTTCTTGCTTACCATCATTGATGCTGGGGGCATCATGAACAACACAGTCATTAACAACCAGTGGAGGGACACTATCTGAATCTTCAAAGTCCGGGCTGTCCAGCAAATTACTAGTTATGTCTATGACTACACCTGCTGTTGTGACTGATAAATTCTTTTTAGATAGCAGAGCAAATGTATTCAGTAGTGTATCAAACTCAGGCTGTCCAGGCTTTTGTTTAGCAAGTAAAGGAAAATACCTACAGAAAAATATAGCCATATAATTCAATTAAAAATTCACATCAATACACATAAAAGCACAGCTCATGGAACTGAAACAATCCTAAAAATGTATAGCCATTGGAATGTAGTTTAGAATAACATCACAACATACTTAAAGGCTGTATTCACACATGGAGGTCATACTGCCTTTATGCTGTTGCAGTAAATTACCAAAGTTCCATTTACCACACAGACTTCAAATGGGGAAAATTTGCAACATTGAAAATCACATTAAAAAACAACAATCATGCTTCTTACATGAAGTACTAAGCAACAGTAATGAGAACATTTTCCTCAAACAAGTTTCCATTCTAATACTGCGACTACAATCAGTTCAAAACAAAGTAAAAAACCACGTGATAATATGCCCTTTTATCAAAGTTTTGTGGTACGGTGATTTGTTGGCTTTCTGCCGCACCACTGTGACCCTCTGTAAATGTATATAAGGGGTTAAATGTTTTTCTTTTACGTAAATATTAATACATATTGATAATCTAACATAGTGCTCCTAATATATAAACAGTTTTTTACAAAATATTGCACGCTTTAGTAGACCGCTAGATCAGTACAAGGGGGAATAAAAAGTACTTTTTAGTGCCCTGGCAAGAAGTACTTACATGGATATGAAAAAATAACACTGCAGTCAATTTTGAGGCACATTGTATTTCTGGCTCTTGGGATGTGTACTGCCCTAATTTAGATAAAAACGTCGGCAATAAATCGGTCATAAATAACGGATTTGATAAAAGTAGTCTCAGGACAGACATTGGTGGCATATCACTATGATACAACCACCACAGATCTATAGGAAAGCCCTGGGCCACTTGGTCTCCACACGGCTTTCTGTGGGTCCCAGCAATCAGAGCCCTGCCAATTAGGCATTGTTGGCATATACTATAGATATGCCAATGTCTATCCTGAGACAGCCCCTTTTAATACTATAACTTATGAACAAAGCAGACTCGAACAATGTTTTACATCCATTGTTGGTGCAACTGCATTACCTGGAAAACTGACTCCAAACATGAATCAGCTGTAGAACAAAAGAAGGCGCATGCTGACTTTCCAAAGGAAGTCGGCAGATCTGTAATACAGAATAATAGAATGTGTGATAAGTATTTAGATCAGAACTAAAGTGATAATGCCTGAAATCTAGAAATGCATTCTCAAACTAAAGAATTAAGTGATATTTACCTGAGGCCAAATCACAGCAAAAAACACAGCATCAATCTCCTCAGCAGAGTAGGGGTAGGTCTCAAAATCTGTGAAAAATTCTACTATGCGTTTCATTCCCAGACGCCTCAAATTTTTTAGAGGATTAATACACTTGAGTTGTATCTATAAAACACAAAAACTCTTAATTAGAAGACCGTTTCTTTTACTTTTTATTACCACATACATTTATACATATAGATTGTCAAATACAAATGTTATTGGAAAAATGTGTTATGTTTTGGCATTCACATAAATGGCAAACAATATTCAGATTTAACTACCACAATTCAAGGCACTTTATTTGTGAACCATTGATCGAAATAGGGTGTTTTGAATTCACACCATGTCCATGTCATAACCGTGAAAGAAAAACAAAACAAAACGGGGAGTGTCCTGTAACTAAAGAGCGCTCACACACGCACCCACCCGCACGCACACTACCGAAATGTGTACACATGAAATCCTCTTACAATCGTAGACAAGGTCCATTTTGTAACGCCGAGGCTGATTGTAATAATACGTAATTTAAAGTCACCTTGATGTGACATTCCCAAGCTCACACACACATTTATGATTTTACCCGCGCGGTACATTTTGGGTAATGCTAACACCGGCAATTAAGACGATAACTTTAAAGTTAAATATCTCAGGGAAAAAAAATCCTCTCTCAAAATCGTTTGCACCATCATTTTTGTATTGAAAAGAGCTTTCAAATGAGCCCCACTCAACCACCCCCGTGCCATTTAAGATTTTGCTGCTCCCGTATAGTATTGACTTGTAAGTGTAGTAGAAAATAAAACAGAGCCAGCAGGACACGCATGCGCCGCTCAATCTGGGGAATTTATTCATTAATTGTAAGGGGCTTGTTCAAAATAATAGCAGAGAGGGGTTAAATTGGTGAAGTCCTTCATTCTGTGGAACAGGTGTAAATTTTGGCCGTTATTTAAAGGGAACCGGTCACCAGCATTTCACCTATTGAGCTTTGCCGTTATCCCCTCTCCTAAACTCCTCCTCCAACTGTAAATAACGGTCTACAAACATTTCGAGCCTTTTATCGTAATAATCCGGTGTCCCTTTGTGCACACACCAGAGGAGGACATCAATACACAAGCGCAGGATTTTGTGTGTGCTGGGGGGAAGGCGAGGAGCTGTCAATCAAAAGTAAGGAGGCAGGGTAAACTCCGAAAGACATGAGGAATGAAGATATGACTCTTTTCAAACAAAGATTTGACTCTTTTCAAATGAAGATCTGACTCTTTTATGCTCATTAGCATACGGTGTGGGAACACTAAAAAACTGAATACTAAAGCTCAGGAGCCGACTAAGAAGACAATTATAGGTTATATAGAAATGATTTTTCACCCACTACCACCAGGTATTGCTGGTTTAATAGGTGAAATGCTGGTGACAGGTTCCCTTTAAGGCAGGAGGGTGGCAAATGCTGCACATGTTGGTTATAGAGCATTTCCTTCTGAAATACTGGGAAAATGGGTCGTTCCAGACATTGTTGAAAAAAGTTCTTTGATTAAAAAGTTGATCGGGGGGAAAAACAAATTGAGAAGTGCAGCAAATTATAGGCTGCTCAGCGAAAATGATCTCAAATGCCTTGAAGTGGTAACCAAAACCTGACAGACGCAGAAGGAAGCGGAGGACTACTGTTCTAATGGATCGAAGAATAGCCAAAATGGCAAAGGCTAAGGCCTTATTCACACGAACGTGTCAGTTGTGCGCGCTTAAAAAACACTGCATTTTACTTGCGTTGCAGTTCCGTGTGGCATCCGTGTACGGTGCCCGTCTGCGTTTTTTTACGCGCATATGTAATCCAAAGCAAAACCCAAGAATGCAGAAGAACTGTGGAATGTCGTCCAATCGTCCTGGAATAAATGTTCAGAGGTGGCAGAAGTTGGTCGACTCCATGCAACACAGATGTCAAGCAGTTCTCAGAAACAATGCTTATGCCACTAAAGTGATTTCAGTAAAGTGAAATCTGAAACATTTTTTCAGTTCATACATTACATTTCATTAGTCTTCAAAAAAAATAGTAGGGCCAGCCGTTTTCTTTAAAGAGCCTGATAATTCTTCTCCTTACATTTTGTAAATGATTAACACAAACTGGATAAATGTTGTTATTCCCTTCACACGATTGGTCGTGACTGACTTCCAGATTCAAAGTGATTGCCCGGTGACACGGTGGCAGCGTCCTGATCGCAATGGGCAGAGACAGTTGCTGTGAAGGACTCACAGCACAGGACCAATCAGAAAGGTCCCGTGCCGGCAAGCGCTGTGAATGGCCAGTCATTACTGACTGGCCAATCATAGCGCAGTAGGCATCTCCATCTCTGACAAGCTCATTTCTGTCAGAGAGCTTGTCAAAGTCAGATGCAAGTGAGAAGACCGTAAAAGTGTAAAAAAATATATAAAACAAAACAAAATAAAAATTATCCGCTGTAGGATTTTATCTTTGAAATCCACAAACTAGCGGCTGCGACGTATGCCCCTGTAAGCACACAGTGGCATACATTAGCCATAGGGCCGAATGTTAAAAGATAAAATAAAAAGTGCATACATTTAACTGTATTCCTCTGTATAGAATAGAGTAGTCTACTATGCCAACGCATAACGGCCCGACATACGACAAGAGGACACCTTTTTGGCACCCCCGGGTGAATTGTGCCCCATGGATATGCTCGGCTAACGTGCCAGGAGTTTTGATGTAAACAGAGCTTTACAGAACATGAACCCTGCACACGTGTACTGAACCCGAGCGTAGAACCCATAGAACCTTATGGTGATCTAAGTTTAGATCAGTGGATCTGGGTTTTTTGTACAAATTTAATTCGGCCCGATAAAATGTGGACATATTACGCTCATCTGAAATTGTTCTAAAGGTTAGATTTAAACGATGAAACATGGAGTTCAAGGTTATCGGGATTAAAAAATCGCCTCACTTTAGAATTCGTCCTTGTGATGTTGATTTATTTTATATTTTATAGACGTCTGATACACTCTCGCTTCAGTTAAGGTAGCTTAAGTGCCTGACAAGGCTCAGCTGCCCCTCTGTAAATAAGTTCCTACTCAGAGGTCATAAACCATGACAAAGTTTAAAAACTTTCAGTACTTGGACTCTCAGGATCAGTAAGAGACCTGAAAACAAGTGGAAATTTAACCATATAATCTTTTTCCTAAATTCCATAATCATTACCCAGATTGAAGCCTGTGGTATTTAACTTATTGAACTTTTAACACCTTGTCATCTAATGAAGCGATAAATGAACGCCACAAATGACTGCCTGGCATACGAGGCACATATCTACGAGTTACTGAATCTGAAAACCGGCTGTAAAAACAAAGTTGAACAATTCTGAGTATGGACATTACATGCTGCTCAATGTAAGGCTGTTTATAATAATGTTTAGAAAAGTTCTGTGAACAAGTAACATGTAGGTTTTAGTGAAGAGATTACTTCGGGGGAAAAAAACGGCAAATTGAATTATACAAATAACTTGGACACCATTTCAAAGTAGAAGCTTTCTTGCCTCGTTATTATTTTAGAGTTGGGATTCCAGAGACATTTACAACTTAGGCCTCTTTCAGATGAACATATTTTGCATCCGTATTCCATCAGTTTTTTGCAGACCGTAATACAGAGCAAATGTTATTCAATGAAGCTATTCACAGGGGCTTATAAATTACGTGCATATTTTAAAAATGCAGCATGCACTACTTTTATACATATTGCGGATAGAAGACGCCCATTGAAGTCTATGGAGAGTGATCAAAATTACGGATGCACCCATATATGTCATCCGAATTGCAGAGGTTTTTCACTGTACTTACATTTTCTCCCTAGAAGACAGCCCATCAGTAATTACGGATCAGTAACACAAAGTACTGATGACATTCTGATGGAATATCTATAATACTTCCGTATTACGGATCAATATTACGAATGTTTACAAATATGCTCATCTAAAAGAGGCCCCAAAATCATATTTGGAGACATTTGAGAACATGTCTCAGAAACTAGATGGGACATCTAACCCCATCTTTAATTACTGCCCATGCTCCATAACAGCAGCCTGCCTGCCCCCATTAGCAGTGTCCGGCAACAGATTGGCACCAGAGATATCTTCAGTTTGGCCAATCATTCAGTGATTCACAGCTACAGCCAAACAGAAACAATCCAGGAGAGTTGACACATACAGTTTGGGTATACACAGACCGTTATGAAATCAAGGCTTCCCATCAGCCACAGTCAAAGAGGTTCGAGAATAACTTTACAGCTGACATTTACTGCCCCAGATCTCTTCATCATAGCCGTACTTTTAGCTGGTAAACGCCATTTACGTTACATAAATTAATGTATAAGAATGTTAACAACTGAATGCTCCCTGTGTGTCTTGTTAGACATATAGTTAGTGTATATTCAGATTCATTTCATGAATTTTACACAGGGCAATGATCGGGAACGAGCGTTCTGTAAATGTTCGTTTGCCTGATAATTGACCAGTGCAAAAGGGCCTTTGCGCTACCCTTGTTGACCGCAGAGCAAGAAGATCTCTCAAACTCAGAGATAAATAACAAGGAAATAAAAAAATGCGCAAACCCCTTAGCAACAGAAAAGTCCCAGGCCCTGATAGGTACTAACAGGAATTCCTCAAATCTTTCTGAGAACACATCACCAAGACTAACCAGCTACTACTAACCATGTCTCTACAGCCAGATGAACGCAGCATTTATACACTGAATGACCTCTTTAGAAGAGACACCTGCTCTTTCTCCATTGGAGTTTCTTTCTATGGAAATTTAAAACGTGACCCCGGAGTGCAGCATAAAATCAAGTAAGCAAGTATTCTGTCAATCAGTATCAGTGTGACTCCACATTAGATTGGGGGAAAAATAAAATCGAGCGATCTGAGCGACTTCAAACCAGGCGTTGTCATCCGTGCTAAACTAGCCAGGGTCAGGATTTAAAAACCTGCCAACTTTGTGGGGTTCTCTCAAAGGTGTCGAGTGTATGCCAAGAATGGTGTGATCCTGTAGACATAAACAACTTGTCAACTAAAGGGTTCAGAGGAGGATGTTAACTCCTTCCCACACTTTCACGAGTATGCACGTCAGGGAATGCAGCATGTTTGCGCATTCCCACGTGCATGTACGTGATGGCGATCGCGTGGGCACAGAAGCGGAGCCCAACTGCGACGAACAGCCGGGCTCCCGCTGCAACAGCTGAGATGGAAAAAACCTTCAAGCTCAGCTGTTTAACCCATTAAATGACGCGGTCAGTAGCAACCGCAGCATTTAAATCTTTTGACAGAGCGAGGGAGCTCCCTCTGTCACCCATTAGCGGCCCGCAAACGCCATCGCCGTATTCCACCAGTATTTACGGACCCGTTCTCTCTGCTATATTGCACTGCACTAATCAGCCCCTTCTCTCTATCAGTGCTGGATAGAGAGAAGGGGCAGCCCTTTTTTTTCTTCATTATCCTTTGTGAAACTGAAAATTTCAACATTTTAATGGAATAAATGTTGATATTAATTTTCACGGCCTAATTCCACTAAAATCTGCAGAAAACCTGTGGGGTCAAAATGCTGACTATACCTCTAGAAAAATTACTTGAGGGGTGTAGTTTCTAAAATGGAAACTACATCATTTTGGGAGGGTTTCCACTGCTTTGGCACCACAAGACCTCTTCAAATCGGATATGGTGCCTAAAATATATTCTAAAAGAAAAGGAGGCCGGAAAATCTGTGTTTAGGTCCATTAGGGCCACAGAATCTGGGTGCGTTTCTCTGGTAAAAACCTTCTGTTACACAAAAAATTGTATTACAAATGAATTTCAGCAACAAAAAAAAATTACATTTGTAAACTTCACCTCTACTTTGCTTTAATTCCTGTGAAACGCCTAAAGGATTAAGAAACTTTCTGAATGCTGTTTTTAATACATTCAGGGGAGCAGTTTTTAAAACGGGGCGAGTTATGGGGGGTTTCTAATATATAAGGCCCTCAAAACCACTTCAGAACTGAACTGGTGCCTGAAAAAATAACCTTTTGATATTTTCTTGAAAATGTGAGACATTGATGCTAAAGTTGTAAACATTGTAACGTCCTAGAAAAAAAAATTATGTTCAAAAAACGATGCAAACAAAGTAGACATTTGGGAAATGTCAATCAGTAACTACTTTGTGTGGTATTACTATCTGTTTTACAAGCAGTTACATTTAAACTTTGAAAAGTGCTAATTTTTGCTAACTTTCTCAACATTTTGCTATTTTTCCATTTAAATCGACCACATTTTTTCACGAACATAAAGTACAATATGTCGCGAAAACAACCTCAGAATCGCTTGGATAGGTAAAAGCATTCCAGAGTAATTACCACATAAAGTAACGTCAGATTTGAACAAATCGTCTGTCTCCACAAGGCCAAAACAGGCTGCTGAAGGGGTTAATCCAGATCGGAATTTATCATTTTGATGGCTGAAACAAAATCTCCCAGCATCTACAGAGCTTTCTCTGGTAATGTACATTATGGAAATTACTGTACATTAATCTGATAAGGGGCAAATTGTACCTACAAAAAAACCTTACCTGTTCCTGCTGTTGAAGAATATGAAATACGGCGGCTGTCATGCAAAGTATAATCTGGAGCATCTCGGGTAAGTACGGGCTGATCAAGTGACCTAAATTTTTAAGAACATGCTCTAAACTATTGAATAAGCTGTGCTGTCGTCCAAGAGGCAGAACCCTAGAGAGGTCCGCCTGTTCCACAGACTGTTGCACCAGAGCCAGGCAGCTTCCTGCAAAGCAAATGTGAATTAGACGTCAGAATATCATCAGCATAGAAACCAAAAACAAAACAGAGATGAGAAGAATATATATTGTTTGATTTCTCTGCCTCCCATTGACGTCAATGGGAGGTCAAAGACGGAAACGCCCGAAGAAAGGGCAGGTGGCTTCTTTATCCCGCTCGCGGGAAAAATGCCTCCGCCCCCCCATTGAAATCCGTTTCCGCGGCAAAAAACTCCATGTGAACATACCCTCAGAATGCACCGGCTATATATGGTTTCATAGAACACAAATACAGACATTTGATGACAAACGTGTAGAAATGTCACAAGTATTCTTTGAGCGCTTTTTTCTATCCTAAACCACTTCAAAAACAGAAAGTACTAAATTGAAATGCAGTGTGTTTTGTGTCTAACCCCTTTTCATATGTAATAAATAGAAAATGGACATCAAAAATAGAGATGGGGAGCAATTTGGGACCCCCCTCTATGAGCAAGAATGGAGAGCTACTAAAGGCCCATTTACACAGGCCTACAATATTGGCCCTTGTAAACAGGTCAGCGATCAGGCTATAAAATCATTGTCGTCGGCAGCACATTTACCCGTGTAAACATGGGATGTGCTGCTGCCAATAATGGAAAATATATGGGGACTGAGCGACTGTTTGTAGCATTGCCCCATGCAAAAGGGCCTGTTAACGACCGTCAATCATCTCGTTAGATCATTGATAGGTGCTCGTTATGGGCAGAATTCTGCCCATGTAAACCCACGTATAGTCTTCATCTGAATGTTCGCCAGGTAATACTAAATTGTCTGCAATGTCTGGCAGCCCGAAGGTTCCCCTGGCGATAGTTGATCGCCGGGGGTTTTTCAAGATGGTCCTTCGGATATCAGCCAGATTCAGTTACTAATAGGGGTACTTGCTAACAGCAGGTGAAGTAATATTATGCATTTATATACAGTAAATAATATACCATCCTTCAGATGTCTCACTGGCTCATACAGAAGATCTAGGAACAACCGAATCTCTTCAGACTGGGAACCAGCTAAGAAACGGAGAACAATGGACATTCGTGTGCCAGCAGCTGATCTGCCCTGCGTTTTGCTGCCTGTTTTGCTTCTCATGCGTCCGTACAATATTCTATAAACAAGGTGAACAAAGAAAACATACATGGGTAACACATCACATGTAATGTGTAGGTAACTATTCTACACATTGATATTACATATAGTAATTGCATTGTATCAGAATCATGTTCACTTATTTATTAGCAGCGATCACATAAAACATTGTCATGTCTGTATCTTATGTAATTCCTCTGTTTGCGCTTCCACCTATAGTTGGTGGTTGAACACACTGATTTATAGGCCTACACGAGAAGGATGGTAAACTAGATTACTAAAAGGCCAACAATACACATCTGCTTACAGAGAAGGAAGCTCCCTGATCTTTTTCATAATAGTGAGTAGCTCAAACGGTCAGATAGTGTATCCAGTAAATGAGTGTAGCGCACTATACATACACAGTCGAGTCATATTATCACCACCTCCTACTTTCGACATCGGCAGCGCGTAGCCCATGAAGGAAGAGATATGTCGTGGGCTGGCTTGGTGGGTATATAAGGTGTGTGATAGGCTGTCTGATCACATATCACTCATTGATGCCATCGATAAATGGGGCGCTTTATCAGAGTTGCAAAAAGGGATGATTATCGGCTTTCAGGCCAAGGGTGAAGGTATTTTTGAAACAGCGCAGTTTGTGAACTGTTTGCGTGCTGCGGTGGTAAAAGTGTATCATGAGTAGAAAAATGGCAGCATTGGGAATAACCAATGTGGAAACTACGGAACAGCACATGCCATTGATGTGAGAGGTCAACGTTGGGTACGAAGGTGCGCGAGGGCCGAATGACACGCTACAGTGGAGCAGCTCACCGTGAAAAGCAACCAGGGGGCTACCGCACGTGTGTCTAAAACAGTTCAGTGAACCCTACTGTGTATGGGGCTCCGAAGCAGACGGATGGTCACTGCTCCTATGCTAACAAAGGTACATCAAGAAAAAAGGCTTCAATATGCACGGCAGTATCGGCTTTGTACCACCGATGACTGGCAAACTGTTGCCTTCTCGGATGAGTCACATTTTCTGCTTCATCGAACGGCTAGACGTTCGCGTGTCAAGCGAGAAACAGAGAACAAACACCCTGCCACCATTGCTGGAAGAACACAACTGGTTGCGGCAGCGTTATGGTCTGGGGACAATTTTTTCATGGCATTCTCTGGGCTGACTCATCCATGTGGAAGGCACTCTGAACCGATTTCGGTATGAACCCATCTTTGCATATCATGTCCACCTATACATGCCGTTTGTCTTACCTGGGGCAGATGGAATCTTCCAGAAAAACAAATGTGACGTGTCACACGGTTAGAAACGTCCTAAAGAGGTTGGAAGAGCAGGACCAAGACTTCCAAGTACTTCCCTGGCCCCCTAATTCACCAAACTTTAACCCAATTGAGCATCTGTGGGACCACCTCGATCGTCTTGTTCGCTCTATGGATCCTCGCCCACGCACCCTCCAGCAAATGTTGGATAGACTGCAGCCGGCATGGTTCCAGATACCGGAGACGACCTAACATCGCCTTATTGAGTCGCTCCCAGCCCGTCTAGCTGCTGTCCATACCGCACGCGGCGGTTACTCTAGATATTAGCTGGTGGTCACAACGTGACAAGTCTGTGTATTAGGTAGATTATTCCTTCCTTCTATAGCCACAGACAGACACAGCTGGAGGAAAAAATCCACTCTCCGGAGGTTTGGACAGCAAATAAATAACAATCTTGAAACTTTGAAGTGAGGAATGAAGGCAGATGTCAAGCAGGACAATTGAAACGCCAAAATTAGAGGTAGTTCAAACATTTCTGCTTCAGTACTGTGAGTTACTGCATGGGTTGTCTTTCTGTACATTGTACTTACCTCATAAGCACAGGGATTAGGTCTGATCTATGCATTGACTTGACTATAGAGCTCTCCTCTGAAATGCTGAAATGGATAATTTCCTCTTTAAATTTTTTATCTTCCAGCAGCCTTTGCAAGTTTTCCCTGTAAAATTAGAAGAAAAACAACATTTTACCAATATTTCAAATGAAGTAAAAAGCAAACAATTCGAATTTTGGCCTTACAATGCAAAGAAAAAAAATTAGGTGCAGGTACAGGGCCTGTGTGAGATAATGCATACCAGACATGGGACTGTGTGTTTGGTACGGATAGAAAATATGGGCATGTGGTAGAGTTTGGCATCGGACAGTATTGCTAAATTACTTTTAATCCTTGACACTTGTACTGATTTAGCGGACCAGTGATCAATGAACATAGATAATATATCCGAAGTGTTTGTTTAATGAATGTTTCTCACAACTGATATGGACTCGTTTCCAATATCACTAAAGCGGTGGCCACATAAGCACTAACATTTCCATAACTGCCAATGATCTCAGTGGAGGGAGGCTGCACATTTGGTTCCACCTACCCAGTAAAAACAGCAACGGGGGGGGGGGGGGGGGGAGGGGGTATAGAAAAGGAATATATGTCAAAATCTATTTCTGTTATAAAAGGTGTCTTCTACAGGGCCAATCTGGTATCTTAAAATATAGGAAGTGGAAATAATCAAAATAGTTACTTGTAGGGCAGAACATGTGGGTGTTTGTAGCTCAACACACAATCCAAGGCAATTTTTTGTACGTTTTGATCTTGATGACACAACAACTGGAGAGAGAAGATGAGAAATGAATTAAGCACCACAAAATATTTGAAACATCTGTATTTCATCATTGCAGCCTATGCAGAAAGTCAGAACTTTTGTGATTTTAGTTCTTTTGCATAATGTCAAATAGAAGGGGGGGGGAGAAACAAAAAAAAAACAAAAAAAAAACAAAACGGTATGTTTTTTGGTTTGTTTGTTTGTTGCACTTTTTAAAGGGGTTGTCCAGTTTGAACAACGCCTACTTCTAAGCGCTCATTCAGACGAGCGTATAAGTCGTTCGGGTGACGGTCGTTAAAAACAACGGCCGTCAGCGGACATGTGTATTTCAATGGGACCGTTCACACGACCAATGTTTTAATGGAGCGTGTGACGGGTCAGTGAAAAAATAGGCAATATCCTATTTCCTTGCGTTTCACGCATTCCTCCATAGACTCTAGTCTATGGGGGATCCGTGATAACACAACACGCATGGGTGCACTTCGGACGTGAAAAACTGCAGTTTTTTACGTCCGAGGTTGCTCACGCTCGTCTGAATGTAGCCTTAGAAGGGTCCCTTGACAATAAACCAATCACAATATCTCTCCCGGTGACACCCCTTGCAGTAAGCGTTAACTTTCCCTACAGCACCACCAGAGGGGAAAAGAAAAACACTACACAGTGCCCATTCTAATCAATGGGTTATCTGTGTAATGAAGGGCAGGACAGGTCTTCCAGATTGAGAGAGATACTTTGTTAAGATTTTTAAGCCAGAGTGGAGAGCAGCTACAAAGGATGCCCCTTTATTAACTATGAATTCCCTAATAGGATGTGTGGAGAAAAAAAATCCTAAGCTAAACAACCCCCTTTTAGTTTTAATTTTCATCCAAAACATCGCCATATATTGGTCAACACTTGGTAATATTGTTTATTAAGTATTTTTTTTATTTTGTTAAGTTTCTGCCACTAGAGGGAGCTTAGGAGCTCACTACATATTGCTCTATTATGGAGTTCAATGTATCAGTATGCAGTGAGCTCCCTCCAGTAGTCACTTCAGGCAGCCAGGAGTTGTTTATAACTTAAAACGCCTAAGTAGGGAATTTATAGCTCTGTATCAAAGTTATATTGAGATTAAATTGGCATGTAATTTTGTACCTAAAAAGGATATGTTAGAAAGGTGGAGATTTACTTTAAATAAGGATATACATAGCGCATTACATGTCTTAAATTTCACCAATGAATGAATCAGTATGTGGTTCGCCATTTGTTATGACATGCTGGGAAAGGCCAGGGAATGAGATGACCTTTTGAACAGAATATCAGGGAAATTAATTTGCCTTTTGTATCCTATGGACTAGTGAAATTAATATTCATAGGGTTGGTTGAAGAAGACTATGTTGTTCAATTCATTCTAACTGCTTGAGTGGCCAGCTAACTGCCTTTTGGAAGCCACAACAATGGCTAGATATCACGAACATAGAAGCAAAAGCCAAAGTAATTTTTCAAATGAGAGCCTCACTCCTTACTACCCAGACCACAGCTCCAAAACCAGTCTTAGCTATAACCTCACACCTACCTGTATTTTCAGCCCGAGTGACCAGAAAGTGTTATGGAAATTATTTCCCTGAATCATTCCAAATAGTACTACTCATTGCAGACTGCTTACACATTAGAATAAAATCAGTAATATACCTTGTAGTCATTTCCCATATAATCACGGTTAATGTTTTTTGACAATGTAGTATGAATGTATGTATGTTTTCCGCTAAATGTGGAAGAAGTTTTTAAAACCTCATCCACATGCATTGTACTGTACTTTGCTACAGATTCAGTGCGGAATACACTGTGTGAATTCAGCTTACAGTGCCTATATAAATGTGCCTGCTACAGCAGTGCTTTTACAAATGTGCTAGCCTCATGACTGCCCATGTAATCCAATGTACCCATCTTCTTCTAGGACCTGCACTGCTGTATGTTCTTCTTAATGCAGCTACATCTTCCTGTGCCAATTTCAAAAGTACTACATCAGCACTGGAGTAGACCAGTCATGCAGAAAGGATCTTCGTTAAGTTGGGTCCCAGACAAAGTGCTAGGAATTTCAGACGGTCACTAAATACGAGTGACGCAGAAATGATTCACTTCTTTTCATTGGCTATTTATATAATCCAATTATAAGGTAATATACTGTACATATGGACTGTGGTTACTTGACGACAGAGCTGACATTAAGCAGTGGATATAAGCGGGTTACAAAGTACAGTCATACATTCCCTGAAGTCAATAAACTAGAAGGCACCACAGGATAGCTAAACTGCACAGATGGCATTAACTTTAATGGGCTATTATCTCTTTATTGACACAATAGTGTGAGTAATAAAATTATACAACTATATTAGTTACAGAAAAATATAGAAGGTCACTTACCGCTGTTTGACAGGGGTTGACATGGAGTAATGGTATATTATCTTATCGTTCATTAAAAGAAACAAATTCAATTACATATACATAGATACCATGATTACCTGCGTATAGAGCTCATGTAGCTGGGGTTCCAGATATAAGGCACGTGGATTTGAAAACTTGGAAAAAACTCCTAAATGAGCTAGAAGTTCCCTACAGATTAAGAAAAATATTGGAAAAAAATCAGTTTTAAAATTGAGGCAAAAACAGTTTCCATGATAAATAAAATGTTCCTTGGTAGTCTAGTGTAGTGTCGTGCAGAGGTAAATGTCACTAGCTGTGATGGTCTAGGGTAGAGGGTTTAAACATGATGATCTATAATAGGGGGGGGGGGGTTAATGGTCTAGGGTATCTTAGCGGGTTAATATTTGGCTCCCTGGTTGTCTAGTGTAAAATAAAGGGTTTTATATGTAGTGGTCGTGCGGTGCACGGTCAGGAAGCTGCATGTGATGTCCTTCCCTGCACTGATCATACAGAGAGAGAGGGAGGAGTGTGCGGCTGTGAATGGTTGGTTCAATCATTAAGGGGGTTGTACCAGAATCAAAAATTATCCCCTATGCCCAGTATCGCTGGGACCTGCACCGATCGAGAACCCCCTGCCCCTCCTCGCTGCTCGACCACAGTGTCGTCACTCAATCATGTCGCTCCATTCCAAGTCTATGGGAATGACAAACAGCCGAGTACAGTGCTTGGCTGTTTACTTCAGTCCCATAGACCTTGAATGAAGCGACATGTGAATGCTCGACCGCACTCCATTCAAGCTCCTTCTCATAACAAGCGGTGCAGTGAGGAACGGAGGGTTCAGATCCCCTGTTCTCACGTTCGGTGGGGGTCCCAGTGATCAGAAAATTATCACCTATTCTGGGGATAGGTTATCATTTTTGTTTCAGGGAATACCCCTTTAACAATTGGATCTAGTGCTGCCGGGCCTTCAACTGTGAACTAGAAGTATGCAGATATCTGTTCAACACATTCCGTCTAATCTAGATTAGTATTCATTTACTTATTTATAGCATGTTAATTCTCAACTGCTTTTCCCAAAAAAATAATTGCGTTTTATAATGTCAGGCTAGGTGTGACTTAAAAAGGACCTGTCAGCTCTCCCGACAGGTCTGTTATAGTAAATCTTGCATGCCCCATAAAACAACAATTCTGGGGAATATTTTCTTATAACACTGCATGTGCCATTCATCTGTTAATCCTCCTGAAAATGTAGGAGTAATTAGACAACCATTACCATTGTCAGTTGGGTGTGCCCAATCAGTGCTGACTGAGTGAGAACTGTGTAGGGACAAACCCTACTGACAAGGGGAAGGTAATGCCTAATTGTCAATTTACTCGTATTTCGAGGAGGAGTAACAGGAGAATGGCACAATGCAGTGTTTTAAAGTAAGGTGCACCAGCATTTGTTATCTCATGGGTAGGACAGGCCATCAATATTTATGTCTCAGAAAACCACTTTACAGGGGTTGTCCCCATGATAAATAAAAATGTAATTTTACAACACAGAACAATTTTTCAAATCATTTAAAATAAAATAAAAAGTTCCTGTGTCTAGATATTACTGTTTTTGAAGGTGTTCAGGTCGTACTAGGTTTTCGTATGGGTGCATGCGTAGGGGCCTAACCCGATAGTATAAAGAAAAGGTACAATGCACACCTGAAGTAGTTATCCAAAGATACATTTTTAATATTAGTAATTATGCCAGTATAAGTGCGACGTTTCGGTCAGGTCTCTGACCTTCATCAGGCACTATAGAATAAATCAAAACAATGTGACGCATTACACCGCTCATTGCGGTGTATAGAAGTGGGAGGATTCTGTTATACTGACAGCGCCTCCACATGCGGCAAACCGCCATACACCAAGCGCCATTACGCAGGACCCAGGATATTGTAGGTACTTCATCCTTGTATAAGCATTTCCATGCTTCTGCACATGTGCTGTTTGTTTAGTTATTTGTTTCTTTGCATATTACTATTTCATCCAGTTATACCTTCCTCCTCTACACTGCTGTATATTGCATTATATGAAAGAAGGTATATTTCATATACAGATATACAGCTACTATTCTATATACATATGCATTTTGGTCACTATATGACAGGTGACAGGACAGGTTTATTATCACTTATACATAGTGAACTTAGATGTAATTGTCGTTATCACCACATGAGGGTGCCATTTTTGGTCATCTTTGGATAACGACTTCTGGTGTGTTTCTTATAGATATTACTGTGGTTCTGGTGTCTCCCGGAGTCCCTCTGATTCCTTCTTTGAACATCCGTCTAACGATTTGAATACTAGTAGTCAAACATGCTCAGTCCTACTGCCCGGATCCCCTTCTACACAGGCGGAGGAGTGATTCCTGCTATTGTGCAGGCCAGCTAATAACAATCAGCAAACTAGAAGAAGCTACTTCTCAACATTACTGGACACATTAGGTTGATGTTTTGCGATGGAATCAAAACACCAGGCGGCACCATAACAAGTTTGTAACGATATCTAGAGACACAATTTTTTTTTTTACACGTTCTTGCAGAAAAATATATTTAATCATGGGACACACCCTTTCAGGGCATATGGACGTCATAGGGGGAGTTACCCTCTATAACTTAACCCCTTCCCACCCTGCGCCGTAATAGTACGTCACGGGTCACTCCCTATTATGGTGCAGTGATGGTGCGGGCTCAGAAGCTGTGCCCGTGCCATCAAATGCGGGTTTTAGCAGTACTACACAGCAGATACCCCACTCTAACGGCCAGACAAAAACGGCGATCAGACATTTAAAAGGGTTGACCAGTCATAGGAAATTGATGTCCTATCCTCAGGATAGGCCATCAATATCAGATCGGTGATGGTCCAACTACTGGCAGCCCCGCCGATCAGCTGTTTTGAAGCGGCCGTGGTTATTGTGCAGGCACTGTGCCCCTTCATTCCTTATCTGCTCGTACTGTGAACCGCCGACACACGTGGCGGTGGTTCACAGTATTACAGCCTTCTCCCATTTAAGTAAATGAGAGGAGGTTGTAATACTGTGGACCGCAACTACAAATGTGTCAGCGATTTACAGTACGAACAGTGACCATAATGAAGAGGAAACAGCGCTTGTACGAGTGCAGCGGCCTCTTCAAAACAGCTAATCGGACCCTCACTGATCAGATATTGATGGCCTATCCTCAGGATAGGCTATCAATTTCTTATGACCGGACAACCCCTTTAACTCCTTAGATGATACTATCAACAACGACATCAGATCCTGGCAGCTGGGGGCCTAAAAAAGCATTAAAGTAACTAAATTTTAAAAAAACTTTTGACATGTCATAGCAACATGTCAGAAGTTTTGATCGGTAGGGGGCCAAGCAAACTGACGGCTCGGCTGAGTGCCGGTCCTGCGTGTCTCTGACACACAGGATCCGGCATATATCGATCAGATCTAAAATAAAAGTGAGTTTTAAAATTGCTTAAACAAAATGTATTAATTTAACTAAAATGGAAAATTGCTAACAGAGGTGAACATAGCTTTTAAAGGGGTCTGATGACCTATCCACCGGTATATGCGTGTTCGACAACCGGACCCAGCATCGATCCGCTACTCCGCCTGCCTCCGTGCATCGGATGTTTGGACCGCTATGCAGTAGTTGGAGCCCAAAGCAGTTGGCTCCGACCACTGCATAGCGGCCGTTCGGAAGAACTGCAGCTCCTCACTTGAATAGGAGCAGCGCTGCAGTACTGTAGCTCGACCGCTATTCTTTGACCGAAGTCAACTGCTTCCGGCAATATCATCCGGTGCCTGGAGGCAGCCGGAGTGGCGGATCGGTCTGGGTGTCGGACACGCACCGATCATATACTGATGACCTATCCGGTGGATAGATCATCAGTTGTCAGAAAGTGGAAAACCTCTTTAAGTTTGAATAAAAAGTTAGACTTTATTTTTAGGCCATATAGCCCAGCCTGCGGCTGTGTCATATGCTGTCCGTGTGTGACGTGGCTGTAGCGGGAACAACTTGTCTGGGCAATGTAGGGGTGCCCCATACGTGGCACAGACAGTGAGAGGGGAGCCCATGTACGGATCTAAGCACTGCAGGGAGGCAGTCCATATTTTTTTTTATAACATGTATTGGGAAAGCCTTCTTTATACTTCGTCAACAAGAGGACTAGATAATAAAGATAAAAGCCCAGAACAACCCTTTAATGACAATTTTTGGCACAATTGAATAATATGCTCCACCGCTACACTCTATGAGATCGTCTGAAATGTGAACTTGTAACGGGTTAATAAGCACCTTGAGTTAATGCCTTAAGCACAGAAACTGAACTAAAACTGCTCATACGGAAAATGCTAATGAGGAAGTTTTTTTAGACTGTGTAACTCAATAAGATCACTAACTTAAAAATGCTGTAAAGTTAATGAGGCTGTGAGATAAAGCAGAAAAGTATGAAAACAGTTACTCTACTTGAGATGCTTATTTCTGCTGCATGTTTTAATACAGAAGAATTATGCACATACAATCAGAACATTTAAGGACCCAATTTATTTGATATTCTTGGCTTGCCAGGCGCTCTCACATGAGTTTTTAATACGACGGTATATTTACACGTATTAGTTGAGGTACGGTTAAAAAAATATACCAAAACCGCTTGCGGTAATCGGCCGCACTCTCTAAAATTTTTTTTACAGGTGAAACATTTATTTTATACGTTTAGCGAATAAAATCCGCAAATTCAATTATTGCATAACAAAACTGCAGCAAATCATGGCAAAACTGCATGTTTATTCAGATGGGGATTTTCATGTAGTTTTTAACCCCACCTCAACCACTATGTGTGAATATTTCCTTACTGGTATGAAAAAAACTGCATTTGGAATTAAATACAATGATAATAGGCCTCCATCCTCTAGCATTACCAAAAATAATAATTTTTAAAGGGGCTCTAGCTTAATTTTTGGGGCACTGTGTGAGAATTATTACTGTAGGGTGTACCTGCTATTGACAATTATTGTCTTGGGCACTGTCTGGGTCACTTTATTTCACTATTTACTACCTGTCCTGTATGGTAATATGATTTTGTGGGCACTATCTGTCTGGTACTAGTTTTTTTTCTGGGGGACAACCTGTATTTTTACAGTACAGTATTTGGGGACACTGGTTAGCACAGCAGGTACACTAATGGGGCTAGCAGTAGGATGGCACTGTAAAAGGGGCAGCAGGATTGGGAGCTTGTGAAGAAAAGAGAATGTGCTGGAAAGGTGAGGAAATAAAGCTGTTGGTGCAACAGACTCTGAGGAGTCATAGCTGGTAGAAGTCATCATGGTGGTCTGTGCTGCATGGAGAAGGGGAGAGAGAATGACTCCAATCAGGGAAGACGTCACCTGTGAGTCACTAAAAATCATTTTTTACTCGGCTGCTTTATTCACTGTATTGTTCCGTGAATAGTAACTGTGTGACTATTATTCAGACTTTTATATAGATTATTACGTATGATAGAGGAAAAGTATTGGAGGGCAGGCCTGTTGCAGAACAAACATGGATACAGGTTCCATGCCTCACAGCATTGAATTTACTGATAAAGTAACATCCAGGGAAAGTGTACTGGTGTAGCAGTTTATCTAAGCCTGTCGTGTTATACAATTTGTCTTATAGCGATGCGGTCATGGATATACTGAATAGACATGTAAGCTTCTGGCTGGCAAGAGTTTTTAGCCAGGTGGGAATATATTATGGCTGACTGAAAGTAGCTTATTGTGCAAGACACTGAAGGTAGGGGAAAACTCTAGAGCACAAACACCTGAACCAGCAATTGAAAAACTGCACATAAAGGATTAAGAAGCTGTGTCAACTTCTTTCTTGATAACATCTTAACATACAGTAATACATTATTATATCTGATCATTTAAATTAATTTTTAATTAAGAATTCTTTGCTAAACTCTCAAAATGATTGCTGTACTTGAAATACAAAATAGTTCTTAGTTAATATAACGGAGCATTGACATACAGTAGAACCATGAGAACATAACAAACCCCTACCAAAGATTAGTAAAGTAGTCAATATAGCTGTCAAATAAAAACATGGAGTTTAATATGAGCTGCACTTATGATACTATAAACTGCACATTCCAGAAACCTACAAGTGCAATGTCAACAAACTAAAGTAAACTTGAAGACACAGCCACCATATGGAACTAGACTTCCTTATGATACTAGAACCATCTAATGTTCAGAAAATACCATTCAAGTGCATTGAAATTAAACACTCACTTTGAGGCAGCTCTTCTGGTTTTTTTTGTCTGTGATCCAATAAAGTCAATCTCCTCTAACTCTGTGTTGTCTTCTTCTTCCATTGCTACATCTTCAACAATGCCTCTCTCCCCTGTACAATCTTTTACTTTGTCAAACTTCCGAAGGTCTTGGGAAGGGGCCACAAACAAGTCTGCTGGATAGTATTCATTGCTGAAAAGAATAATTGCAACAAACTAAGGAGGCGTCCACATTCTGCAGCTAAATCCGTATAGGTTAGTGGCGGACTAGCTGCAGGTCTCAAGCCCTATGCATTGCAAAGTTTGAAGTCTGCAGAAAAAAAATCTATAGCATGCTCTACTTTCAGAGCAGATTATTTCCACTGTGTGTGGATGGAGTTTTGAAAATCCCATCCACTTGAATTTTATTGTAAATTGCTGTGGATTTGCGATGTGAAACCTGCGTTGTCTGGACGCACCCTACAAACATAGTTGATGCATTTTACAGCGTACGTATATATATTTTTTTTCCTAAACCGTAAATAAAGTGTAAAGAGTAGAGAGAGGACGGGGAGGCAGCTGCAGTTTCCCCTCTAAGTAATTCAGTAAAATAGCAGAGGGGGCAGTACTTCTATTTCCCTTGGAATGCAATACAGCCAAACAGAGGTCATTTATATGCATAGTATATACTTATGTTTAGTAAAAATAGAACAAAGTAGGTGCCACTACGATACGCATTTATTTTCCTTACTGAGAAAATATGGGATTGTTGACACCTTTTTCAATGGTGCTACATTTAGTATAAAGATATGTGAAGGGAAAAAAAAAGGGGGCGGAGGAAAACAATTGAAGCAATGCCAGGTAAGTTTGTTTACTCGCCTAATCGTGTTGTGCACCTGTAGGCACAACGCTACTGCTTCGCATATATAACGTAGAAGATCTCTTTTTGTGGAGTCGGCTGCCCCCCGCTGCTATCCAACGGGTAGAAGCCTCTATACCCGTGGTAAACGAGAACTGGAAATTTGAAGAAAAAGGTTGCAGCCTCCGGGACACGGCGGCAAACCGGTAAGTAGTTAAATCGATGTATAGATTTTTCGATATCTTTAGTGTTACTAATACATTACGCGTTTCAGGACCGGACAGGTCCCTTCATCAGGTTGATACAGTTTTACAAAAGGAGACTCCCTTTTATACACAAAAGACTGGGAAAAAACAATGGAATCTTTTTTTTTTTCAAAATAACAGTCGTACTACAATTCAAAAAAACAGGAAAGGGGAGGAATATGGAACCAGGAAACCCATATTCCTCCCCTTTCCTGTTTTTTTGTGTATAAAAGGGAGTCTCTTTTTGTAAAACACTGTATCAACCGGATGAAGGGGCCTGTCCGGTCCTGAAACGCGTAGTGTATTAGTAACAATAAAGATATCGAAAAATCTATACATCGATTTGACTACTTAACAGCCTGGCGCCGTGTCCCAGAAGCTGCAACCTTTTTCTTCAAATTTCCAGTTCACATTTAGTATAAAAGCTGTGAAATGTTTTGAATATGGCCGGTATAAACAGCAGGGGACCCAAGGACACGCACCTATTAGACATTTCTAAAATATCCCACAGATACGCCATGAATGTCTTTAGCGGGAAAACCACTTTAAAACTATGAACTATAAATTAAGATTTAAGAGAAGTTAACTTTAAAGTTTTTTTTTTACTCCTTGTAAAATTAGGCAAACTTACTCATATTTACAGAGTTTAACTTATCAAAAGTACCATTAGTTCAACAATGGAGAGCAGACGATTTACTGATAAATCTTTACAGCTTTCATTTACAAAGCTGTGTCATTTTACAGCTGTTAAACGAAACATTTCTACCTTATAAATCTCAGGAGAAGAGGGGAAAGTTCTCTTGACCGTGGTTCGACCCTGTCAGGGAAGAGGGACATTGCTTTCCAGAGCAGAAACCGAAAATTGGTATAATCAGTCCTCTGATTTACATCTGTTCTACGTTTCAGCATATCACCGTATAAATATCCAATTTCTCCTGCATAAAAGCCAGGAAAATCCTTTGTTTGGTTGCACTTTAACTCGTATTTATGCTCATCTTGTAGTTCTCTTTCTGTAGGAATATTTAAAAAAAAAAACCTTTATGAAACGCAGAACAAATATGTTCAAGATAAAAATGACTGAATATAAGCCTGTGGAACACAGTTTAGCGCCATTCACGATCAGGTTTGCAAAGGTGAGCGTATACAGTCCCTATTCAGAAGTTACATTTGGCCTACCTAGGCCTATGGGTTCTCAAATTAGAGCCAAAAAAAGCTGCATAATTCATCATTCATAGATTTTTTTATTTTATTACCTCAATCCTCTATTTACTCACTAAATTTAGTTACATTTCCGAGGTGCCCACTGAGGTTGGATTCCAGCTGCGGTGACGTGATCCCGCCACTGCATCCTCTTCTCTGTGACCTCCCGTACATTGGTCACATGATAAACCGTGTAATGGCACTGACCCAATAAACACGTCATCGCTCACGTGGCAATAGGTCTGAGCACAATCTTAAGCACACCCAATATGGCACCATCAGCTATCATGTGCCATATGTGGGGCAGGGCTATCTCCCGAGCTGGAGCTAGGCGGTGTAGTGGGCAGGTATTCAGCGAACAAGATGGTGTAGTCAGTGGGTTAAAATGCAGGGAGCAATATACCGCAATGCTATATGTGAATTGTAGTATGTACTTTTGACACACCCCTAATTCAGAAGTGTCAAACCAAAGCAAGAAAGACGCGCCAGAAAGAACAGGACATGAAAAAAAGAGAAAACCGAACATGGACCAAAAAATAAATTTAAAAAAACGACATGGGACTGTCTTTAGTAAACCCCTTCTCACCCTGCGTCGTAAAGGTACAATGCTGGTTAGTGAGATTTAAGGTATAGAGCCATACATTTACGACATGGGGAGAGCGTGATTTGGGAGCTAAGCCCGTGTCATCTTCAGCAGATACCAGCCGTAACATACAGCGACACCCTGCTGCAACACCAAACAAAGTTGGATCACATTCAGGCTGTATAACCCCTTAGATGCTGCAGTCAATAGCTAGGTTTCAACAGATGGGGTTTTTATGGCAACCGGGGGACCAACAAAAGCCCCCAGGTCTGGCATCTTTGAAATCCTATTAGTCAAATAGGGTGCCTGTCAGTAGTAAAATATTAAAGAAAAACTATATCAATTTGTTATTGCCTCAATCATACTGAACCACAGAATAATATTAACTAGTTATTTATAATGTACAGTGATCGGCGTGAAAATAATCCCCAAAAAACAATGGTGGAATTGTTGCTTTTTTCTGAAAAATGTACCTGTTGGTGATTGTACATTTATTACAAAATACATTATTTTATCAGATATGATCGAATATTTTATAAGGAAAATATCAAAGAGGATACTATCAAAGGAATATTTTAGGCTCTGTCAGGGGATCCCAATGTCCTTTTGGGTATTTTTGATGGCAATCCAGAGTTCTATTCTTGCTGTCAAAAATATCAGAACCCCAACAGGCCTCAGTCAATGATGTACCTTGGGATTCGCCAGGATCAGTGTAGAAATGGGTGTGGAAAAACGGTCATGGCTTCGTTATAAACAGAAGTCATAATGCTAATGTTAAAGCCGTAATGTGGATCTTTATAGAAGCATGGGTTATTCATATAGTGATCACTGCATGTCTTCAAGAAACAGATGTGTGAAAGAAATTATTTAATTCCACCATTTTGTCTTCTATTCTATACCTCCATTTTAACTTCAATATAAGGCCTCATTTACACGAGCGTGTGCGTTTTGCGCGCGCAAAAGGCACTTGGCAGCTCCGTGTGTCATCCGTGTATGATGCGCGGCTGCGTGATTTTCGCGCAGCCGCCATCATAGAGATGAGGCTAGTCGACGCCCGTCACTGTTCAAGGTGCTGAAAGAGCTAACTGATCGGCAGTAACTCTTTCAGCACCCTCGACAGTGAATGCCGATCACAATATACACCAACCTGTGAATAAAAAAAGATGTTCAAACTTACCATGAACTGCCTGCTTCCTCCAGTCCGGTCTCCCGGCCGTTGCCTTGGTGACGCGTCCCTCTCTCGTCATCCGGCCCCACCTCCCAGGATGACGCCACAGTCCATGAGACCGCTGCAGCCTGTGATTGGCTGCAGCCTGTGCTTGGCCTGTGATTGGCTGCAGCTGTCACTTGGACTTAACTGTCATCCCGGGAGGTCGGACCGGAGTTATCGGTAAGTCAGAACGTCTTTTTTTTTTTACAGGTTCATGGATTTTCGGAGCGGAAGTCACTGTCCATGGTGCTGAACCAGTTTAACGCTTTCAGCACCGTGGACAGAGACTGTCTCCTGACGTCGCGTACCCGAACATTTTTTACCGGTTTCGGTCAAAACGAGTTTGGCCGAACCCGGTGAAGTTCGGTGCGCTCATCTCGAATTTGACACTCCGTTTGGATGTTTGTAAACAGAAAAGCACGTGGTGCTTTTCTGTTTACATTCAGGAGTTTGACAGCTCTTGCGCGAATCACGCAGTTCGCACGGAAGTGCTTCCGTGCGGCATGCGTGGTTTTCACGCACCCATTGACTTCAATGGGTGCGTGATGCGCGAAAAACGCACGATTTTAGAACGTCGTGAGTTTTACGCAACGCACTGCGCAAAATTCACGCATCGTCTAAACAGCCCCATAGACTATTATAGGTGCGTACGACACGCGTGAAAAGCACGCGCGTCGCACGCGCGTATAATACGCTCGTGTAAATGAGGCCTAAGAGTGATATTTTGAGAGAATGCATTTCTGTTTTTGCTGTGTTAAGGAATTGAATCAGCAAGAATAAAGGCTGAGGGAAAACTGATGACTCAAGACCCCACCCTCTACGCCCTCCTTACAGAATACAGAAGATGATAAGGACTTACCATTTTCTTACTTGATAGGAAAATATTGCAATGCTAAGAAAATATTGTGAATGTAATTTGTTTTGTGCAAACTCAAGAGAATATATTACAGCTGATGTAGTAAAAGTTCAGTCTAAAAAACTGTATATAAGCCCACTCATAATGTATGTAAAAGGCCGTCTGCCATCACTTGCTGAGTGACATCATTATGACACTGCTGTGAAACCTTCTCATGAGGAAATAAATATGAATGAATCTGGAGCAACTGTTTGACTTTGAATTATCCACAACAATTTTGGTGCCGAAAAGTCCCGGGAACCGAAAGCGGCTGCAACGGAACCAGGATGGGAACCAAGGACAGGAGACCGAAATGGCGCCATCAAACAGGTGAGAAACTTTTTTCTCATTCGCTCTCTCTTCCTTTGGTCCCCAGTCCCTCTGTTCTCTGTCGTGAGTACGGTTGCCAAGAACCTCAAACAGTTGTTAAATGTACTAACCTCTTTTTGATATGTATGTGAATGAATGAATGAGGATGTTGGTGCATGCCACATCAGCGTGAAAGAGGCCTTTACGGCGGAGTGCTTGAAACTGCCTCAAGACGCACCTCTACGGAGAAGGCATGGTGGGGGCAGTGCTGTGATAAGTAAGAGGACCCTATCGTCCTCAGACACGATTGTTGTTCTATTTTTCTGTGTTTGTCAAGTAAATTGTTATTAACCACTGCCTGAGCAGCAGAAGGACAAAAAAGTGCGCGTGTCCTGAAGCTACTCCTGGCTTGTCTCCCTCATGAAAAATCATACTGCTTAGAAGATACCTTTCTTAGATTGTTTGATATAGATGATATAATGAGAAGATCCTTTGTGGGATTATTGTTTAGTTGGTTGTAATTTGGCTCAGTTGGAATATTTGTGTAGTGTATACGGGTACGTAGGAGATACGTAGTGTGGGACTTTCCCTAACAGCCAATAGCCATAGTGTTTGTTAGTGAAAATAAAAACTGAGAGAGAAGGGTAGGAGTCCCCTCCATCATAGCAGGGCTATGGGCAACAGTCACGGCAAACGAGGGTCTGGCCGATCACCAGATTACAGAGTAGGGCGTCCGCAGGCTTCTCTGACCCCACAGGAGGAGATGAATTTTGAGGTATGACATATGGGTGAGCAAGCACCTGTTAAAATGGTGTAAGCTTACTAGGGGATTGTAAATCCAGAATCACAGAGTCAAATGACAAAGCAGATTGGAGTAGATGGATTGTAGCATCTTTTAGAAAGCAACAAAGAGCCCAATGTATCTTTATAGTAGTCAGTATAGAATATATACTGTAATAATTTCAGTTATTTTGTATATTCATTATCTTCATAGATCTTTTTAGCATCTTTTAGAGACAAATGTATGTAATGTTAATACACTGAAGTAAAAGTGCAGGAGATTGTCAGAGGAAATTCATATTTTATAAAGTAAAGTTTAAAGCAAAGGAAGTTATAGAAGTAGTAGTTGTTTTAAAGTTGCAAGTGACCTTATAGTAAATTCCCATACGATATAATTTAGAATCAACTTGTGTGATAAGAGAAGGGGGAGGTGGAGAACAGCTGCTAGTGAGATAAGAAATGTAATATTGTTCTTTATATGCTGATATAGATATTTTGTATAACATTGCAGAACAACTTTGTGTCATTTCTAGATTGAATCCGGAAAAGTGATAAATGTAATAATGTATAAGCAGTCCTTCGCAGCCAAACCACCAGACACCTCTGTTTTATACCATGAGACCTTTGATCCTGGCATACATTCTGCACAGAGTGAAGAGTTGCTTGCCCTGATCAAGGCATGTAAACTGGCAGAGGGAAAGACTAAATATATATACGGACTCCCGTTATGCTTATGGAGTTGTGCATGATTTTGGTTTTCTGTGGGAGCACAGAGGTTTCTTAACTTCATGTGGGAAGGTTGTGAAGCATGCAGACCTCATACAGCAGCTGCTGAAAAATGTAAAGCTACCTAGAGCTATAGCTGTTATCAAATGTCAGGCACATCAGCGAGCAAAAGATCCCATCACTATGGGGAATAACAGGGCAGATGAAGCGGCTAAAAAGGCTTCTTTTCTGATAATCCAAGAGTCCCCAAATGATGACCAAAATCTGACAATGGACACTCTCATAACTTTGCAAAAACAGGCAGGTCCCCAGACACACAGTAAATGGAGGAAGACAGGTTGTAAGCCAGATAATGGTGTTTGGAAACATGAGGATGGTCGATTGTGTGCCCCTCCAGCTATATATCAGTTTTTAACAAACTTATCTCATCTTCCATCTCATGTTTCCAAAGGAGGAATGGTTTCTATTGTAAGTAAATTTTGGTTTGCACCCGGATTCTCACAATTTGCAACACAATGGTGCAAGAAATGCATGATTTGTGCCAAGCACAATCCAGGTAAAATGACTAGGGTACAGATGAAACACCTTGTAAAACCTGATTACCCATTCCAGAGACTGCAGATAGACTACATTCAACTACCCAGATGTGGTGTCTATGAGTATGTCTTAGTATGTGTGGATATGTTCTCCTCTTGGGTAGAAGCATGGCCTGTTGCTAAGGCAACAGCTGTAGTGACAGCTAAGAAAATAATATCTGAGATTGTGTGCAGATACGGCCTACCTGAGACGGTAGAGTCTGACCGTGGGACACATTTCACGGGGCAGGTATTTGCAGAAATGTTGAAAGGGTTGCAAATTAATCAACAGCTACACACTCCATATCATCCACAGTCATCAGGGAAGGTTGAGAGAGCAAATGGCATCTTAAAAAATAAGATAGCTAAAATCTGTGAGCAAACAAAACTTACTTGGGTACAAGCCCTACCGTTAGCTCTATTTGCAATGAGGCATACACCAAGGGGAATGCATGGACTTTCACCGTTCGAAGTGCTGTTTGGCAGGCCACCGCTGACTGGACTTTTCTTTCCACAGGAATTACATGGACAGTATGCTTCTCTAACTGACTATGTTGTCCAGCTCCATAAGCAGCTGACTAATTTGCATGGCTTAGTCTTTTCTTCTTTACCAGACCCAGAAGGCAAAACTGGAACTCACCACCTCCAACCTGGAGATTGGGTCGTGATAAGAAGATACGTGAGGAAACATCTGGAACCCAGATTTGATGGCCCATACCAAGTACTACTGACCACTTCTACCTCAGTGAAAGTAGAGGGGAAACCCAACTGGATTCACGCTTCTCACTGTAAAAAGGTGAACTTTCAGGTCAGGTGACGCAGATCTGTGTAAAAAGGGTGAGGCCACTAGGAGACAGGAGGATTGACTATAGGAAAATGTTAAAAATGCATTTGCTGTTTTGCCTGTTCCTTTGTATCTTATGCTATTGTACACAGGTGAATGGAGAACGGCGGAAGAACTCTATTTGGCTTCTACATCAACAAACAGCCAAGCAGCTGAACATAACTGACTGTTGGATCTGTTCTCATGTTCCTGCAAATCATAAAGGAATCCCTTTAATTGGTGTGCCAATATCTATGAATGATCTCAATCTCACAGACTATAGCTATGATGTTGAAATAGATGTAAATCACACTGCTCACAATGCTCTCTCAGACCAAGGAACATATTTAGAAATTGCTGGCCTACTAAATACACCCACTATGTGCATAGGGCCTATGTATGCTGATCACATAGCCAGTATTAATGGGCGCAAAGTCAATTTACCTAAGGTACACGTTGGAGAAACAGATTGTAAAAATGCCACATTACTATTCAATATGAAGTATGAAGTAAACTGTGATGAGGTACATGGTAATTGTAATAACCAATGTTGGTGTGCAACTATGACAGCGTCTTGTGCCCCCAGGTGTTCCTGTCCTGACAAAGGAGATGATGACGAATGGGACTGTAAGACTAAAGTGCATGACAATATGAGATGGTTTCAAAGTTGGTTGGGGAATCATGGTAAAATAGTTCCTAGGGTAATAACACCAGGGCTATATTATATTTGTGGTAACAGAGCCTATTCGTGGCTTCCTATGGGAGCATGGGGTAATTGCACTATAGGAAGAGTTGTTCCAGCCATCAGACAACGTCCAAATATCTCAATTGCTGACATTTATGAAATGTATTCTAAGGAGACTAGATATAAACGAGAGTTGTTTACAGAAGCAGATAAAGCGATGTATGTGGTTCCCCTCTTGGACAGGCTGGGGAATAGAACTAGTGAATAAGTTAAACAAATATGCTAGTATTATGGATGGGATAATTAATGAGACCTCCAGTTCTATCCATGCTATCAATGAAGAGTTGGCCCAAGTTAGGAAAGTCGCCCTCCAGAATAGAATGGCTCTTGATTATCTGTTAGCGATAGAAGGTGGAACTTGTGCTGTTATAGGTGAAGAATGTGGCACCTGGATTGAAGACTCACATGACCCCATAGAGGCACACATGAATAAGGTAAAGGAACTGCAGAAAAATATATCTAAGGAGGGATGGAATCCCTTTTCTTGGATGGGATCTATTGGTGTTTGGTTTAACAATATGCTTTCTGGATTGCTGAAACCCATAGTGGTGGTGATAGGACTGATTTTAATGCTATTAATTGCCTGGAAATTATTAATGTGTTGTGTTTCTCGTTGCAGTAAAGATCTGGATACATCTATTCTCTAAACATGATGACAAAACAGCTACAGAGTTGATCGTCTGACAGCCAAGCTCGACTACCCGCCTCTCCTGAAGACCCCTCAGCTGTTTGAGAGTAGGGTGGAGGACATCATCTCTGAGAAGAGGGTCCCACAGATGCACCCCAGCAGTTTGAGCACCACCCTTAAAGAAGAGTTAATGCTCTGAGAATGATTTCACCGGGGATTTCTCCGGGGTGGTCCTTGTGATGTGATGCATCTCTGGCCGGCTGTTGTCATCTACAATAGTTAGAAAAGAGTTTGTGTGTGTGTTTTGCTATCAATACAACATATGGACGATTTAGTGGAAATTGCTACCAAGAAACAGTCAAGAATAGATGTTTGACATCTCATGGTCTATGCAGCTTATCTGTATACTCTGTGAAGTACGGACTGTCTCGGGGGTGGTTTCCAGGATAGGAAGGATGATAGTTAGTTAGTGAGAATAATATATATATATATGTGTGATAATGATATTATCAAAAGGGTGAAATGTGAAAGAAATTATTTAATTCCACCATTTTGTCTTCTATTCTATACCTCCATTTTAACTTCAATATAAGAGTGATATTTTGAGAGAATGCATTTCTGTTTTTGCTGTGTTAAGGAATTGAATCAGCAAGAATAAAGGCTGAGGGAAAACTGATGACTCAAGACCCCACCCTCTACGCCCTCCTTACAGAATACAGAAGATGATAAGGACTTACCATTTTCTTACTTGATAGGAAAATATTGCAATGCTAAGAAAATATTGTGAATGTAATTTGTTTTGTGCAAACTCAAGAGAATATATTACAGCTGATGTAGTAAAAGTTCAGTCTAAAAACTGTATATAAGCCCACTCATAATGTATGTAAAAGGCCGTCTGCCATCACTTGCTGAGTGACATCATTATGACACTGCTGTGAAACCTTCTCATGAGGAAATAAATATGAATGAATCTGGAGCAACTGTTTGACTTTGAATTATCCACAACAGATGTGATTTATATTTAGTAGTACATTACCAGCATAAGCCGCAGACTTTTCCAAATGCTCATAAAAAACCTTCCAGAAAGTTTTGTTTTCCATCTGATTTGCATGAGAACTGTGAATAAGAAAAAAGACCAGAATTTCACTTTAGGGCCAGAGCCATGGAATGATTCTGAAACTAGACAATTCATTTGTGTCTCAGGTGAACCATATAGCACACGATGTGACATTAACATTTCTCATGAAGCAATCCTGTGATATTGTGTCATTCTAGCATAAGGCACAAGTTATAGCCTCTCCAACCTCCTCCCAAAAAGGTAAAGCTTTGTAGATCTACTCAACAATACCCACACTAACTACCTTGGTTATGTCAATACAAAAAAATATCAAAATAGAACTCAGTCTGATCAAGACGAATATAAACCTAGCATATGTTGTCAGAAAGACTTTTCCTTAAAAATATATACTCACACAATAAGCTCTATCACTGGATCCCAGAGCGGACTGAAGTTCACATAAAGCATTGCTAGTAAATATCTCAATGGCACCTGGGAACAATGTACAGACAGGTAACAAGTGAGTAAAGGTGTAGACGGGCACAAGTTGATTGGCGCATTAACAGGCCCTTTTACGTGGGCCGATGTTTTCTGTATGGGGGACGAACAATCGTTAATACAATGGTTCGGCCCCTGTCAATTTGCAACATTGTCGGCAGCACATCCCCCGTTTACACGGGGAGATGTGCTTCCAACGACGATGATTTTATAAGCTCCAGAAACGATGTGATCAGCTGACGAGTGAGCGTTTGCTTGTTTGTTGGCTGATCACTGTCCAGTATACATGGGCGAATAACAGAATTCAGAAGAACACTCGTTCGACCTATTATTGGCCAGTGTAAATGGGCCTTGAGAGTAAGCAAGAAAAAGATGGGAGTGTGAAAACCAGAGAAAGAAAAATGATAGAATGAGGAATGAGAGAGAAGTTGAGAATGCAATAAAAGCAAACTAAATCAAGGCTACAAAGATGAATATCAGTCAGAAAGTGAATATCCAACTAACCTCCTCAAAATCTTCCTTTGCTGCTGCTTGTACAAGATCATGTCTCAGCTTCCGAAGATGCAGCAATTTTTCTCGATAATCATGGACCGTTGCCGGGACAAGCTCAGCTTGTAGGAGTATAGAAAACACTGACAAGTTCCCCTCTTCTCTAGGGTCCTAGAAACCAGGTACAGGTTAGACCTCTCCAAGATAGACAGCAGAGCGCCTCTGAAATATTCACTTACCTCTAGACTTGCAGAAGGACGATTAAAAAAGTGATTTAAAATCCGAATAGTCAACAGACGCACCTAAATAAGATTGGAAACAATTGAACGCTTTGCATAATGATCATTTATAATTGGTGCTCGTTAATACAAGCAGTGAGTCACTTTAATTATCTGAAAGTCTGGATACCATGGCTAACCTTTTGTGCCTCTAACACCCCCCCCCCCCCCCTAAATTGACTCCCATGTCCTCTAGTTAATAGCTCAAATTGGAAACCCAAAGACCTCACTGGCCCCCTTTTGAGAAGACTTTAAAGGAACAGTGTCATCACAAATTATTTTTTTATATGTTAAAGATGTTAGTGCTTTATTAAAAACGTTTATATTCATTTGTGTGTTTGTGTTTTACTTTTTCTTATTTTTACACTTTTTCTTCCCTATGGGGGCTGCCATTTTTTTACCATTTCTGTCTGTGTCGATTAACGACACATACAGACATGGAATACGGCAGCCACAGTCCCATAGGGACTGCGAACGGCTCCCGTCCCATTGACTTCCGTGTACGGCGTCTGTGTGGGAACTGCGCATGCGCCGCACCCACACAGTCCAATTCGAAATTGGCGCCGTCTGGCGCCATTTTCCTGTGGACCGGAAGTCGCGGCCGGACACTAATATTACTACTTCCGGTCGCGGCTTCCGGATTTGTGCACTTGGACCAGCGGCAGCAAACGGAGCGGACGGGCCGGAGGGAGCCGCGGCGGCAGGAGCAGGTAAGAGATTTCAATGTATGTTCGTGTTTGTGTGTGTTTACTACTGTATGTAAACCTACTACACTGTGTGTTAGCTCAAAAAATGGCGACACACAGTGTAGGAGGTTACACCGTTCAAACCCCTCGTTTATCCCGGCACTAGCCAGGATAAAGGAGGGGGGGATGCTGAGAGCTCACTAGAGCGAGGGCTTTTAACCCTATGTTGCACTGCTGCAATTTTGGGAATAGCTCCATCTAGTGACCAAAAATGGGTAGTATTATAAATTTAGAATTAATTTATAATATTTCCTGACTCGTGAAAAAAATAAAAAAAATTTGAACAATGTTTAATCACCCACACACTAAATGTTTAATTTTTAAAAAAAAAACATGTTTTTCTGGCAACACATTCCCTTTAATATCCCTTTTGCGCTCATACTATATATTTACATCAGATCTGTCAGATATCTTATTGATTTAACTCTTTCATACTGTGATACGGGCACTCTGTAAATAATTATTGCTTTTTATAACCTAATTTTTCTCATCCTGAATTGTTATGCTCGCCAGGAAATGCAGCCTGCGTGCCGTACACTTCCTCCATGTCCTAATGCTCTCTGTAAGGATGTTTTCCTTCTTTTTCTTTTCTAATAAAAATAAATATTTGACCAAAAAAAAAAAAAGAAATCCTCATACCGATCATCAGACGACAAGATCGTAACTTGTGCAGCAGTAAAAATCATCGTTGCCAGCAGCACATCTACCCATGTAAACAGGAGGAGATGTGCGGTCGACAACAATGCAAATTTTACAGATTGTACAGTAGATCGATTCCTCCGTATAAATGGAGCTAAATGAGCGCTATATCGTCAAGCAGCGCTCGTTTACATTCAGGGATCTGCTGGTCCAAAATGACTCTTAATCGCAATGAAAACTCGGACAACAACTCTATGCCATTTGTATGTACTCCCAACCACTGCACTGGTTTATATCAAAAACTAATTTCTTCCTACAAAAAAAAAAACAAGCAGATTGATTAACTGACTGCCCAGCCGAACACAAGTGGTAAAGAAACCTACCAATATCAAGAAATATTTAAGACCCTAGTGGAATCTATTGAGCCATGAGTAGCAATAGAGCTTATTATATTGCGGTTATATTTTACATGGAATTTTAGAGGCAATTTATCAAATAAGCAATTGGTGTAGAATATAAGCTTTTCTTTTTTGTTGGGGGGGGGGGGGGAGGTTGTCTAAGATACTGTTCAAAGTTCTTAAAGAACAAAAACCACCATATTAACAACAAGGGACACAAATATAGCTGGGCACACGAGTACATTTTTCTGCAATAATGGGGCTACCAACGATGCAGGGGCTTTAAGGGCAGGCATATGTCTCACCAACAGTTCTTACAAATAAACTACATTATTGTTTCAGAAGGATAAATCCATCTTTAGTTTGTGTTAAGATACCTTTGATGAGGGGTTTGATAAATTAAATTGTAATTTGGAAAAAATCTCCATCTTGATGTCATGTGTAAGTTTCTCTTGATACCCGCAGAAGACTAGTCTAGTGAAGTAAAGATCGGCCAGCAGTAATGCACAAGGATCAGAGGGCACCGCACTGTAAGGAAATAACCACTGCAAGTTAGACAAATATACATAGTAAAAAAATCAAAGACAAGGAACATGTAAGCAACTCTTCTCCAATTAGATCTAAAATGCTCAAAATCACAAGGATCATTAACTTTACTAGGAAGGAAAACGTTGGCGAAACAGAAAACGGGCAAAAGTTTGACTGCACAAGCATATCGTCATAGCGGTCAGTTTGTCTGTAATGCTAAAGCTCAACTACTTGTCCAATCAAGTGTATGGTCAAAAGGGGAAGTAGGCAGTGGCCCTACTGGTCCAACACTAGAATGAAATTAAGCCTCAGGGGCCAGGAATTAGGATGAGGTGGAAATCTATGAGTAGTGCCAAAGGGGTTATGGCATTATATAGAGCCGTTTCCTTCAGGAAATCAGAGGATAATTTGACTGAATAGCCTTTTTAAACGTGGAACGGTCTATACTCATATTATATTTCTTCTCCATGCATGTTTTAATACAGTAATGATCACTGCATGAACTGCTTTAAACAATATTTTTAAATAATAAAGTTTCATAATTTAACAGTCTGGACTTAAGATTCCCGAGACTTACAGTAACAAGCTTTTCACACGCTCCATGGGTAGCACCTGCAGAACATCAGCAGAATCATCGAGACTAAGAAGAGTACTCACAGCTTGGCAGGCTACATACAGGACACCTGGGAGATAGAGACATATTAGTAGGTCAGCCTACAGGGAACACGTCCTCATCACTACTCTAACACTGGTTGTGTTGGCCGATTGCTGCCAGGGGGAAATAAATCACTAGTATTCTCATAATATGCGGTTTCGGGTCATGTGAACGTAGCTCAGCGCTTCTTCCTTTATTATTATAAATGATGCCAGTTGAACTAATTCATACTACACTTTGTTTCTATATTTTACTACTTACCTTGAGCAAACTGTGTTTGGTTCATCAGAGCAAAAACATTTTCTACAAATTGGGATAAAATCGGAAATATTCGGTCCTTTTCCAAAGGCCTGTAAAAAGTAAAAGAAAAATAATAAAAATAGATATATCAAGAAACTCCCAAACAGCGAAGGCTTTAAACTTCTCACACAACGGTTTATCACGAACACGGTTATAAAAATGGCATTATTCAGGGCTACAACATTTTTCCACATATTTTTATATTTACCTCAAATGAGGTAAAACAACTAGACCAGACCAACAATAGCAGAGTTCACGGACATCCTCATGTGAAGACAGAGTAACCAAAGATAACACGTAGTCTAGAACTGGGGATTTCGGGATGTCACAATTTTTCAGCTTTGCACTAGTAAGAAAGCAACAGTAGTTAAGGACAAATCCAAAAATCCATGTTACATTTAAAGGGGTATTTCTATCTTGAGCATTTGTGGCATTAGCTATATCTGGGACCCTCAACTATTGAGAGAACAGGGGGATCTGTGACCCCCATTTTCCATCAGCAGCCACTTTTACCATGGAGTACATTAAAGTTTTGGCTCTTTCCATAACTAAAAAAAGACTACAATGGAAAGAGCCACTTGCAAGGGCAGCAGCCTCTCCAATAATCACAAAGGTAAAAGCAGCTGCTGACTGGGGTCTTGGTACCCCCATTCTCCAGAAAGGGGTCATTTATTGCATATCCACAGCATTCATGCTCAAGATGGGAATATCTCCCCACGAATTTAAACTCTGTATACTTCGTTTTTATTGACACCAATACATCTTATATTATAAGGCTATGGTCACACGGAGGAATTTTTGCGGCAGTTTCCGCCGCAAAACTACGCCTCCCATTCATTTTAATGGGAGCCGCATGCTTCTTTTTCCCGCTAGCTGATTTTTTAGCAAGCGGACAAAAGAAGCGTCCTGCCCGATCTTCAGGTGGATTCCGCCTAAACCTCCCATTGAAGTGAATGGGAGTAAGAATCTTCCTGCTGATGGCAGGAATAATTCTGCGGCGGATATTGCAGTGGGACCCACCAAGCAAAATCCCCCGTGTGAACATAGCCAAAAAGGCACATCAACAATGTTTAGTATCTTCCTTGATAACAATGTATTTATTATTATAGGGGTAATTTCTATCTTATAAAGTAATGACATATTCCCTAGAATATGCCGTCACTTAATGATCATTGAGGGTACGACCATTTTAATAATGTGTCCCCTTCTAAGTTTTCTCTGCACAGGGGTTGGCCGGGGCGCCGCTGTGCAAGGAAAAAAAGAGAGTGTAGGGGATACAATCGCTAAAGAAACACTGCAGCCCCTCATTTTTAGGATAGTGGAGGTACCAGAAGTCGGACCCCACCCCCCCTTCCCCCACCAACACTGATAAAGACATGGCATATCCTAGGGAAAAAAACTAATGCTTAGAAATTGTCTAATTCACATTTTCGGGGTTTTTATACAAGCTTTTAAGCGCATGCCGTTTTTTCAATATGCAGCATGTTCCAACAAATCCATATTGGTCGTTTTTAGCCAATAGAGGTCAATGGGTAGATTTTAAAAACCCATGTCCTGTTTTTGGATAGTTCTCATGGGCGTACTTGTTCTGGTTTTTTACATCCGTATTTCAGCAACTTTATTGATTAAATCTACAAGGTTGATGAGAAAATCTGTGGAAAACTAATTGGACTCCCAAATGTATAAACTCAATACTTCTTTTATATACACGATGCAATGCAACTTGTATGTTATTCATATAAAAAGAAACAATTTAGGTTACTAATTACTCAGCATTTAAAAAAAAATAAATTATAATATTCCACACGACCAATGTTAGATACAGAAAACGTACATTTTGGTATATTCAGCAAACACAAGCGGATATTTTTCAAATGCCAGTGAAGCAACAGCAGGTGGCTCAGCCTTTTCCAAAATGAGCTTTGTCAAGATCACCAGGGCCTCACTTCTAGTGGAGACTTCATCATCAGTAAAGATCAGTATAATATACTGCAAGAGGCTCGGCAGCAAATGCTAAAATAGAAAAACATATTAAACTATTAAAAAAAATTAAAGGATTATTCCCATTTTAGACAGTTATGATATATCCACACCGCCTAAACATCTAAGGCCTCATGCACACGAACGTATATTTGTCCTCCCGTAAATACTGGCGTAAATACGGGTCCTTGGTCACACGTATTCGACCCGTATTGCACCAGTATTGACGGACCGGTGCCCGTAAATACGGGTCCGGTGTCACCCGTATTCCACCCGTATTTACGGGCACGTTTTCGCTGCAAAATTAACTGCACTAATCGGAAGCCCTCCTCTCTAACAGTGCAGGATGGAGAGAAGGGACAGCCCTTTCCGTAATAAAAGTAAAAGAAATTCATACTTACCCGGCCGTTGTCTTGGTGACGTGACCCTCTCTTCACATCCAGTCCGACCTCCCTGGATGACACGGCAGTCCATGTGACCGCTGCAGCCAGTGATTGGCTGCAGCGGTCACATGGGATGAAACGTCACCACGGGAGGCCGGACTGGAGGAAGAAGCAGGGAGTTCTGGGTAAGTATGAACGTCTTTTTTTTTTTTTTTTACAGCTTTATCTATATTGTGATCGGTAGTCACTGTCCCTGGTGCTGAGAGTTACTGCCGATCGTTTAACTCTTTCAGCACCCTGGACAGTGACTATACACTGACGTCGCCTAGCAACGCTCCCGTAATTACGGGTGCACACACGTAGTCACCCGTAATTACGGGAGCCCCATAGACTTCTATGGGCCTGACCGTGCCGTAATTACGGCCTGAAATAGGACCTGTTCTATATTTTTCAACAGCACGGGCACCTTCCCGTAAGCATACGGGGAGGTACCCGTGGCCAATAGAAGTCTATGCGCCCGTGATTACGGGCGTTTTTACGTTTGTATGCATGGGGCCTAAGATAAGAAAATCCTTTAATGGTTTATGCAAATTACCATATTTATAGGTACTTTCAAGATCCATATAGTTAGCAGCAAAAAGGCATTGATTTCCATCAGGTATTCATGCACTCACCTGATGGGGTCCCATCCAATTTTGTGGCTCCAGTTATACAGTCCTCAGTCTGATCAGAAACACAGTTGTCTAAATAAAGCCTAAGGGCTTATTCAGACGAACGTGATATACGTCCGTGCAATGCACGTGATTTTCACGCGCCTCGCACGGACCTATATTAGTCTATGGGGCCGTGCAGACTGTCCGTGATTTTTGCGCAGCATGAGCCCGCTGCGTAAAACTCACGACATGTCCGTTCTTTGTGCATCACGCACCCATTGAAGTCAATGGGTGCGTGAAAATCACGTGCCCCACACGGAAGCACTTCCGTGGGACGCGCGTGATTCGTACAACAGCAGTAAAACTATGAATGTAAACAGAAAAGCACCACGTGCTTTTCTGTTTACAAACATCCAAACGGAGTGTCATAATGATGGCGAAAATCACGCAGCCGCGCATCATACGTGGCTGACACACTGAGCTGTTGAGTGCCTTTTGCGCACGCAAAACACCACGCTGTGAATCCGGCCTAAATCTAACAATGTGGATCATGGAGGTGGAAAGTGGTATTTCTAGCTAGACTATATTTGAGGCAATAGTTTAGGCCCCATGCACATGACCATAAAACCGCGGACCCATTCAGTTCTATTGGCCGCGGACACCTTTCAGTATCGCTACGGATGTGTGTCAGTGCCATAGAACTGTGCCGGAAATTATGGAGTATGTCTGTTTTATCGTGTTTTACGGGCCGTGCTCCCATCCTTTGTATGGGAGCACAGGCCGAAAATGCTGGTGACCGTCAGCAATTGGCCGTGCCCGCAATCGCGGGCCGCGATTACGGGCACGGCCGTGTGCATGGGGCCTCAAAGTGTAGGACCAATTTCACTGACAAGCTACAATTCATTTAAATTCTATCAGTTGCTGCTTCGCAACTGTGAAAACTTCACCGTATCAGCATTAAAGGGGATTTCCCATAATCCACATTCATCAGCTATCCGCAGGATAGGTGATATATCTGATCCGACCAATGGGACCCCCAAAGATCACGAGAACAGGCTTAACTTACCTAGGAGCCCCATAGGAATGGAGCAGTAGTGCGCATGCTCGACCACCATTCTATGGGGCTGCCAAAGTTAGCACCATAAAACAGAATGGAGAGGGGGGGGGGGTAGAGCATGCGCACTACCATCCCATTCCTATGGTGCTACCACCGGTGGGATCCCCACCAATCAGATATTTATCACCTATCCAGAGGATAGGTATAAATAAGGATTATGGGAAAACCCCTTTAAAGGCCCCATGCACATGACCGTAAAAACGCCCGTAATTACGGGCCCATAGACTTCTATTGGCCACGGGTATCTTCCCGTTGTGTACGGGAAGGTGACCCGGCCCGTTGAAAAATATAGAACATGTCCTATTTCAGGCCATGGCACAGGCAGGCCCACATAATTCTATGGGTCTCCCGTAATTATGGGTGGCTACATGTGTGCATCGGTAATTATTTTTTTGGCCGCGTCTTACGGGTCCGTAAATACGGGTGGAATACGTTTGACAAAGGACCCGTATTTACGCCAGTATTTACGGGAGGGAAAAAATACAGTTGTGTGCATGGGGCCTAACTGTTATTTAAAAAAAAAAAAAGAAAAGTAGTTTTTTTTTTTTATGGTTTGCTTTTTTAACAGTATTTAGCTATAGAGGAAGTTAAGAGCAATAGAAAAACTAAGGAAACCGCGGCAAAAAACGGTCGAAATTTACTCCCATCGATTTTAATGGGAGATGGAGGCGCTTTTTTTTTACCGCAGCAAAAAAAAATCGATCACGGTAAAAAGAAGCGACATGCCCTATCTTGAGGCGTTTTCCGCCTCAAAAACCCCATTGAAATCAATAGGAGACAGAATTAAACACGTTTTATGCCGCGATTTTTTACGCGTTTTTCAGCAAAAAAAAAAAGGCTTGCGGTTATTCCATCTTTCTGTTGGAGGTAAAAAATTATTTTAAAAAAGCCTTAAAAAAAACGGAGAAAAAAAACGCAGCTTTTTCCAGGCAGAATTTTCTGCCTGCAACAAACTCTGTGTGAACATACCCTAAAACAACATGCAGAAAATCTCAAAGACCGAAATAAACATAGACCAAATGATAAACTAAAACTGCAAGGCTGGGTTCACACAGTTTTTTGCAAGTGGAAAATCTGCCTCAAAATTCCATTTGGAATTTTGAGGCAGATTTTCCTCTGCCTGCACGCAGATTATCGCTGCGTTTTTTGCCCGTGGCCATGGAGTGCCACGGGCATAAAACGCAGTGAAATACGCTTTCTCTGCCTCCCATTGATGTCAATGGGAGGTCAGAGGCATAAACGCCCGAAGATAGGGCATGCACCTTTTTCCCGTGGGCAAAACACGCCAAAAAACATCCGAAAATGCCTCCTTTCAATGGGAGGCGGAGGCGTTTTTTTTCTCACGAGCGGAAAATCCGGCCAGCGGGGAAAAAAACACCTCTGCGTCCCATTGAAATCAATGGGAAGAATTTTCTGATGTTTTTTGGCGCGTTTTACGCGTCAAAAAGCTCAGTGTGAACAACCCCCCAATAGTGTAAAGTACTGCACACAACCAGTTAAAATATCAGATTGTTGAAAGGAATAAAATCTGACCTGCTCAAGAAAGAGTAATTAAAGGAGTTTTCCAGGATTTCACATTGATGGCCTATCTTTGCTGTGTCAAGTACTTCAGTCCGGGAATGTTTTGTGGATTGGTGGGGGTCCCAGGGATTGGATCCCCCACCTATTGCCCAATGACGGCTTATCATAAGGATAGGCCATGAATATAAAATCCAAAGAAAACCCTTTAAATTCAAGAAAAAGCACCAAAGCTAAAAAAATAAAAAAAAGAATAAAAAAAAAAAAGTCAATAATACTTGCCTGTTCAAATTCTCTCATTATGAACATTTTTTCAGAGAACTCCAAAAGAAATCCCCTTGAAACTTTGCTCTCAAAAACCTACAAAATAATGTAAAACATTCATCAGATTTTTAGAATTCTTCCACTCGTTCCATAAAGCTGAGGAGAACAATTTGAATATTTAGCTATAAGCAAAAGAGAAAACAGTGGCTGAAGAGAGGTCACACTGCTGCCTTGCAGAACTGGGGTCCAGACTTCATATCCCACCAGGGCACAACATGCATGGAGTTTGTAAGTTCTCCCTCATGTTCATGCGCTTTACTATTAAATTGACCCTTTTGTGAAATAGGGAAATGCGATTAAGAGCCGCACTGTAAATATTGCCTGATATGAGTGATCGCAATGTATGTTAAAGGGGTTGTCTGGTCACGGGGAGGGTCATACTGATGACCTATCCACAGGATAGGTCATCAGTACATGATCGGTGGGGTTCCGACACCAGAACTCCGCAGCGATCAGCTGTTGGGGTCGACTCCGGGCACCAGATTTTATGCAGTGGCCGTAGTCGGAAGCAGATGACTCCAGTCATAGTATAGTGCCTATTCATCTGTTTCCAACAACGGCCACTGCATAAAATTCGGTGCCCGGAGGCAGCTGGAACAGCTGATCGGTGCGGGGTCCAAGTATCGTACCCCCCACCGATCATCTACTGATGGCCTATACTGTACTGTCAATATTAAGCCCTTATACGCCCACCGTCTATGCATGGCAAGCAGTGCAGGTGCTTCGTCTACAGTGACGTCTTTTGGTGTCGCTGTAGCAGAGGCTTATGAGAGCTCATCTGAGTGCTCATCCTCTAAGCAAGTGCTATAACTTACAGCTCCTGAACTTAGAGCAGACAACTGAATACAGAATGGATCGGAAAACATTACGACCACAGCTGAACCCGTTGTTCGCTGCGGTCCATGACAGCAGCATGATCAAAGGGAACTCCGATCTTTGATCGCGTCACTGGAAACCTAGTAACGCAATCAAAGACCGGGAAAACCCTCTGCAGTCAGCCCTGGGGAGCTAGGAATGACCTGAGGGCTGTCTGTTCAGTTTGCCTGCTGTTAGGGCGCACTATGTCATAGTAACGCAGTGTAACGTATTCGCATACAAGGAGTATGTTAATAAACCATAAGTAAAAAAATAAAAGTTGTAAATAAAGCGGACCCATAATGGGATTGAAGAAAAAAAATTATCAAAAATAAATACAAAAAAGTCCCCAAAAAAGTCGTTATTTTGAATAGAATGTATTTTATTGCATAAAAACAAAAAGCCTAAACATATTCGGTATCTACACGAGCGTAATAACCTGTTACATTAATTCTTCAGGTTATTTAGCGTAACACGTCAAAAGAATAAAAAAAATAACCAGAAAAAACACTGCCAAGAATCGTTTTTTTCTATATTCACGCCATAAAAGTAGATTGTACAACTTACACAGTGAATTTTTTCTACTCCCAAAAACAAAATACAATTTTGTCCGCATAAAACAAGGCCTCATACAGGCTGCTGAAAGGCAGAGGCCAAAACTGAAACATTTAGCTGGTCATTAAAGTGTAGCTAAACGTTCAACAAACTTCTGACATGTCATCGTGACGTGTCAGAAGTTGTGATTGGTGGGGGTCCGAGCACTGAGACCCCCACCAATCGATAAAACAAAGTGTCAGCAGCGTTCGTGTGAGCGCTCAGCTGCTTCGTGTCTGTTCGGCACACACGAACGCTCCTACTGCTTCGTTTTAGCGATTGGTGGGGGTCTCAGTGCCCAGACCCCCACCAATCAAAACTTCTGACATATCACTACGACCTGTCAGAAGTTTGTCGAAACTTTAGTTACCTTTTAAAGGGAAGGTGTCACGAAAAATTTTTTTTTTAGACAATATTGCTTTTAATATGTCATTAAAACAAATTTTAATTATTTGTGTTTTTGTGTTGTACTTTTTACTTTCTTTTACTTCTCTATGGGGGCTGCCATTTTTTTTTTTCATCTCTGTATGTGTCGATTCACGACACATACAGGGATGGAATACGGCACATAGATTCCCATAGAGAATGCGAACGGGAGCCGTTTCATTCACTATAGCGTACACCGTCTGTGTGGGAACGGCGCATGCGCCGCTCCCACACAGACCAAAAGGAAGGTCTTTGGTAGAGCGACATCCGGCGCCAGTTTCATGTGGACCGGAAGCCGCGTCCGGACAGTAAGAGGACGACTTCCGGTCGCGGCTTCCGGCCATATGTTGAAGGCAGCGCAGACGCAAGGACTAGGAGCGGAGGCGGCAGGAGCATGTAAGTTATGTTTGTGTATGTGGTGTGTGTGTGTGTGTGTGTGTGTGTGTGTGTGTGTGTGTGTATATATGTTAGTGGTAATCAGACAGTATAACAGTAATCCTCCTACACTGTGCATTCGCTCAGAAAATGGCGGCACACAGTGTAGGAGGTTTGAACATTTAACCCCCTCATTTCTCTTGGCACTAGCCAGGATAAAGGAGGGGGGATTGCGTGAGAACACTAGAGCGAGTGTGTCTACTCTAAAATTGCAGCATAAAGCAATGAGGTTGCTTTGCCATATGCCAATGCTGCAATCTTGGAAATTGCTCCCTCTAGTACCAGCACATGGAAATGTTATAAATTAGAATCTAATTTATAATATTTCCTGACTTGTGAAAAAATTAAAACAATGTGTAATCACTTATATACTAACTGTTTAACTGAAAAATTTCTAGCGACACATTCCCTTTAAGGGCCTTTTCAGGCCCGATCATTAAGGTGTTAACCAGCGTGGAATAATAGTACTATAAATAAATAATTCAATAATATAATGCATTATATGTGACACAGTTTGTAACTTCTACTTTGCAAGGATTTGTCTGAGGAAGATAATATATACTTGACATACTCAGAGAGATTCTTTTTTTGAACCATGTAATTACCTTATTAACGGCGTCTTGAATCTCAGAGTCTGACAGGGAGATGTTTTCATTGAGAAGTAAAGTAGTAATGAGGGAAAGAAGTTCACAACAGCAAGATGATGAGATATTTGGAACTTGCAGCATGTCTGTCAAGGTCTAAGTAGATAAAACCAAAATAAAAATCATACCACTTTGACATTTAAAAGAGTTTTTGTTTTTTTTTGCTTTTTTAATCCAGCCTTCTTGTTCACAAAAGAGAAGAGTGCTTTTCATTTAAATTGCAATGACATCCTGGGCATTGCATAGAGAGTGTGTAAAAAGTGAGGTCATGTACAGACCAGACCGCTGCTGCAAAGGTACGATTTATTTTATATTTAAAAAAAAATAAAAAAGGACTTGAAAAGCATTCTTATTTTCAATGAATAAGAGTGCGGGAGGAAAAAAAAATCCCGGAGAACCCCTTTAAGGCTTAGCAAGGTAAATAGAGGAGATACTTACTGTACATACACGCTCTGGATGGGGTACCTTAGAACCATGGCCATGTTCTACCAAAATACTTAATGCTTCTAGTAGCTGTTCTATTTGATCAGAACATTCTGTACTTTGCCCTGGAGCCATTTTTCCTGCTAGTTCAATAAGCGCATCCTTGAAAAAGAGAAACAAACGTCTTAACAATAACGAGAAGACATTCCACAATCTTTTCCACTGCAAGCACCCAGAGGAGGAGTCATATGAATACATTCTCCGCTAACCATAATGCAACTTTAAGATTTAGAATGGAACTTGGGTTCTGTCCACATCTCATTTTTGCTAAATATTCAGTGTACATGCAAGAAAAATCTCTTAAGACATGCAATAATGCCATACACTTGCATCCATCACTCATTTACATTCTTTTGGATGAACCCATTGTATTGAAAAGTGTAGTTGACTACGTTTTTAATTACAGTGAAAAAATAAAAAAGCATTCCCTAAATGTATGCCAAAAAAACACTCTTTTGGCATACATCAGGTCAATTAAAAAAAGTTTTCAGAGATTATGAAAAACACAGAAAATAACCTGTATGTGTCTGAATGGTCACCAAGTGATACCACCATAGTTTAGAAGTAGTTATTTTTCATTTTTATTATATTGCCCGTATCTGTGCTGCGCCGTTTTGTTTTTGCTAGGGCTTGCTGTGGGTGGGATTACCATGTAAAGTACTACAGTTCCCATGATTTCTCTCCTCTCTTACAAACATTGCCTATATGTAGAGCTGCTTGCATGCCCTTTTATTACAAGGTGTAAAGTAGTGCTGTAAATTTTAACTGTCTGCTCCTGAAACACAATTCTGCCCTATCAGCATGTGAAACATGATCCTTTTAGGGACAGGGAGGGGAGAGATCACGTTTTTATGGTATAGAACATTACACAAGCAGTAAACTCCAGGACTATGGTAATGTGACTGCATGTGAGACATTTCAGCTACAGACAGCACATTAGTGACTAATCTTACTGCAGTTAAACCATTTGCAAAAGATCGGAAAACCCCCTTTAAAGGCTATGGATGATTTCAGCATATAGGCAGGATGCATTCCGAGCGATTAATGTAAAAACGAGATCTGAACTAAGCCTTTGCATAATATTTATTTGTACTGAAATCTATTTATACATTGCACGAATTTATGGTTTCTGGTTTACCGATAGTAGGCAGATTTTAATAGTTTTATATTAGATCATACCTGAATGTTGCTAAAAAGTGGTTCAAAATGCTCTTTGTGGATATATGATGTAGCAGAATCCACAAAGCGCTTGAAAGCTTCTCCAACCAAAATCCAGGGAAGCGTCTCCTCTTCGGTTATTGGTCCCATCTTCTGTACAATGAGTTGAATTGCCTACCAAACAACATAGTTAGATAGCTGCAGATGAAATGTCTTTTACCTTACAAAATCGATCATAAAAATATATAGGAAAATTGTTACATTTAAACAATGAAATATGTATAAGCTTTGTGCACTTTCATAACCAATTACCAACTTTGCAAATAGACTTGATTATAAATAACCTGCTGTTTTGTATAAACAGCGCACATGCAGGTTAGGGTATGTGCACACGCAGGGCCTCCATCAGGGCAGTACTAGTAGTACTCCTGTCAGTGGCCCGGCCACATGGCTGAAGAAAAGGGGCCCGCCGGGCAGTCGTCGCGCTCCCCCCTCCCGGGTCGGCCCCGCTCGCAACTCTTGCAGGCCCCCTCTCACAGCGCTCGCGCCCCCCCCCCCCCTGCAGACCTGTTGTAACTTCACGAACTGGATGGGGAAGATGCAGCACGTAAGCAGAAGCCCCGTTTGGAGATCTCGCCCCCCAGCCAGCTCCTTCTCTACACAGCTGACTAGACCTGCAGGCTGGTGAGTGCCCCCCCCCCTCCATCCTGTTTCCTATCACTCCTGACCCCACTTGTAGAATACATAAAGTATGTTAAAATGTTTTTTTTTCGTTTTCCTAGCGTTTTTTTTTGCCGCGATTTTCGCAATTGTGGCAAAAATGTCGCAGTAGGACTTGAGCCTATTGAGAGATCAGTGAAAATGAACAAAAATAGGACATGTCCTATTTTTTTACAGGCCCTTCACAGGGTCCGTTAAAGCAAAGACCGTGTGAATAACCCCATAGAAATAGATGCAGCCGCGTGACGGCCATTAAAAAGCGGCACGATCGGCTGTTAACGGCTGTTATAGCAGCCTGGGAGCCTAATGAAAGCCCCCAGGTACACCACCTTTGTACTCCTTGAAGCTCTGCCTCCGGCAGGGCTTCAGAGGAGACTGTCAGAATCACGATATACTGCAATACATTAGTGAAAATCCGAAAAATGGCTGAGGAGGGAAGGGGTTAAATCAGCTGCATGCCTATTATGTTGCAGAATTGTAAATTCCCTTGAAAACCGCTCCGTATTTTGAGACGTTTTTGATTTTGTGTGTGCACATACCCTTACAGTCTAAAGACAAACCCTGTGTGTAATCTAACCCTGCAGTCAGTTTAATGGAAGCTGTATGCAGTAAGCTCCACCTAGTGGTGTCTGCAAGCAGCAAAGATTGTATAAGTTCATTTTGTCTGTGTGAATGGAATAAGGTTATTTGAAGCTCTGTAACAAAAAGACCGCTCCGACCTCCATAAAGATATATTATAAAATTCATCAGTACAGAAGTTTTGACCTATTTGGGTAGAAAACAACACATTGAGAAAAGGTCAGAAAAAGGTGGACATTCATTTTAAAGGCAACAATGTAAAAGGCTACTTATATGCTTAGGAAACATTTACGAGTACTAGAGGTAAGCTAAAGGCATTGGTATTATATAGATTTTCATGTCATATTATACCTACACACAGAATGAATTGTGAACTGTGAGCACATGAACATATCTTTTTTCCTCAGGCAGGTCATTACCTTTGTGGCACAAGAGTGAAACATGTTTCTGACTCCTTTACACATCTCAAACAGCAGCTGCCCCAAACCATCAGCCTTCTGGGGATGTTCCTTGAGATCCAAGAACATGACGTTAAATAGTCCATTCACATCAGACACCTAAAACCAAAGGTAAACCCAGTTTATATTATTGTAGAAGGATCAAAAATAAATAAAAAGGTGTTGGCAAGTATAACAGTATTGAAATTTGGTAACTCAAGTGGAGGACTACAGATTGGGAGTGTGTTTACAGGACGTAATAAAACTATGTATTGTAAAGGTGATGGACTCGTCTAAGATACATGGATGACTCCAGGACGAGATCACATTTCTAAAATTGCTTCTAAAACTAAATTTTGCTTGGAACACACAATACAGTAGTGGCAATATTTAGTTTGCAAGTGATCATGTAACCTATTTTCACATTATTTTTTTCTATTGTCAGGAGAACACAACAACTCTTGTGCATAGGCAAAATTGCCAGCTTACAGTTAGCCTATTGTCTCTCTTTACTTGATAGGTATACTGTTTATAAGTTAGGCCCAATACACACAGAGATTTGACGCTGCTTTTGATGCAGAAACCTCGTCGGAATCAGCTGCAAGGAAACGTCCGAAACCGCCTCCCATTGATTTCAATGGGAGGCGGGGGCATTTTTTCACGCAGCGGTTTTTAGCCGCTCGCAGTGAAAAAAAAAAAGCGGCATGCTCTTTATTGCCGTGGTTCCGCCTCTCATCTGCTATTGAAATCAGTGGGAGACAGAGAAAGCATTTTTCACTGCGCTTTTTGCTCTCGGCGCTCAATGGTCATTTTACATTTTAAAAAACGGCAGCACATCATGCAATGCCATAAGAAAGCAAATTGTCACAGCGCACGCTGTCACACAGAAATACATTAACATCAATGTAAATGCAATGTAATGCAAGAGCAAAACATTCATGGCAATAATTTGGGATTTTTTTTTTTTTAGGTCTTGTGCTCTACACAAGCAAAAATAAATTGCTGCATACAAAAAAGTAAATATTGCTCAAAGCAACTGGTCAGATCACTGCCTATAATTTTCAACCTGCACTGTTAAAATGACATTTAGAAAGCGTTTACTATGGGAACACTGACGCTCTTGGTCTGAACTGGTTACGTACATGATGCTCAACATCTACCCTAGTAAAAAGTTAACAGAATAAAACTACTAATGGTTTTTTTCCCCTCTGTGCAACATATTTCCACACAATATGCCGAAAGCTTTTTATATTAAAAGGGAAAAATGCCAAATTACATGAATCAGATCTGCTACGGTCGAGATCTAGTGACATAAAGAAGCGACATGCTCTATCTTGGGGCGTTTCCATCTCTGTCCTCCCATTGACATCGATGGGAGGCAGAGAAAGCGGATTTTGCTGCGTTTTTTGCCCGCAGGCGCTCAATGGCCGCGGCCGAAAAACGAGGCAAGCAGCGTGCAGGCAGGTCAAAAATCGGCCTCAAAATTCCTTCAGGAGATTTTTACGCCTGCAAAAACCCTTGTGTGAACAGGGTCTTACAATGCGCAGTCATTCCATAACACAGCAGCACAAGACACACATATGTAGCAATACTAGCAGTATGGCGTAAAGATACAAACTATCTACCCTCTGCTTTCAGTGTCTGGACAGGCATGAACATCTCCCTTGGACACCAGACAACAAACGATCTTGTTTGCCAAAGTGAAGAAAAAAAGACTAATATGCGGAGCAGTACAGGATGGTACGGAGAGCAGTGAAAATAACCGATCATTTGGTACTTACCTTCCTCATTAAAAATGCAAAGCTTTCTGCTGCAAAGTTTCGGATATGCTCTTTACGATGAGCCAACAGTGTACTGTATAAGCTGAGAGAAAGAAAGGCGTCAATGTTTCTAAAGACCCCTCCAGATCACACTTCCCTCAACCCTGTTTCATTATTCATCACTTTACAGGTGCCCATAAATGTCACTTTTCTTTTATCATGTTCTGTGGAGAGACGCGAAGGGGGTGGGGGGGGGGCGGGTTTATGCTGGGCGATACAGTTGCTGAGGCAACTGAATGACGGCAGAAGAGTCTCGTGCACAGGTTCTACTCTATTTAGAAAAGCATCATACGATTGCGTCAGAACTCGCCATTCTCTAATAAAACTAACAAACCCGGAGCTGCCGATACATTTATTCACCATCAGGATAGTGTCTCAAGTTTACTGAATTCCGGACACTACGCGGCATTTCTACTGGCTACTCAGAAACTACTAGTTACAAAAGGCACGGAATAAATATAAGCCTATACTTTTTTCTATTTCAAAGGGAGAAACGATGGATTGGCTGAAAGGAACGAATCTATAGGACATAATATTGCATTTATTTGTCTCAGCACAGACGGTCCTGCACTTAGACTACCATTCTTTGCTCCAATTTCCTCAAAGTCAAGATCTTGGGGACCTGTCTGTATTGAGGTTTGTGCATTTGTTTATACACGCACATCCACACAGTAAGTCTATGGATCCATTTCATATTTAGAAGTCCATTCAGAGCACACATAAGATTCACTGTGTAAACAAACACACAAACTGTCATTCATTGAGGGTTGTCCTCAAGATCACAATTTAAGGACAAAGCTGCAATGGAGACTACACTGGAAAATTGACCTCCATGCTTAAACTTATAAATAGCAATTTTAGTCCAGGAGATTTACAGGGGTTGTTTGGGATAAGAAAGAAAAATCTTTTCAAGTGAATGGGGCAGAGCTTGAAAACCAGGATAGGTTGATTAAATACTATCTATGCAGCGCTATTTACAAGATCACATTAGCAAACGTGGCAGTAGTCCTATGGTATATGGTACCTGTATATTTCTGGCATGTCATTCACCATCATTCTCCACAGGTATTTGTACAGGTAAGATAAGGATGTAAAGGCCCATTCTATTTGTTCAGTGTCCTTTGTGTCAAGTAAGGAAGAAATTGCTTTGAAAAAATCTTGAAAATGAGGGTAGAAGTCAGCCTGAAGATCTCGAGCCAGCTGGACCACCAGACTAAATAATAGAAGAAGCAGAAATGTTACAATAAAGCGCACAGACAATTTGTATTCTATGTAAAAGTTTGTAAAGGATTGTGTGGGGAGTGTAATGAGTTCCATTAACACCAATGCTGGGAATATACAGCAACTCAGATGATTAGAATCACTTCATGTCACAAGAATATTTTCCAAAATTCCCTTAAAAAAAAAAGAAGTCACTTAGGCCACTTTTACACGAGCGTAATACAGGTGTTTATTTTTGTGCCAATATTACAGACACAACACCCAGACATCTCGCGGTTCATCAGACAGGAGTTAAAGCCCCATAGGCTTCTTTGGTGCTCTAACTCCCGTTCTGATAAAATATTGGAGGTATGGGTGCTGTGTTTGTAATATGGGCGCAAAAAAAGCACCCGTATTACGCCCATGTGATAGTAGCCTAATGCTGGTATCATCGGGGTAATTTGCGCTTGGCCATGCATTTCAATTGCAACAGCCATAACAAGGGAAATGTAGTATTACACCCAAATAAAGGAATTCGGCAAGACCCTAGAAATTAAATGATCACAGCACGAGCATGTGATCAATTTCCCTGTGGAGGTGAAGCTTGGCAGGCACGGATCACCAGTCACTGGACTTCCCACTCTAGATCTAAGTTGATGCATATGGGCCTTAAAAAGTATCTGTGACTAGTTTATTTATTCCCTATCTCCTAACTAACCTAATAGGCGCTATGATGCTGATAACTACAGTGTCATTTTTTTTTCAAAAACTTATTTGCAGTTATGAGCATTTTTCTAAATATGTTAATTTGGCTATACTTGCCAAATAGGAGTGGACTCTTTTCACTCTAGACGGTGTAATGTTTTCTGTTTGACGCTGTCCAATCAGCATACAGCTTCTCCCCCTTCCCTGCCCAGCCACACAGTGATCATATAGTATACAGCTTCCATTCCAGACTGTGTTTTCAACCGGTGATATCTCCAGTTGTTTCACTGCGATCCTGGTGCCATATGAAAGATTAGAATCTCATCTTTCATATGGCACCGGAACCGCTGTTCTAGGTGGTCCACAGCCCAAAACATGACTGTTTTAAGTGATCCCCCTTCCCTCCAGCCTCAGTCTCCCACACTGTGTGAAGCAGCTTCATGCTGATAGGACAGCGTCAGTGGCTGTGGTGTAGCTCCACCTCAGGAGAATCACTGCTGTTGACACCCACCTGTCTAATGCTCATTTACAGATTTAGAAAAAAGCTCATAACTTAAAATAATAAAGGTTTTGGGACACAATTTTCACTAGCATTATCAGTGTGACAGCGCCTATTAGATTATCTAGGAGATTGGGCAGTACTAAACTTGTGACAGATCCTCTTTAAGAGAGTAGTAAAACATACATTTTACATAAATCAGGACATTGGATCCCACAGGTATATAATATTTTTGGATGGCAATCCTGTACATACTCAAGCAGAGGCTGGTAGGCAAGGCTATTCTTGACTTGTAGGTGCTTCTTCAAACTTTGCACTATGGCATGCTGGTGGTAAACGAGCAGGTGGAATGACTGGCATTTGCTGGACACTTCCCTGTAGAATGTAACTGAACAATAAACAATTAGGCCTCATGCACACGACCGTGTTTTTGCGTCCGCAATTCCCCCGCAAATCCACGGGAGAATTGCGGACCCATTCTTTTCTATGGGGCCGTGCACACGACCGTAGTTTTTGCGGTCCGTGCACGGCCCGGGAACCCGGACCGCAGAAAGTACGGACATGTCCTATTATGGTCCGGAGTTGCGGTCCGGGCTCATTGAAAACAATGGCCCGGCCATGTGCATGTGCGGGCGGCTTGCGGCTGACAGTCCGCTGACAGTCCGCAGCCGGCCGACACGAAAATCACGGGCGTGCACACGGCTACGGTCGGGCTACGGTCGTGTGCATGAGGCCTTAGTCTTTTACATTGATAAGAGACTGGTTGACAGGAGCCATTTCATAGAATGCAGGTCAGTGGATAAGAGACCTGAAAATGGAACAAAGTCAACAATAGCCTAAAGCACAAACAAAAGTTATTTACAGTGTATTTATTCAGCTTAATGATTAAACATTTACATAGTATGGTACAATGAAGCATCTTCATCATAGACTATCAGTATTGTGTTACACATCACTTAGAAAACACTGTGGTCCCACATAATAGTTTACTTTATTAACAAAGTAGTGGCTCTGTGTGATTAACGGGCCAGAAATAGAGGAGTATTTACCAACCAGGGCAACTATTACGTTAGTCAGGAAACAGAAAACAGGGATGATAGGTATAGAGCCATGTGAAGAGTACTCCAGAGGGGCTGACCAGGAACGAAGAACAGGCTTAAAACACTCTAAGGCTATGTTCACACAGAGTATTTTGCAGAGTTTTTTGAAGCGGAAACCGCGTCGCAAAACTCGGCAAAAACGGCTCGAAAACTCCTCCCATTGATTTCAATGGGAGGCGTCGGCGTCTTTTTCCCGCGAGCAGTAAAACTGCCTCGCGGGAAAAAGAAGCGACATGCCCTATCTTCGGCCGCTTCCGCCTCTGACCTCCCATTGACTTCAATGGGAGGCAGAGAAAGCGTATTTCGCTCTGTTTTATGCCCGCGGCGCTCAATGGCCGCGGGCGAAAAACGGCGCGAAAATCGGCGTGCAGGGAGAGGAATATCTGCCTCAAACTTCCAAACTGAATTTTGAGGCAGATATTCCTCCTGCAAAATACCCCGTGTGAACATAGCCTTGGGTACTGCGGGCATAAAACGCAGCGAAACACGCTTTCTCTGCCTCCCATTGAAGTCAATGGGAGGTCAGAGGCGGAAACGCCCGAAGATAGGGCATGTTGCTTCTGCAGTAAAACCGGCTCGTGGGAGAAAACCGCCCCCGCCTCCCATTGAAATCGACGGGAGGCATTTTCGGGCCGCTTTTGACGAGCTTTTTGGCGCGGTTTCCACGTCAAAAAACTCATCAAAATACTCTGTGTGAACTTAGCCTAAGGCTGGGTTCACAGAGTTTTTTACAGGAGGAAAATCTGCCTCAAAATTCCGTTTGGAATTTTGAGGCAGATTTTCCTCTGCCTGCACACCGATTTTCGCAGCGTTTTTTGCCCGCGGCCATTGAGCGCCGCGAAATACGCTTTCTCTGCCTCCCATTGATTGATGCCAATGGGAGGTCAGAGGCGTAAAACGCCCGAAGATAGGGCATATCGATTCTTTTTCCCACGAGCCGGGAAATGGGAGGCATTTTTAGCCGTTTCAAAAAACTCTGTTTCAAAATACACTTCTCTTTACAACGAAAGTTAAAAATCGCCCAGTTGGGCATTAAGAAACTAATTTGCATAAATCTAAAATTGTGCATAACTTGCTCAAAAATTATCGTTTAAAAAACAAACAAAAAAAAAAAAAACACTGCTATCTACATTACAGCGCCGATCAGATTATGTAGGAGACAGGGCACTTATAATGTGGTGACAGAGTCTCTTTAATTCTGCTTTTCTGCTCCTATGATTGAACAGAAAAATTTAAAATTTATAGCACAGGTGTGAACAAAACCTAAAGCCGCTTTCACACGGTCAGTATTTTCCATCAGAGTTTGTAGGCCAAAATCAGGAGTGGGTACAAAACACAGAAGAGGTGCAAATCTTTTCATTATACTTTTTTTTATTATTTTCCACTCATGGTTTTGGCTTCCAAATACGGATGGAAAATACTTAGCAAAATACGCACGTGTTGTGGCCTAAGGCACTGCTTTGGTCAGACTTTTGCCCTGAAAATGACATTTTGTTTTATTTATTTGTTTTAGAATTGATGCCGTTTTAAAGGCAAAGGGTGATCACACCAAATATTGATTTTAATTTCTCTTCTGTTAATTCACTTTGCATTTTAATTGATAAAAAAAAACTATTAACGCTTCTATTTATGAAAACATTCTTACTTTGCAGCATTTTTCCACAACTGCCTAATTTTTTTGCATAGTAGTGTGTGTGTATATATATATATATATATATATTTTTTTTTATATGAAGCAATAAGTACACTTGCACATTTACTTTGACATCTTAACTACTACAGAAACACCATTAGTACCCATTGACTATAAATATGGTCACTAAGAGACTGTAATTTAGTTGGCTTCGCTTCCTCTCATAGTGCATTCTGTTCATCAATGGGACTGAAATCTCTTAACAATATTTTCATAAGACAAATTATTACAAAACTAAAAATATGTACCTACCAAAATTCTCAGTGAGGTTGAGATCTTTCCATTTCTGTAAACCTTCATAGAAATAAGTCTCGACATCCTATTTCCAGCAGAAAAAAAAGCCAGATACTGTATATTATTTGAAGCAGTAGAATACTAGTAGCATACTAAGAGTTTACAGTTTGTCTCCAGTCTCAGAGAACATCTAAGGAAGTCTGGGCGCGGAGACCCCCGCCGTTCAGTAGAAAGAATCTGCTACAGCGGTCAATAGTGTGCATAGTAGGCTTTTCCACCTGGATTAAAACAGTGTTTGGCTGCATTTTTGTTAGCGTTTTTTAGTGCCGCCAGATGTTACATTAAAGTTTATAGTGAAATATTAAATGAACTACAAATAACTGTCCTTTGGTTTGTGGCGCTTGAGTAAATTTTGTGGTCAATAGCGTTTATTTCCAAATGCAGCATTCTCTGGGTATTGTGCTTTTTCAGACATTTTTCCCCAAACGCTTTTCTATCAATCCTCAAAAAATGCAAAAAGCACGTACAGAATTACACTAAATTAAAAAAAGTCACCACAAACACAACTAAAAAAGTTTTTAGAAGTGTTTGTTGATGCAGTTTACATTGCCAGGAAAAACCTGTATGAAAAGGAGAGCTTACTAAATTGCAAGTCTATCTGCCATCCTTGGCCCTCCCGAGCAAAGCTAGTGGGAGCCGACAAGAGCTGAGCACTTAAAGAAGCTCTGTCACCACATTATAAGTGCCGTATCTCCTACATAAGGAGATGGGCGCTATAATGTAGGTGACAGCAGTACTTTTTATTTATAAAAAAAACAATCTATTTTTACCACTTTATTAGCGTTTTTATATTTATGCTAATGAGTTGCTTAATGCCCAAGTGGGCGTATTTTCACTTTAGACCAAGTGGGCGTTGTACAGAGGTGTATGACGCTGACCTATCGGCATCATGCACTCCTCTCCATTCATTTAGTCAGCGCATAGGGATCCTGCTAGATCCTTATGTGCTGTCTTATACTAACACATTAACGATACTGAAGTGTTTAGACAGTGAATAGACATTCCACGGGATGGCTATTCACAATCTCTGCACTTCGTTACTCTGTCTGTGGTAGTTACAGCAGAGGAAGCGTGATACGCGGTAAATGACAGGTTACAACGAGATCACGCTTCCTCTGCTGTAACTACCACAGACAGAGTAACGAAGTGCAGAGATTGTGAATAGACATCACGTGGAATGTCTATTCACTGTCTAAACACTTCAGTATTGTTAATGTGTAAGTATAAGACAGCATGTTGCATGATGCTGATTGGTCAGTGTCATACACTCCCCTGTACAACGCCCACTTGTTCTAAAGTTAAAATACGCCCACTTGGGCATTAAGCAACTCATTAGCATAAATCTAAAAACGCTAATAAAGTGGTAAAAATAGATTGGTTTTTTTAAATAAAAACCACTGCTGTCACGTACATTACAGCGCCGATCCCCTTATGTAGGAGATAGGGCACTTATAATGTGGCGACAGAGCCTCTTTAAGCAGTTTCGTTTCAGCAAACCGTAGGAGAACTGGATAACAAATGGTTCAGTAGTTTCCTGTAACCGGAGAGGAGCCTCAAGCAGCAGAAATATATTATTTTGGTATGCATCGTCCAATAGAATTTTTTTCAATGGTATTGGAAAGTGTAGTTCAATATGCTTTCCAATACAAGGACATTTCACAGTATAATGTTTTTTTTTTACGTGAGTCAATGACGGATAAATGCAGCAGTCTGTCAGTTGTCTACGAATCTGTGGGAAACCGTGCCTCAGTATAAAATTGGAAAAATACAGAGGTATAATATGAGCAGCCATATTATAGCAGTTTTTGGGTGCCGTATTAAGGACCCGTACAGGACAAATCAGTAATACAGCTGTGTGCACAGAAAAAAACACAACGCCTCAGGACTCAAATGTCCCAAAAATGAACCGTGATTTATTTACCTAATATTGTAATGACTAAATTCTACTGAGTCTTTCTTAAGTCTCGACAAAAACACTGCAAGTTTAGGTTTAACAAAGTGGTGCGTCCAGTGCCTTTTTAATGTTTAACTGGTTATACATTATTCAGAGGTTAGACTCCGGGACTAGAATCAGACCAGGGCAACATCTGCATTGTTTCTACATTCTCACCATGATTATCATTAGATTATATAAATAATGGGAAATCAAATAAAAGGTCATTGAAATACTGTTTGTATGCTTACATCTTATTCTACAGCACAACAATGAAAGTATCAAAAACAAACCAAACAACAAGTTTTAGGCTCTATTCACACGACAGGGTCCGAGTGTCGGCCGTTTTGCATCCGCTCAGATTACATTGCGGGCCGTGTTGCCGTTTTTAATGGCCGATGTTGACCCGTTTTGCATCCATTTTTTTCCCTCTGGGTAGCCGCACACCATTATGGGTCTATCGTTCCTACTACGGCCGTGTCACACGGCCGGAAAACCCTGACGTGTGAATAAGGTCTCAGCCGTTTTGCATCCGTTCCTTTTCGGGCAGTGTTTCTGTTTTCAACAGCCGATTTTGACCCGTTTTGCATCCGTTTTTTTCCCTGTCCATTTTACAAAATGGATTAATTTCATTTGTAAATTTTTTGCCACACACTTCCCTCTGTAGATAGTGCCACACAGCCCCCCCCCCCATAGGCAATGCCACATAGCCCCCCCCCAACCCGTAGGCAATGCCACACAGCCCCCCCCAACCCGTAGGCAATGCCACACAGCCCCCCCCCCCCCCCCCCCGTAGGCAATTCCGCTTCAGAAGCCCCTGACGTCACTGTGTCCATACATGGACAGTGAAGTCGGGGACTTCTCCTGGAGCGGAATCCCCAATCCCCGACCACAGCGTCTCCTTCAGGGAGCAACAAAATACGCTCCTCCTCCTCACACATGCACGTCACACTTTGAGTAGGAGGAGGATGAGAAGAAGGTGAGCGATGGAAGATACGGCTGTCACTCGGAAAACATTCACGTTATGGCCGTGTATTACCTGGCCCCATAGACTTCTATGGAAGCCGGGCGGCCAGGAGAAGGGACGAAAATAGGGCATGTCTCATTTTTTGGCGACACGTCAAAAAAATCGGACGTGTCAATAGCCCCATTTGGGTTCTATTGTACCTACTGCGGCCGTGTGAATAGGGCCTTACACTAAGGCCCGCATAACCATGTGATTACGGCATGGACAGGCTGCCTCCCATGCGGACATTAAAAGGTATAGGAGCACGATCCGTAAATGGGAAAAAGTAGGACGTCCTATTTTTTGCGGGTCATTTCTACACTCTGGACACTTACCCGTAAATATACGGGAAGGTGTCTGTGGCCCATAGAAATGAACAGATCAGTATTTTTATCTGCAACTACGGATCCGTAATTGCGGATAAAAATTACGGCCGTGTGCATGAGACCTAAGGCTTCATCTTATACCCTAATAGTTTTGCTTGTATCCAGTTGACCTTTTTCACAATGATCTAAAAAAAAAAAAAAATGGACATATATTTGGTTTTATCTACAGGGGGCATGTATCTGCCATGGTTTGGATCCACCGGCTTTTTTTTTTAAAAAAAAAATGAAACTGAGTACTAAAATTTACGTGGGACAGGATTACTCCACGCATGCGCTACATCCTTTCCAGTTTCCACCAATTCTGAACATTTCAAGCAGTCTTAAAGAGGCTCTGTCACCAGATTATAAGTGCCCTATCTCCTACATAATCTGATCGGCGCTGGAATGTAGATAGCAGCAGTGGTATTTATTTTGAAAAACGATCATTTTTGAGCAAGTTATGAGCAATTTTAGATTTAGTTTCTTAATGCCCAACTGGGCATGTTTTTACTTTTGACCAAGTGGGTGTTGTAAAGAAGTGTATGAGGCTGACCAATCAGTGACCAATCAGTGTCCTACACTTCTCATTGTTCCAGCCCAGCATGACCCACAGCACAGTGAGATTGTGCAGTGAAAGAAGCTGGGCTGGAACAATGAGAAGTGTAGGACACTGATTGGTCACTGATTGGTCAGCCTCATACACTTCTTTACAACACCCACTTGGTCAAAAGTAAAAACATGCCCAGTTGGGCATTAAGAAACTAAATCTAAAATTGCTCATAACTTGCTCAAAAATGATCGTTTTTCAAAATAAAAACCACTGCTGCTATCTACATTACAGCGCCGATCAGATTATGTAGGAGATAGGGCATTTATAATCTGGTGACAGAGCCTCTTTAAGGGCTTGTACGCATGCGTGGGATTTACCCAGTCGGTACATGCGTTGTTAGCATTTATAGATGCCAAGCCTCATGCTTCAGCCAGAGAAATGTTTCTGTATTGCCACGGCCAGTGTTTCTTTTACATACCTGGCATGTTTCTCGACTTTTATAACGCTGTAATGTAGATTAGCCCTCTATGTTAATATATCTTACATCTTGAATATATTCTAGAAACCTTTTGGCTTGGTTTATATTTGAACTCCTTGAAAGTAATCACGTATTTATGATACATTTTTCCAAAGGTGTGTTGTTCAAAGTTTCTTCAATCTATAATTTCTTATTTATCATGCAAGTACATTGCTTTATTGACCTTTTAACAGCCACATACTTCTGATTCATGTATCAATACTGTACTATGCAACAATGTTTCTTCAATGATGGCATTTTTCTATTCATCTGTCAACACAGATGGATTCTTGGTTTCTCATTCATATATTTAACCCCTTAAGGACGCAGCCTAGTTTGGGCCTTAAGGCTCAGAGCCCATTTTTCAAATCTGACATATTTCACTTTATGTGGTAATAACGTCGGAATGCTTAAACCTATCCAAGCGATTCTGAGATTGTTTTCTCGTGACACTTTGGGCTTCAAGTTCGTGGTAAAATTTGGTCGATATATTCAGTCTTTATTTGTGAAAAATTGCAAAATTTAGAGAAAATTTACAAAAAATAGCATTTTTCAGAATTTAAATGCATCTGCTTGAAAAACAGACGGTTATACCACCCAAAATAGCTACTAGTTCACATTTCCCATATGTCTACTTAAGATTGGCATCGTTTTTTGAACATTATTTTATTTTTCTTGGACGTTGCAAGGCTTAGAACATAAACAGCAATTTCTCATATTCTTAAGAAAATTTCAAAAGCCTTTTTTTGAAGGTACCGGTTCAGTTCTGAAGTGGATTTGAGGGGCCTATGTATTAGAAACCCCCATAAAACACCCCATTTTAAAAACTAGACCCCTCAAAGTATTCAAAACAGCATATAGAAAGTTTTTTAACCCTTCAGGCATTTCACAGGAATTAAAGCAAAGTGGAAATGAAATTTGCAAATTTCATTTTTTCTGCTGAATTTCAAATTTATTAATTTTTTTTCTGTAACACAGAAGGTTTTACCAGAGAAATACTACTAAATATGTATTGTCCAAATTCTGCAGTTTTTATAAATGTCCCACATGTGGCCCTAGTGCGCTCGTGGACTAAAACACAAGCCCTAGAAGCAAAGAAGCACCTAGTGCATTTTAAGGCCTCTTTTTTATTAGAATATATTTTAGGCAGCATGCCAGGTTTGAAGAGGCGTTGAGGTATCAAAACAATGGAAACCCACCAGAAGTGACCCCATTTTGGAAATTACACCCCTCAAGGAATTCATTTATGGTTTTTGTTATCATTTTGACCGCACAGTTTTTTCACAGCACCTATTTGAATTGGGCTGTGAAATGAAAAAAATGATATTTTTTCCAATAAGATGTAATTTTTGATCAAAATTTCTTATTTTCACAGGGAACAACTTACCCCATTTTGTTGCCCAATTTGTCCTTAGTGCGGCAATACCCCATTTGTGGTGATAAACTACCGTTTGGGCCCATGGGAGGGCTCAGAAGGAAAGGAGCGCTATGTGTTTGTTGGAGTCCAGATTTTGCTGGATTGGTTTTCGGGTGCCATGTCGCATTTGCAGAGCCCCAGAGGTATCAAAGCAATGGAAACCCACCAGAAGTGACCCCATTTTGGAAACTACACCCCTCAAGGAATTCATTTATGGTTTTTGTTATCATTTTGACCGCACAGTTTTTTCACAGCACCTATTTGAATTGGGCTGTGAAATGAAAAAAATGATATTTTTTCCAATAAGATGTAATTTTTGATCAAAATTTCTTATTTTCACAGGGAACAACTTACCCCATTTTGTTGCCCAATTTGTCCTTAGTGCGGCAATACCCCATTTGTGGTGATAAACTACCGTTTGGGCCCATGGGAGGGCTCAGAAGGAAAGGAGCGCTATGTGTTTGTTGGAGTCCAGATTTTGCTGGATTGGTTTTCGGGTGCCATGTCGCATTTGCAGAGCCCCAGAGGTATCAAAGCAATGGAAACCCACCAGAAGTGACCCCATTTTGGAAACTACACCCCTCAAGGAATTCATTTATGGTTTTTGTTATCATTTTGACCGCACAGTTTTTTCACAGCACCTATTTGAATTGGGCTGTGAAATGAAAAAAATGATATTTTTTCCAATAAGATGTCATTTTTGATCAAAATTTCTTATTTTCACAAGGAACAACATACCCCATTTTGTTGCCCAATTTGTCCTTAGTGCGGCAATACCCCATTTGTGGTGATAAACTGCCGTTTGGGCCCATGGGAGGGCTCAGAAGGAAAGGACCACCATTTGGCCTACTGGAGCTTTTCTGGTGCTAAGTCATGTATGCAGAAGCCCCTGAGGTACCAGTAGAGTTGAAACCCCCGAGAAGTGACCCCATTTTAAAAACTACACCTCTTAAGACATTCATCTAGAGGTGTAGTGAGCATTTTGACCCCACAGGTACTGTGTAAAAGATAATGCGCAGCAGATGGTGCAGAGTGAGATTTGCAATTTTATATATATATATGGCATGTCAGTGTCCGATATATTGTGCCCAGCATGCGCCACCGGAGATATACACCCCTTAAATTGTAATGTGGGTTCTCCTGGGTACGGCAATACCCTACATGTGGCTGTTATCAGCTGCCTGGGCACACAGCAGGGCTCAGAAGGGAAAGATGAGCGGGGTAAGCTGTGCGGAGTGCATCAGGGTAAATTAAAAATCAAGGGATGTATGATACATTTTAAAACAATCTTTTATACAGAGCCCTGGTTTTTCGGGACACGTGTCACATTGGTATATTGTGTTCTTCCTTATCCCCCTCTTATAGCAGACTCTGCACCTCTTTTGACTCTTTCCCTTTCCACCGGTTTGGGGAACTTCTCTTGGAAAGTGTTGCCCTGGTACGATGCGTGTGGCCTCGCTTCCAGAAGTACTGGGTGCCCCCCCTTCCTGGTCCCTAAAGATTAGATCTTGAAATTCCAGGAAAGTTCCCCTCTGGCCTGCACATCGACGTAGCACGTACGCATTGTACAAAGCCATCTGTATGATGTGCCCGGCCAGCTTCTTATACCACACCGCATGGCGCTGTAGGCCTTCAGGACTTGATTTGACAAGTCCTTCCCTCCCATGTACCTATTGTAGTCCAGGATGCAGTCTGGTTTGGGGGTGGCCTTTCCTTCATATATCCTAAACCTGTAGGTATACCCTGATGCACTCTCACAGCTTATACATCTTCACGCCATACCTTGCCCTCTTACCCGGCAGGTACTGGCGGAATTGAACCCTCGCTTTAAAATGTACCAGGGACTCATCAATAGAAATACACTTCTCGGGGGTGTATGCTTGGGAAAACCGGACACTGGAACGGTCTAATAGGGGTCTCCGTTTATACAAACGGTCAAAATGGGGTCATCTCGGGGTGGGCACGACTCATTATCAGTATAATGTGAGAAGCGAAGTATTGCCTCATTTATTTATTTTTTTAGGTTCCAGTTCAGTTCTGAAGTTGCTTTGAGGGGCCCATATATTAGAAACCCCTATCAAACACCCCATTTTAGAAACTAGACCCCTCAAAGTATTCACAACAGCATGTAGAAGTTTATGAACCCTTTAGGTGTTTCACAGAAATTTAGAGCAAAGTAGAGGTGACATTTACTTTTTTTTTTTTGTCAGAAAATCCTCTTTATACCATTTTTTTTTATAACACAAAAGGATTTATCAGAGAAACGCAACTTAATACGTATTGCCCAGATTCTGCAGTTTAGAGAAATATCCCACATGTGGCCCTCGGGCGGTAATGGACTGAAGCACCGGCCTCCGAAGCAAAAGAACACCTAGTGGATTTTGAGGCCTCTTTTTTATTAGGCACCATGTCCGGTTTGAAGAGGTCTTGTGGTGCCAAAACAGTGGAAAACCCCCAAAAGTGACCCCAATTTGGAAACTAGACCCCTTGAGGAATCCATTGTAGTTTTCTTGGGGTGCATGCGACTTTTTGATCAGTTTTTATTCTATTTTTAGGTGGCGCGGTGACTAAAAAACCGCAATTCTACTATTGTTTTTTTGTTCTATTTTTTTCACAGCGTTCACCGTGCGCTATAAATAACATATTCACTTTATTCTGCGGGGCGATACGATTACGGCGATACCAGATGTTTATAGTTTTTTTATGTCTTATGGCGTTTGCACAATAAAATACGTTTTGTAAACAATCATTCACTTTTTGTGTTACCTTATTCTAAGAGCCAGAACGTTTTTATTTTTCCTTCAAAAAAGCCGTGCGAGGACTTATTTTTTGCGTAACGAACTGTAGTTTCGATCAGTACCATTTTTAGGTACATGCGACTTTTTGATCTCTTTTTATTCCATTTTTTGGGAGGTGAAGTGACCAAACAATTGTGATTGTGGTGCGGTTTATTATTTATTTTTTTTACGGCGTTCACCGCGCGGGATAAATAACAAAATAATTTTGTAGTTCAGGCCGTTACGGACGCGGCGATACCAATTATGTATCGTTTATTTGTTTGTTTATTTATTTTAATAATTAAGACTGACAAGGGAAAAAGGGGGATTTTTACATTTATTACTTTTAAAACTTTTATTTTCTTATTTTTACACAACTTTTTTTAACTTTTTTTTTACTTTTTTACTTTGTCCCATTAGGGGACTTGAGGGCAGGAGGTCCTGATCGCTATTCTAATACACTGCACTACATGCGTAGTGCAGTGTATTAGAACTGTCAGCTACTCACTGACAGCAAGCATAGTGGGTCCCGACTCTGTCAGGACCCACTAGGCTTCCGTCTATGACATAGCCGGACGCCATTTTTTGGTGTCCGGTTGCCATAGTCACCATCGCCGGCCGCTATCGTGTAGCAGGCCGGCGATGGCGGATTAACCCCTAAGAAGCCGCGATCGCTATTGAACGCGGCTTCTGAGGGGTTAAATCTGCGGGGACCACCGCGATCGGTCCCGGCACATTGAGCAGTGATAGTCTGCTGTCGGAAACAGCAGCTATCACAGCTCATGCACGCGCCCCGCGCGAACGGCGCCGTGTTTACTCCATGACATACTATTATGTCATGGAGCGCGAACGATGCACTTACCATGACATAATAGTATGTCCTGGAGCGTTAAGGGGTTAAGGACATCATTTTTTTTGCTACATGGTTTATATTTTGCTAATTTCAATATCTCTGATATAAGTTCTCATTTATTTCAGCGATACTGATGAACAAGGTCCAGGAGGACCGAAACCATTATCACAAATAGTCATTGATCATATGAACTGAACCTAGTAAATTTTATGTGCATCCCATTCTGACAAGTGCCGTGGATTTTTCTCTATACAAACAATCAAGACATTAGTCTGATATGCTACATCTCAACACATTTTGTCTATGTAAAGCTAAAGGCTATGTACACCTCTGAAAACGGTTTGTTTTTTTATAAAAATGTGTATCAGTGTGTTTGGTGCAACTTTCTAACTATTTTTTATTAAAAATTATTTTTACTTCGAGATACTGCTGCTCAAAAAGTAAAAACTATATGTAATAAGAAGTAATTAGAAAGTTGCACCACACAAACATACACATTTTTATATATATATATATATATATATATATATATAAAAAAACAAAACAAAAAAAAAACACCTTTACAAAGGTGTACATAGCCTTTAATCTAGTCGTAGACATAAAAGTCATCCATTCCCGCCAATATCAGCGGATCTTATTGTTCCGAATTGCCGATTTTGTGGCCAAGAGGGACTAGTCTTGTTGGATCTGAACATGCCTGATCTTTTATACAGTCCAAGGAGTTTATATACAGTACAGCAAAGTATTTTAGGATGATCAATAATATAATCGCCATATGGGTAACCCTACGACTTCTCACATTATATACAAACCAACACAGACGTATGCCATCTTACCTCGGAATAGCTTTCTGTCCTGTCAATGCGATGTATGATGTCAATGTTGACATTTGCTAATCTTTCAGAAAACGTGAGAAACTACAAAAAACAAAAATACGTACACGTTACTAAAACTGTGCAATACAGAACGTGCAACATAAATGTCAAGGTATATTAACGATTCAAGAGACAAAGGAATTTACGAACAGTGACAATAAGGTTTTCTTAAATAACTGAACATAATAAATGTTATTCTATTCCAGTCACAAACCACTGGATAGGTCATATATGTGAGATCAATAGCGGTCTGATCGCTGGGGCCCCCACGGATCACAGTGAGGAGCTTAAATGATCGAGAACGTGCATTTCCGCCTAATTCATTTTAAACTGGGAGTTTGGGTCACCCCCATATAGTGTGAATGGAGCAGCAGCGCGCGCACACAAACTCTAGTGATCAGTGAGGGTCCAAGTGGTTCGACTCCCACCGATCTAACATTTATCACCTACCCAGTGGATACGTATTACATGTTTGTGGCTTGAATACCCCTTGAAGTATGGAAACATCTTCATATCCTTTCCGTGCCTATACCCAAAATACATTTGCCTATTACATGAAATATTGAATAAAATATTCAGCGGCATTGGCGGATACGTCAGAACAATAAGGGTGACCGCTTTAGAAGCATTATAAGATCTGTAGAAGTCTGGTCCCCAAGAGCAGAACTCCAGACCGTGTGGTTTGTTTACAAGCAGTTCATCCAAAAGCAGGAAAATATACATATAACCCTGAAGACACAAACCTCATTCTGGACATTATGGAGGAGATATATCAAAACTGGTGCAAAGAAAACGTGGAGTGCTTGCCCATGGTAAGCAATCAGATGCCACCTCTCATTTTCCAAGAAGCCGTTTGGAAAATGGAAGCAGCAAGCCGATTGGTTGCCATGGGCAACTACTCCACTTTTTTTTTTTTTGCAACATTTTTTATATATTTCCCCCAATGTTTCAAATAATTTTACAATGTTTTCTTCAATAAACTTTATTTATATTCATTTATGACAATGTAAATTCGTATTAGCACAACAGGTATGTAAACATAGGGGGATTGTATGTACTAAAAGAAGGAAATGTGGCGTTATCCACGGCATTCAGTACATGCTGGGAGTTGTAGTATTACAGAACGAAAACTTCCATGTTATTCCACATTATATTTAATACTGCACACCGTCGACTGCCCGGCTCCATGATAGGATTGGCAGCAGATATTTCAGTCATACTATATGCAGGAGACTAAACGTTACCTTAAACGTGTTCTCGGCCTTGTGGTGAGATGACTTGGTCTTCATGGCTAACGAAAGGCAGAAATCTATATTACTATAATGACGACAGAATGAACGCGGGTTATATATTACTGTATTACACTTTCTCGTCTACAGCAAAAGCACGTTTCTAGATACTGGAAGCTGCCATGTTGCCTCGGAGAATCAGGCAGGATTTCCGGAAACTCACAAGCGGCTTCTAGACGCCAACCACAATATGAAAGATTATGCGCTGACACGGCATACGCCATCTTGTGACTGGCAGCATGAGCGAACAGCAAAAACGGCGCTTGCGCCCCAAATTTGCTTTTGCAAAGCTGTCCCTCTTGAAGAGAATTGATGCGTGGGATCACCCAGTTGGCTTTGCTTTTTTTATATTCTTTTTATATTATCCAGTTAATATAAAGTAGTATAAAGTTGACAGTTCACTTGAAATAACAAATAGTATCTGTGTAGTTGAAATAATATAAGGTGCACGTGTCCCTGGAATGCTCACTATTTTTTCACTATGAAAACACTGTTGAGCACATTTATCAATGTATTTATGCCGGTTTTCTGGCATGAATACTTTGCAAAATTTGCTTTATTCCCCCCCCCCCCTATGCTTTTTAACCCCTTGATTTTGCGTGGTGGAATGGAAAAAAAACACAGCAATTCTATGTTTTTTGGGGGTTTTGTTTTAACGGCTTTCATCCTGTGATAAAAACGATATGTTAACTATTCTGTGTTTTACTTCTTTTAAAAAATAAAAAAAATGTATTCAAAAAAATTTCTGTGTCACCATATTCTGAGAGCCTTAAAGGGGTTTTCCGGAACCAATTAACTAATTTCTATTTCACTGCACATAGAAGATTAAATCAAAACGTAACTATATTACAAATTGCATTATTTTTATAACACCCGATTCCAGCGCTGGTCATGTGATGCGTCTCCAGTAGCAAAATCCTTACTTCCGGCGCTAGCCCGTCCATGATCTGAGTTCCGTTTTCTGGCTGGTTCAATGTACGGGTACGTCCAGGGCCGGCCTGCTGCCTCTCTGATAGGGCGGCGGCGCCACTGAAACCAGCCGCCACCACCCCTCCTGCACTAATAGTACCTGCGTCTATATGTCCGGGCAAGTTCCGTGCCCGACCATTCAGCGCCTTACAAGGACACTGATTGGCAGGGCAGAATGACTTGCCCCACCAATCAGCGCCTTTCAACGATGCTAGTGGCACAATGACGTCATCACGCTGCTTCCGTTGTTGAAAGGCGCCGATTAGCTGGGCAAGTCATTCTGCCGACGTTCAGCCCCAGCAGACCTGCTCAGAAGAGAGCAGGCCTGCATTGACACCGGACCACGTGGGAACGGGATCAAGGTGAGTATGTAAAGTTGTTGTTTTTTCCACCTAAAAGTGTGAATGGCATTATCTACAGGGGGAGCTATATGTGGGACACTCTACAGGGGAGGCTATACGTGGGGCTCAGTCTACAGGGCAGGCTATATGTGGAACACTATCTACAGGGGGGCTATATGTGGGGCACTATATACAGGGGGAGCTATATGTGGGGCACTATATACAGGGGAGGCTATATGTGGGGCACAGTTTACAGGGGAGGCTATATGTGGAACACTATCTACAGGGGTGCTATATGTGGGGCACTATATACAGGGGGAGCTATATGTGGGGCACTATATACAGGGGAGGCTATATGTGGGGGCACAATCTACAGGGGAGGCTATATGTGGGGCACAGTTTACAGGGGAGGCTATATGTGGAACACTATATACAGGGGGGCTATATGTGCGGCACTATATACAGAGGGAGCTATATCTGGGGCACTATCTACAGGGGAGGCTATATGAGGAAAAACAGCTCCTGATTTTCAGACGTTTTTTAAGCCACTAGCGATTTTCGCTGCGTTTTTCGCTGCGTTTTTCACAACCATTTTTGGAGCTCTTTTCAATAGAGTCTATGAAAAATGGCTCCAAAAACGTGGCAACAAGTGACCTGCCATTTTTTTATGCGGCTCTTTTTCAAAACAGCTGTGTAAAAAAACGGCTCGTCGGAACAGAACGCCGTTTTTTCTCATTGCAGTCAATGGGCAGATGTTTGGAGGCGTTCTGCTTTAGATTTTTCGACTGTTTTTCGGGCGTTTACGGCCGTGTGAACATACCCTTACAGGCAAAGGGGCCCATTGCGAAATAATAATAGTGACCCTTACTGTGCTCCTTAGATCACATGTGACTATAGTCATTCTATCCATGTCTCACAATTACTGGTGGTCTGGTACAGCGGTGAGGGATTTTGTGTAGAGCCAGAAATGAGGTGATCAATGGCAAGCACTGTTCTTGCACAGTGCTCTCTGTTCTCGGATCCAACCCTGCCCAAGGATTTTTGTATAAGTGGTCATAAATGCAGTCAACATAGTCATTGTTATATATATTACCATAGTACCTTCAACGCCAGTAGGTACCTCATAACAGATCCTAATAAGTAACAATAGTGCCTTAATAACAGTGCAAGTCCCATGGCTCCCATACCATTGCTGTAGCGCCCATGGCCACGGGCCATCGGGTTTACTCACCTCCCGACACCCGCAGCCATGGATCCGTGAGCACTGGTCCCCATCTCCTTCCTAGGAGACGCCAGCGCTCACTTCCGATCCGGTCTGCTGTGTCTCGTAGGGTGAGCGCGCATGCTCGTGCCCGGCCTTAAAGGGCCAGCGCGCGCACAGAGGAAATCATTATCAACTGCCATGATTTCCTGTCTTGCAAATGGTCCCTTAGTGTTTCCCGTTCCAGTTGTTACCCGTGCCCTGTTACCTGTTCCTGTATCCCGTGCTGTTCTTGTTCCTGTGCCTATTAGTGTCAGAGTCGTGTCACGTCCTATGTCATCTGCCACGTCCAGAGGAATTCGCCACGTCTGGCGCAACCTGCGGCACCTGTGTCATCCGCCACGTTTGGCGATACCTGCTGCACCCATCTCCATCAGTGCCAGAGCTGCGGCCACTGTCTGGACTATCCAGGCACCCTTGTGCGGGACTTTGTATACTGGGGTTTCTGTTGTTTGGCCAGCTGCCTCCCTGCTACGGCGGTGCGGCCTAGTGGGTCCACTACCCACTATGTGACAATTGCAAGCCATTTCCTCATAGTACCTCTAACCATATTTCCATATAGCAGTTCATACAAAGTGCCACCTGGGGTTGTATATATATGGTGCAACAGTAGCAGACACACAAGGGTCCTGGTGAGTGGGGGGCCAAAAGGCCCCTCTGCCACATAAGAGGACACCAGTATTATACATGGTATATGGTAGGTAGAGGGCCCTATTTCAGATTTTGCATTGGCGCCCACAAACTTCAAGTAAAAGTCACAATGTCCTAGGGTCCAGATCCAGCCACAGAGTTGCCATACAGACCCCTTCATGTATTGACAACTACAATCCACTCACTGCTACACGCTTTTACCCTGGTTTTCCCCTACACTGGAAAAGTTACATGTGAGCAACCAATAAGAAAATTCACTCATAACTTCCCCTAAAGTCTGGATTCACACGTAGCGTATTTTTCACCATGTACTTGGCTGTAGTGAATTTGCTGCAAAATCTGCATGTTTTACATGTAGATTTGCCACGGACTGACACAGATTTCACCCTTTGCAATGCAATTACAATGTTTAGATAGTAACCTGTAGGGCTGCACAAAATGATGGCATCTGACCTTAGTACCGTCAGTAGACAGAATGTTTTATAATAACCTCTGTCTACAGTGCACTGACAGAATATTGACTGCTGTACGCAGAAACTTGGGTACTTTTAAAGATTAGAATCTACGAAAAGAGGTTAATTCTTTGAAAGTTATGGAGACAGCTGAGCTAGCGGCTCACTAAGACTTCAAATGAAAGGACTACACACATTTTCGGTTGGACAGGTTTATTGAACAGCCATCAAGAGGGGTTGGAGACCCCCTTGTTCCTCAAAGCGTTGAGAGCCCCAGATCACGTGCTCCATGTGCTTGTGCAGATTAATTTCATAATACAGTATATTTTTAGGCCACGTTCAGACGTAACGGAAAATTTCCGCTACAGATTTTGCAGCAAATTCGCGGCAATTATGCAATGAATCTGCAGCAAAATGTACATAATTTACAGTTAATTCAGACAAGGCAGATATCATAGCGGACTTGCCGCAGATTTCAGTCTTTGCATTGCAGAGGTTGAACTCTGCAGTGAAAATCCGCTGCTTCTCTGCAACAGACTGCATGCTGCGAAGGGTAAATTCTGCTCCGCAGCCTAAATTCCGCAATACTGTTATTTTCCACAACATCCAAACTGAGTTACCTAAAAAGCTATAGAAACCAAAAGAAAAAGGCTACTGCGGATTTCCACTGTGGACTGTCCGCAGCGGAATTTCACTTCATCTGAATGTGCCCTTATAGTTGCTGGAGCTCAGTTTTCTGCAATAGAGATCCAAATCTGATTTCTTTCACAGAGCCAAAGAGTTAAACTTGTGCAACATATTTCTCTTACAGTAAGGCCCTATTCACACGACAGGGTTTCCCGGCCGTCTGACGGCCGTTCAAAAAAACGGCCGTCACATGGCTGCAGTAGGAACAATAGACTCTAAATGGGGCTATTCACACGACCAATTTTTTGACGGCCCGGGAAACCCGGTCGTCAAAAAATGGGACATGCCCTATTTTCGGCCATTCTCCCGGCCGCCGGGCTCCCATAGAAGTCTATGAGGCCGGGTAATACACGGCCATAACTGGAACGTGTTCCGAGTGAGTGTCTTCCGTCAAAAAAGTCGGTGGTGTGAATAGCCAAATTTGGGGTTTGAACGGACATTGTTTGAACGGCCGTCAAACGGCCGGGAAACCCTGTCGTGTGAATAGGGCCTAAGGGTACTCTTACACGTCCTGACATAGACTGCGTAAACGTAACAGCCCGTTGATCAACGCTCGTTTGCTCCTTTCACAAGGAGCTATGATGGGTAATGTATGGGGACGAGCGCTCATTACTACGAATACATTTCCATCATTCTGGCAGCACATCTCCATTTACACAGGGAGATGTGCTGCCAACAACGATAATATTTCTTGCAGCATAAATGATACAATCAGTCAATGAACAAGTGTTTGCTCGTTCATTGGCTGATCGTTGCCCTGTTTACACAGGGCAATGATCGGGAATAAGTGTTTGTATGAACGCTTGTTTGCCCAATAATTGGCCCATGTAAAAGGGCCTTAAGTTTCTGCAGTGGCCAAATGCACTATAGTGAATGGGATTTCATAAATTCATATTTACACGGTACGATGGAAAACTGCCAGTTTAATAGGACATGCTGCATTTATTTTAAAATTGTAGAATGCCTTATTAGTTGTGGTAATGCTGCTTTTTCTGCAGTTTACAGCAGGTTTCGCTGCAAGTAAACACATTTTTAAAGGGTAACTAAACGTTTGACAAACTTCTGACATGTCATAGTGACATGTCAGAAGTTGAGATTGGTGGGGGTCTGAGCACTGAGACCTAACCAATCGTTAAAGGACGAGTGTCGCGAAAAAAAATTTTTTTATATCAATTTGCTTTTAGTGTTCTATTAAAAATGTTTTCATTTATTTGTGTGTTTGTGTTTTACTTTATTTAATTGTTTCACTTTTTCTTGTCTATGGGGGCTGCCATTTTTTTTTCCATCTCTGTATGTGTCGATTAACGACACATACAGACATGGAATACGGCACATACAGCCCCATAGTGAATGCGAACGGGGCCCGTTCCATCCACTATGCTGTACGCCGTCTGTGTGGGAACGGCGCATGCGCCGCTCCCACACAGTCCAAATTGAAGGTCTTCGGCCGAGTGACGTCCGGCGCCATTTTTTTGTGGACCGGAAGCCGCGGCCGGACAGTAAGATTACTACATCCGGTCGCGGCTTCCGGACTTGTGTACTTGGAGCGGAGGGAGCAGACGGAGCGGACGGACTGGAGGGAGCGGCGGCAGGAGCAGGTAAGTTAGGTCTGTGTATGTACGTGTTTTACTGTGTGTTTACTACTGTATGTAAACCTACTACACTGTGAGTTAGCTCAAAAAATGGCGACACACCGTGTAGGAGGTTTGACCGTTCAATCCCCTCCTTTCTCCTGGCACTAGCCAGGTTAAAGGAGGGGGGATTCTGTGAGCTCACTAGAGCGAGTGAGTTTTCTCAAATTTTGCAGCATAAAGCAATGTGGTTGCTTTACCACATGCCAATGCTGCAATTTTGGGAATTGCTCCATCTAGTGACCAGCACTGGGAAATGTTATAAATTAGAATCTAATTTATAATATTTCCTGACTCGTGAAAAAAATTAGAACAATGTTTAATCACTTATACACTAACTGTTTAACCCCTTAGTGACCACTAATACGCCTTTTTACGTCGGTCACTAATGGGCTTTAGGCTAGGCTGACGCCTTTTCACGTCAGCCTAGTCTAAGTCCTGCACGGGTCTCCCGTGCAGGCAGGAGCCGGAGCTCTGCTGTCTGATGACAGCTGAGCTCCTGCTCCAACGCCCGCGATCGAAGTTTACTTCGATCGCGGCCGTTTAACCCGTTAAATGCCGCCGTCAATAGCGACCGCAGCATTTAACTTTGTTTACAGAGGGAGTGCGCTCCCTCTGTCACCCATCGGCGGCCCGCGAATGAAATTGCGGGTCTCCGATGGGGTGTCATGGCAGCCGGGGGCTTGATAAAAGCCCCCAGGTCTGCCCTGGACATATTCCTGTTAGGACGCGCCGGAGGCACGTCCTAACAGATTGCCTGTCAGATTTACACTGACAGGCAATAATGCTCTGGTATACGAAGTATACCAGAGCATTATAGCAGCGATCGGAATATCGCACAGTAAAGTCCCCTAGTGGGACTAATGAAATAAGTCATCAAAGTGAAATAAAGATTATTAATAAAAAGTACAGTATATAAAAATAAATAAAACCATTTTTTTCCATAAAAAGTGGTTTTATTTAGTAAAAGTGTAAAAAAAAAAAAAGTACACATATGTGGTATCGCCGCGACCGTAATGACTCCATTAATAAAGTTAATATGTAATTTAAACCGCAAAGTGAACACCGTAAAAAAAAACGCAAAGAACCATGGCGAAATTGCAATTTTTTTCCATTGCCCCCCCAAAAAAGTCATAATAAAAATGAATCAATAAGTCCCATGCACCCCAAAACAGTACCATTCAAAACTACGTCTTGTCCCGCAGAAAACCAGCCCAAAAAATCACTACATTGATGGAAAAATAAAAAAATTACGGCTCTTGGAAAGCGACGATGCAAAAGCAAATAATTTTAGTTCAAAAGTGTTTTTATTGTGCAAAAGTCGTAAAACATAAAAAAACCTCTACATATGTGGTATCGAAGTAATCGTACCGACCCATAGAATAAAGGTAACGTGTTATTTACGCCGCACAGTGAACGGCGTCAATTTAAAAACACATAGAACAATGGCGGAATTTCAGTTTTTTTTTATAATCCCCCCCAAAAAGGTTAATAAAAGTTAATATAAAAATTATATGTACCCAAAAATGGTGCTATTAAAAAGCACAGTTAATCCCGCAAAAAACAAGTCCTCATACAGCTATGTAGACGAAAAAATAAAAACGTTATAGCTCTTTGAATGCGACTATAGAAAAACAAATAAAATAGCTTGGTCATTAGGGCCTAAAATGGGCTGGTCACTAAGGGGTTAACTAAAAAAAAAAAATTCTAGCGACACATTACCTTTAAGAAGGACGTTCCACATTATTAAGCAGGCCACAAGTTTCAAGCAATATGGGAAAGAAAAAGGATCTCACTGCTGCCGAAAAGTGTGCAATAGTGCAATACCTTGGACAAGGTATGAAAACATTGGATATTTCAAGAAAACTTAGGCGTGATCATCGTACTGTGAAAAGATTTGTGGCTGATTCAGAGCACAGACGGGTTAGTTCAGATAAAGGCATAATGAGGAAGGTTTCTGCCAGACAAATTAATAGGATTAGGAGAGCAGCTGCTAAAATGCCATTGCAAAGCAGCAAACAGGTATTTGAAGCCGCTGGTTCCTCTGGAGTCCCGCGAACCTCAAGGTTTGCAAGTGTGCATAAAGCTATTATTCGGCCACCCCTAAACAATGCTCACAAGCAGAAACGGTTGCAGTGGGCTCAGAAATACATGAAGACTAATTTTCACACCGTGTTGTTTACTGATAAGTGCCGTGCAACCCTGGATGATCCAGATGGATGGAGTAGTGGATGGTTGGTGAATGGCCACCATATCCCAACAAGGCTGCGACATCAGCAAAGAGGTGGCGGAGTCATATTTTGGGCTGGAATCATGGTAGGTCCCTTTAGGGTCCCTGACGGTGTGAAAATGACCTCTGAAAAGTACGTAGAGTTTATGACTGACCACTTTTTTCTGTGGTACAAAAAGAAAAACCGTGCCTTCCGTAGCAAAATTACCTTCATGCATGACAATGCACCATCTCATGCTGCAAAGAATACCTCTGTGTCATTGGCTGCTATGGGCATAAAAGGAGAGAAACTCATGGTGTGGCCCCCATGTTCCCCTGACCTCAAGCCTATTGAGAAACTTTGGAGCATCCTCAAGCAAAATATCTATGAGGGTGGGAGGCAGTTCACATCAAAACAGAAGCTCTGGGAGGCTATTTTGACATCCTGCAAAGATATTCAAGCAGAAACTGTCCAAATACTCACACATTCAATGGATGCAAGAATTGTGAAGGTGATATCAAAGAAGGGATCCTATGTTAACATGTAACTTGGCCTGTTACGTTTTTTTTTATTGAAAGAGCTTTTGATTTCTGTAAATATGACCTCCTGATGCTGCAAATTCAACAAATTACCATTTTAGTTTTCTTTACAACCTTTAAAATGTTTTGATCTCTGTTGTGCATAATAATTTTACTTCTAAAAAAAAATCTGTTGTCATTAGGAGACTTGTTCAATAAAATTTGCATTATACTCCAACGGTTGATGGCTTGAAGATTATACTGACTGTCATTTGCATCAACTATTTAGGAAAATCAGCGAAAAATAACATTTAATAATAATTTTGAATGCGGTGTATAGCGGGAGCTCTTGCAACACACGTCCGGCTACATGCTAGGCTAGGCCACGCCCCCCCCCCCACTATTGTTAACACTACCTTTTTGTGCAAGCATTAACAAATGGGTGTTACGATTCCCCTTGTCAAAGTGCTGTGTCCCTACACACTGACAGTCTCCAACCATCGCTGACAGTATCACACTGTGCAGGGACACATCCTCCTGATAAGGGGAATGGTAACACTCATTTGTCTATCAGTCCTGGACTGCACATAGACTTTTTGTGAAATACAAAGATTTCCTATATTAAACATGTCAGGAGAGGTGACAGATTCTCTATAAATCTAGTGACTCACAGATGATGACTTCCCAGATTCTAGTAGTTTTTTTTCTTCTTTTCTTCTCCATCCGGTCCAGACTTCACAACGACTTTTCAGACCAGCCTAATGCAGTGACGTCATCATGCCGGCCTGCGCAGGGAGTCTTCCTAGCGCCTTATAGGCTGCAGGCCTACAAGATACAAGATACAAGTGAATGTGGCTGTCGCTGGCACCGGGGCCCCCTCCGGTGCTAGTGACGCCACCGTGCATGAGGGGGCCCGTGCCCGAACTGCCCTTATGATGATCCACCACTGCATCCACCCACCGTCTGTGACAGTTAAAGTTTAGTGCCCCTGACATAATAAGCCAAGAATATGGTCAGTTTTTTAAGTATGATAAAACCTATAGTTCAAAAGTTGAAGTAGCACTGTTACCATGTATCCGTATAGACTTGTACAACATTAATGACCATAATAAAATAATTTATATGTAAATGAGTGAATATGGTACAATTTAGTTTTTGCCACTTGGTGTATGTTTTATTATGAACTTTTTAAAACTTGTGTGGTGCACTGTGGTGGAAAAGCATGAGTTGTTCTTTGCAGTGGCGGATTAAGTAGACCTTAGGCCCTGGGCTGTTCCAAAAACTTGGGCCGCCCTTCCCCACTGCCACTCTGTCGTGCCTTTAGTGAACACTACCATTCTATGCGAGAATTGACAAATGGCTTTTACGATTCACCTTGTCAAAGGGCTATGTCCTACATAGTGACAATCTTCAACCATCGCTGACAGTATCACACTGTGTAGGGGCACATCCTCTTGACAATAGGAATGGCAACACACATTTGTCTATTAGTCCTGGGTACACAAAGACTTTATGTGGAACACAGGGACTTCCTACAACAGACATGTCAGGAGAGGTGACAGCTCCTCTTTAAATCCAGTGACTCACAAGTGATGTCTTCTCTGACAGGAGTCGTTCTCCATTCTTTTCTTCTCCATCTGACACAGACCGTTATGGCAACTACTCCTAATGACTGTAGAGTTTCCTGTTGAGAAATCTTTGCCCCTCGCTTCTGCAGCCATTTTAAGCTTCTATAGAAATACAAAAAATAATGTATGTGCCTGGGTGTTGGTGTCTTAATTTTTGTGTTTCTATAGAAGCCCATTTTACTCCAATAAATTCGGACTCCAGGCCCGATCCTAGGATACATACAGACCTTCTAAACGATAGCTGTCCCCAGACCAGACCCACTAAATAAATGCAGACCCTAGAACAAGCACCCTAAATAAATATAGACTATAGATCAGACCCCTGAATACAGACCTTGGACCAGACCCCTAAATACAGACTCCAGACCTGACTCCCTAAACTAATAATAACCCCACACCTAGATCTTAGGTATAGGAATGTGTACTAAATATACTCCCATATGGCATAATCCGGTTCTGTGGGAATTGTATCAATTGGAGGGCATGCAAAAATGGGAAACGGCAGGGGTTGGGCGACTACATCACCTGTATGATGATACCATACTACGGTCCTTTCAGCAGTTGAAAGACCAATTCCAACTGGAACACAGCATGTTCTATCAATACTTACAGATACGTCATGCCCTACAGGCGCAGGCGCCTGTGGTGGATCTGACGGTATGTGCTCTAGGGGTCCTAGACTATGTGGTTAGGGCAGACACGTCTAAAGGTCTGATCTCGATGGCATACAAGAGCTTGTTATCCAAACACCTGGGAGATCCGATGGAGCTGGTGAGGGTGAAATGGGAACGGGATATTGGTCCCTTGCCCAAAGAGGAGTGGGAGGAGATATTAGCGTCATCGTGCCATCTTTCTCTCAGTCTGGCGCAGAGGAGATCCCAACTTTTCTTGATACATCGAGTGTACAGCACCCCGTGGGTGTTAAAACAGATGGGTCTCAGACCAGATGCTAAATGTCCTAGGTGTACGGAGGAGAAGGCGTACATATATCATATGTTCTGGACATGTGGGGCCTTGCGGACCTTATGGGGGGAGTTATTGGAACTGTGCAACAGGTATATGGTCTGGCATTGGCGACGGATCCCAAGGTCTTGCTGCTGGGGTGGGTGGGAGAATTGGAGTGGGACAGGATGGAAGGTCTGACAATTGCAAACATTTTATATCAGACTAGGAATTGTATTGCTAAACATTGGCTGGCCGCGGTACCACCCGTGCAGAGGGAAATTGTGGGAATGCTAAATCATAACATTCTGATGGAGTATAAAATATTTGCTAAAAGGGGCAATGAGAAGAAATTTGATAAGCAGTGGGGCAGATGGTTGGCCTGTCCTGGGGTGGTGTCCTCTGAACTGAGCAGAATACGGATGCAAGTCCTCTAGGGGAACAGCACTGGTCACTTTCAGAGCAGATGGGGGGTGAGGAGGGATATTGCTAATGGAACTGTTTTCTTTTATGTATCAAGTGTTACTGTTAGAGATACTGTTGGGGGCTGTGCCGGGGTTGGGGAGGGGAGGAAATATTGGGTTTTTTCTTTCTGTCATGCTGGAATTATTGTATATGATGTTGATACAAATGATGTATGACTGTCAATGTCATATTGTTCGTGTTAATAAAATTGGATTGATTTAAAAAATAATGACCCCACACCTGACTCCCTAAACTAGTAATGACCCCAGAACAGACTCCCTAGACTAGTACAGACCCCAGACCGCTAAATACAGACCCCAGACCAGACCCCCTAAACTAATACAGACCACGGACCACCTAAATACAGACCCATAAATAAAGACCGCTAAACTAATACAGACCCCAGACAAGGCCCCCTAAATACACACCCCTTAAACTAATACAGACCCCAGACGAGAACCACAAAATACAGACCCCAGACTAGACCCCCTAAATACAGATACCTGACGAGACTCCCCTAAATACAGACACCAGATCAGACCCCCTAAATACAGACCCTAGACGAGACCCCCTAATAGACCCCAAACCAGACCCCCTAATTGCAGACCCCAGACTAGACCCCCTAAATGCAGACCCCCAGACCAGACCCCGTAAATACAGACCGCAGATCAGACCCCCTAAATACAGACCCCAGACCAAACCCCCTAAATACAGAAACCAGACCCCCTAAATACAGACCCCAGACAAGACCCCATAAATTTCAGACCCCAGACAAGACCCCCTAAATACAGACACCAGACTATATTCCCTAAATACAGACACCAAACCCCCTAAATACAGACCACTTAAACTAATCCATCTCCCTTATACTCAGTGGCGTAGATAAAGGCTCATGGGCCCCGGTGCAAAAGTCCTTCTTGGGCCCCCAAGATCTTTTAATGGCCGACCTGCCCACAGCTTTCAGCTACATTGCTAGCTCTCCTAAGTGACCCAACATTGAAACACTAGCAGACAGGGGCATCGCTAAGCTCTTAAAACGTCAGGGACAATAACCCCAGCACATATGTCCCCCCAAAAAATGTATGTGCGTGTATGTATGTGTGTATATTTACACTACCGTTCAAAAGTTTGGGGTCACCCAGACAATTTTGTGTTTTCCATGAAAACTCACACTTATATTTATCAAATGAGTTGCAAAATGACTAGAAAATATAGTCAAGACATTGACAAGGTTAGAAATAATGATTTTTATTTTAAATAATATTTTCTCCTTCAAATTTTGCTTTCATCAAAGAATGCTCCATTTGCAGCAATAACAGCATTGCAGACCTTTGGCATTCTAGCTGTTAATTTGCTGAGGTAATCGGCAGAAATTTCACCCCATGCTTCCAGAAGGCCCTCCCACAAGTTGGATTGGCTTGATGGGCACTTTTTGCGTACCATACGGTCAAGCTGCTCCCACAACAGCTCTATGGGGTTGAGATATGGTGACTGCGCTGGCCACTCCATTACAGATAGAATACCCGCTGCCTGCTTCTTCCCTAAATAGTTCTTGCATAATTTGGAGGTGTGCTTTGGGTCATTGTCCTGTTGTAGGATGAAATTGGCTCCAATCAAGCGCTGTCCACAGGCTATGGCATGGCGTTGCAAAATGGAGTGATAGCCTTCCTTATTCAAAATCCCTTTTACCTTGTACAAATCTCCCACTTTACCAGCACCAAAGCAACCCCAGACCATCACATTAACTCCACCATGCTTGACAGATGGCGTCAGGCACTCTTCCAGCATCTTTTCAGTTGTTCTGCGTCTCACAAATGTTCTTCTGTGTGATCTAAACACCTCAAACTTCGATTCGTCTGTCCATAACACTTTTTTCCAATCCTCATGTAATGATAGGGGTAGGGAAACGGACAAGTGAGCCCTAATCTACCCGCCACTCTGTCCCTGCCTACTTGCAATGACCCGCCCTAGGCGACGGGGTACAACTGGGCGGCGGTCCCTACGCTCAGTAAGTGCACGAGACAAACATAAAAGGGAATACAAAGCAAAGGGAAAGGGGTAGTTGCCCACGGCAACACCGTGAGCAACAGAGTGGAGAATGAGCCAAGTCAAACCAGGAGAGCACGAGGTACCAAACGCAGAGCAGAAGAGTAGTCAGTAAGCCAGGGTCAGTATGGAGCAGGATCAAATAGATAGGAGCTGTAGCTGGGCCAGGAAACCACACGAGAAGAATCACAAGCAAGGAGGAACAGGAAAGGCAGGTATAAATAGACAGAGGGCGGGAGCTAGCTCCGTCTGGCCAGGCTGCGATAGGCTCTCCCACTCCTAAGCCTGCCATCCTGAGTGGTGGAAGAAGGAGTCAGTCTCAGAGACGTAGATTCAGGTGTAGACTGATTACCTATGGGAGTTAACCCCGAAGCTGTGCCTGGCAGATCCTTTACAGTTCCTCTGTCCAATGTCTGTGTGCTTTTGCCCATATTAATCTTTTCCTTTTATTAGCCAGTCTCAGATATGGCTTTTTCTTTGCCACTCTGTCCTGACGGCCAGCATCCCGGAGTCGCCTCTTCACTGTACACGTTGACACTGGCGTTTTGCGGGTACTATTTGATGAAGCTGCCAGTTGAGGACCTGTGAGGCGTCTATTTCTCAAACTAGAGACTCTAATGTATTTGTCTTGTTGCTCAGTTGTGCAGCGAGGCCTCCCACTTCTCTTTATACTCTGGTTAGAGCCTGTGTGTGCTGTCCTCTGAAGGGAGTAGTACACACCGTTGTAGGAAATCTTCAGTTACTTGGCAATTTCTCGCATGGAATAGCCTTCATTTCTAAGAACAAGAATAGACTGTCGAGTTTCACATGAAAGCTCTCTTTTTCTAGCCATTTTGAGAGTTTAATCGAACCCACAAATGTAATGCTCCAGATTCTCAACTAGCTCAAAGGAAGGTCAGTTTTATAGCTCCTCTAAACTGAAAAACTGTTTACAGCGGTGCTAATATAATTGCACAAGGGTTTTCAAGTATTTTCTAATCCTCCATTAGCCTTCTAACACAGTTAGTAAACACAATGTACCATTAGAACACTGGAGTGATGGTTGCTGGAAATGGGCCTCTATACACCTATGTAGATATTGCATTAAAAACCAGACGTTTGCAGCTAGAATATTCATTTAGCACATTAACAATGTATAGCGTGTATTTCTAATTAATTTAATGTTATCTTCATTGAAAAAAACGGTGCTTTTCTTGCAAAAATAAGGAAATTTCTAAGTGACCCTAAACTTTTGAATGGTAGTGTATATATATATATATATATATATATATATATATATTTATATATATATGAGACAACATATTTATAGCACTACGACCCTATAGCTATTTTTTTTTATGGATAGAATTAGATACAGTGGCTCAGTAGACTTTATCACATATGATAGGTTAGATATAGGGCCCAACTCGCTGACATTGTGGCTCCAGTGCTGGACCCAGGAGAGGTAAGTATAATAATTGCTTTGCTTTTTTATGTGTTACAATTTTTTTTTACCAGGGTGGGAAGGCCCACTGTTTTTGGACTTTCCTAGCCTAATAATACCAGCTTGCGGCCACTCCAGTGCCCGACCATCACTACAGATGGTCGGGTATTGAATCTCACTCGGCTCTTCCAGGTACTCCTGTTGGTGGTGGGTACTGGTGTAATAATGGGGTTTAGTGTTAGCCTCTGGATCGGCTAACACTAAACCCCGCCTTAGTAATGGACACTGTTAATCATCCAGCGGCCATTACTAAGGTGGTAGTAATAAAGTTTCAAAAAAATAGAAAGACATAGAAAAAATATTTTATTTAATTAAAAAAAACACACAACCCTAGTTAGCCATTTTATAGAAAATAAAAAAAGCCGTCATCGAAGTAGTCCTCTAATCCGACATAGTCCAACAACCGAACCTGTAAAAAAAGCACAAACACAAAAAAAAACACATTAGTAACACATGTGGTAGCAGTGGTGTAGCTATAGGGGTCACAATAGTCGCAGTTGCGACCGGTGCAGACAGGTACTATGTATTGACATAATCGCGCTTGTCTGCACCGAGTCACTCATAGCACAGGCCAATGAGAGAGAAGTATCTGCTCTCCACTCATCGTGGGAACGGGGATAGGTAAGTAATTATTTTATTATTTTTCTATTAGGCAAATATGGGGGCATTATACTGGGTATGGGAGGGCGTCTGATATAGTGGCAGCTATAGGAGCATTATACTGGATGAGGTGCATTATACTGTATGGGGGGCATTATACTGTATCGGCCAGCTAAGGGTAGCATTATACTGTGGGGGTAGCTATAGGGGGCATTTTACTGTGGGGAGGGCAGTTATGGGGGCCATTATGCTGTGTGGAGGGCAGTTATGGGGGCATTATGCTGTATGGGGGAAGCTATGGGGAGCATTATACTATGGGGGCAGCTATGGGGGCATTATACTGTGTGGGATCTGGTATGGGGGCATTATACTGTGTGTGGGGCAGCTATGGGGAGCATTATACTGTATGGGGTAGCTATGGGGAGGATTCTACTGTGTGGGGGCATTATACTGTGGGGGCAGCTACGGGGGGCATTATACTGTATTGGGGTATTATACTGTGCGTGGCACTATACTGTGTGGGGTATTATACTGTCGGGGAAGCTATGGGGGCATTATACTGTGTGGGAGCAGCTATGGGGGCATTATACTGTGTGGGGGCAGCTATGGGGAGCGTTATACTGGGTAGGGAATTATGGGGAGCATTATAATGTGTTGGGGCATTATACTGTGGAAGCAGCTATGGGGTCATTATACTGTGGGGGCATCCATAGGGGCTCTTGGGCGAAGCGGCTGGGCATAGGCGCGCGCAGGGGACTGGTGGTGTTGGGGAGGTGTAGGGGGACCCAATCTGAATTCTTGCACCAGGGCCCATGATCCTTTAGCTACGCCCCTGTGTGATACTGTCTGTTGGACCCTGTATCTAAGCCTACCAAAAGGTAGGCTTAGATACAGGCCCCAGCAGACAGGATCACACCACATGGTAGGCTTAGATACAGGGCCCCAGCAGACAGTAATGTTATACAGTATAAGATTACTGTCTGATGGGGCCCTGTATCTTAGCCTAATATGAGGTAGGCTTAGATACAGGGCCCATCAGACAGGATCACACATGGGCCATGTATCTAGCCTACCATGTGTTAGGCTTAGATACAGCAAAACAAAATGAATCCACAGCACTGGACTGCAAGTGGGTGCACGCCTCAATGAGACCTGGTCCGCGGTCCTGGATATCAAGCAGACAAAGAATGGACAGAGGCAGCACTTCCAAAAAGAGCAAGAGCTATTTATTCACCCATGCGACGTTTCAGTCCAACTGGACTTTTTTCAAGCATAAAAACACACATCAAGTCATAAGTATATAAAGGCTTGCAAAGCCCAATTGAAATTAAACAGTGATTAAGACAAAATCCAATATAAAATTGATGATACAAAAACAAAATACAGTATTAAAGATAAATATGAATGCCAGTGTACATGTGAATATAAAAAGTGATAAATAAGGGACTAGTACAGAAAAAAGACAGTCCTAGGTACATTAAAGTGTTAATGACATAATGACTCACCTTGTGTGATCCTGTCTGATGGGCCCTTTATTTAAGCCTACCACGTAATAGGCTGAGATACAGGGCCCCAACAGACAGTAATGTTATACTTACCCTCCTCTTTGGCTCCAGGCGCAGCGGACTTCCTTACACCATCCAGCGTCTAGACGTTGCGCGCAGTGCACAGCGTCGTGACGTTACGACATGGAAAGACGTTAGGACCTCTGCTGTGCTTCGGAACGAGGAGGGTAAGTATACTGTTGCTATAGTAACAGGGGCCCATTTCATTTATTACATAAGCCCCAGTTATAGTAACTTTTAATAGATGTGGTGCGGGGAGCCGCGGGACCCCCTGGCTTCGGGGCCCAGTCATTCGCGGCAAAAACGCGACAAAACTGCACTTTAGGCAGCCATGGCTCCCCCAGGAGCCCAAAATGCCCCTATGATGATCCGCCATTGGTTGTTTGATAACATTGACTGGTCATATAAGCACAAAGATGTACTTTCTCATGCAGTCATGATTCATTTTTGCATAAACCAAAAGACGTTGGTTGGGGGGCATTTATCATCAGAGAATTTGTTTACTCCCTTTTTCTGCCCTTTGTCTTTCTTCCCCGATGGTGCAAGTTGTACTAAATGTCTCCAATGTTTGATAAATTTGGTGTAATTTCTTTTAATTTTAATGTCATGCACTTTTGAAAACGTCGGAAAATGTGTAAAATTTTACAAATAAATACATGCCAGGGACTGTAATACTGTGGGGACTTTCGGAGAAGATCTCATAGTGACGAAGAGTATAGACCTTTCGGAACAGAAGTCATTTTGGACACTTGCAAATAAGTATGCGTAAACTTTTATTTAACTTTTAACATGTTTTAGTAACATAGACGTTTTGATGGGTGGGGTCTGTGTGCTGAGACCCCTACCGATCGCTAAAACAAAGGGGACAGAAGCGTTCAGCTGAACGCTGTTCCCCTTTGTTCCTGATCGGCACTGCTCGGAAAGCAGAGCCAGCGGTGTACTGGCTTATACACTTTCTATTGAGCCTATACACTGCTGGCTCTGCTTTCTGAGAAGAGGCGATCAGAAACAAAGGGGAGCAGCGCTCAGTTGAACGCGATCAGTGGGGGTCTCAGAACCCAGATCCCCACCAATCAAACTTCAGACATGTCACTATGAAATCTCAAAAGTTTAATAAGAGTTTAGGGACAGAATGGACAGAATGGATGGGAGATGGCGAGAGTGAGCTACATGGACTTACCTGCAAACAACGATGCTGCTGCAGAATCGAATGTAGCCTCTGGTGCCGATGTGTCCTCGCTGGTCCGACATGATGCAGGACCTGGGGCAGGAAGTGAGTGACGTCACAGCGTGATCTCTCGAGAACACGCTGTGTCTGCACTGCCAGAAGCTGGGCGTTGTTTAGAGAAGTGGATGATACTTCTATACACAACGCCCAGCTAGTAAAATAAGTAAAAACGCCCCGATGTAACGAACACAATACACGCCCAGTTGTACTTTTACTGTAAACACGCCCAGTTGTACTTTAGAAAGCCTCATTTACATAAATATAAAAATGGTCATAACTTGGCCAAAAATGCTCGTTTTTAAAAAAAAAAAACGTTACTATTATCTCCATTGCAGCGCCGATCTGCTGCAATAGGAGATAGGGGGTTGCAAAATCTGGTGACAGAGCCTCTTTAAACAACACTATATTGTGATAGTTCAGACTTTTACGGACGCGGCAATACCAGTTATGTTAACTTTTATTTTTTTAACATTAATTTAGGGAAAAAATTTGAAAAGTGGGCTTTTTTGAACTTTTAATACTTTATTTTTTTTGGAACATAAAAAAAACTTTATTTAAAGAGGCCCTGTCACCAGATTTTGCAACCCCTATCTCCTATTGCAGCAGATCGGCGCTGCAATGTAGATACGAGTAACGTTTTGTTTTTTTAAAAACAAGCATTTTTGGCCAAGTTATGACCATTTTTATATTTATGCAAATGAGGCTTTCTAAAGTACAACTGGGCGTGTTTAACGTTAAAGTACAACTGGGCGTGTATTGTGTATGTACATCTGGGCGTTTTTACTTGTTTTACTAGCTGGGCGTTGTGAATAGAAGTGTATGATGCTGACGAATCAGCATCATCCACTTCTCTTCACAACGCCAAGCTTCTGGCAGTGCACAGACACACAGCGTGTTCTCGAGAGATCACGCTGTGACGTCACTCACTTCCTGCCCCAGGTCCTGCATCGTGTCGGACGAGCGAGGACACATCGGCACCAGAGGCTACATTTGATTCTGCAGCAGCATCAGCGTTTGCAGGTAAGTCGATGTAGCTACTGTGCACTGCCAGAAGCTGGGCGTTGTGAAGAGAAGTGGATGATGCTGATTCGTCAGCATCATACACTTCTATTCACAACGCCCAGCTAGTAAAACAAGTAAAAACGCCCAGATGTACATACACAATACACGCCCAGTTGTACTTAAACTTTAAACACGCCCAGTTGTACTTTAGAAAGCCTCATTTGCATAAATATAAAAATGGTCATAACTTGGCCAAAAATGCTCATTTTTAAAAAAAAAAAAAACTTTACTCTTATCTACATTGCAGCGCCGATCTGCTGCAATAGGAGATAGGGGTTGCAAAATCTGGTGACAGAGCCTCTTTAACTGTCTTTTACTTTTTTTTATTAGTGCCCCTAGGAGATCGCTTGCATGCTATACTTCAATACTAATGTATTGCAGTATATCGTGATTCTGACAGTCTCCTTTGAAGCCCTGCCAACGCTCGGGCTGGGGATTACGCTCCTGGAGAAGCCCCTGACGCCACTGTCCATAAATGGAGAGTGACGTCAGAGGCTCCTCCAGGAGTAGAATCCCCAGGCCAGAGCGTCGGCAATGCTCTGGCCGGGGATTCCCATGCCGGTTGCTGCCGGAAGGTGAATGCAGCACCAGGCATTCATCTGGCGAACAGTATATTAAGATATGGTGCCGGACCTCCCAGGGCAATGCTCTGGCTGGAGATTCCCATGCCGGGTGCTGCCAGAAGGTGAATGCAGCACCCGGCATCCATCCGACGCGCTGGCCAGGGATTCGGATCCTAGAAGGAGCCCCTGACCTCACTATCCATGTATTGATAATATCGACAGTGACGTCAGGGGTACTCCTGGATCCGAATCCCGGCCAGAGCACTGAGAATATAGTGCCACACATCCTCCTCTAGATAGTGGCACCCACGCCCCCTGTAGATAGTGCCACCCCCCCTGTAGATAACGCCATTGGGGCTCCATCTAAGAGCAGAAACCCCAGCCAGAGCATCGGCCACAGCGTGGCCGGGGATTACGCTCCAGGAGGAGCCCTTGACATCACTGTCCATATATGTACTGTGACATCAGGGGCTCCCTCTAGGAGCAGGACCCCGTTCAGAGCGTCAGCAATGCTCTGGCCGGGGATTCTGCTCCTAGAGGGAGCTCCTGACATCCCTTTCCAGATATGGACATTGACGTCAGGGGCTCCTCAGGAGCGTCGGCAGCGCTCTAGCTGGGGATTCCACTCCTAGTGGAAGCCCCAATGGCGATATCTACCGGAAGATAACACTATCCACAGGGGGGGGGGGTGTGTGGCTAGCACTATCTAAATGCCAAATGGGTGGCAAAATCTATAGGGGGGCTTGGGTGGCACTATCTACAGGGGCTGTGTGTGGCGCTATCTACAGGCAGCTGTGTGGCACTATCTACAGGGGGTGTGTGGCGCTATCTACAGTGGGTGTGTTTGGCACTATCTACAGGGCTCTGTGTGGCGCCATCTACAGGAGGCTGTGTGGCACGATATGCAGGGGGCGTGTGGCGCTATATACATGGGGTGTGTGTTGCACTATCTACAGGGGCTGTGTGCCACTATCTGCAGGGGATGTGTGCACTACCTACATGGGGCTGTGTGGCGCTATCTACAGGGGTATGTGTGGCGCTATCTACAGAGGGAACTGTGACATTATCTACAGGGGGTACTGTGGCATTATCTACAGAGGGTACTATGTCATTATCTACAGAGGGCACTATGGTATTATCTACAGGCGGGTGTGGCACTACCTACAGGGGGTGTGTAGCACTATCTACAGAGGGCAATGTGGCACCATCTACAGAGGGCACTGTGGCATTTTCTACAAATGAAATTCATCCGTTTTTAAAACAGACAGTGAAAAACAGATGCAAAATGGGTCACAATCGACCTTCAAAAACGGAAACACGGACAAGAAACAGATGCAAACAGCTGATAAATATGGACCAAGACGGACATTTTTAGTGGCCAAAGCCCCTACTCTGTTGTGTGAATAGACTGCAAGCAGAGTGAACCGACCGTGAACTGTGTGGGTAGCTTCCTTATAAACTAAAGTAAATAAAGTCCAGGACTCCAAATATTATAATTTTTCTGGAGGGTGATCGACCACAGCTTTTATTTAAAACTTAAATCTAAAACCGTCTAGCGGCAAAACTGCTATAATATTATCCGTAGCTACGAGGCGTTATGCCAACCGCCGGACTCCCGACAGGCAAGTCCGCCCTCTAAGCTCCTCCTTAAACCATCGAAGTCTCAAAAGACCGCCAGCTGTGACTTGAATAGAATAGAATACAATTCATTTGGTAAAAAATATTTGGACGATAAATGGAAAACAGTTTAGATCATCATAAAAGTTGTTGCTTTATATTTGCATTTATTTTTATTGCTTTTTTTATTTATTTATTTTTCTATATTGATTTTTTAATTTATTTTTTATTTTTATCATTAATATTATTTTTCTTTTTTAATTATAACAGAGAAAAGGAGAGAGAGGGTGGGAAACTCGCCTCCAGGATCCAATAGAAAGAGGAAGTACATAACATAATACTGTAATATAAACCCTGTTCTAATGGGCAGGGCCAAGGCACAGGACCTTTCACTATAGGCCCATATGTGGCCAGTACCATATCAATCCGATGCAGGGTAAAGGGCAAAGGGGAGTTCACTAAGTGGTTGCATCCTTATGTTTAACCATTTAAGAAAATGGAAGGGAACTATTAAACTGATTAAACCCTTGGCAGCTACCCAAGATGAAAAACCCTATCTCCAACTACTGATCCCCTTACAGTCAGTGTGCCCCCTCCTTACTTGGTTGGATGCCCTTCAGCAGCAACAGCAATCCGGATCTGAGATGAGTGGATGGCAGCTGCCTTCTGGGCTCTCCCTCTCGGTGCCCGCCTCGGCGCTGCAGTGAATATGACACTCGTGACATTACAATGTGTGTGTCAGACTTCAGTGTAGCGTCGAGGCCAGAGCAGAGAAGGAAAGCCCTGACATGCCAGGATCATGTCAGAAGTTTTGTGAAATTACAAGAACACAACATGTATCTAATCTATCATGTATCCAATCTATCACAAACTATTCACCACTGATAAAATTGGCACATTTTCAGACCATAGACTGTCTTTTTGGTGGACCATTGTGGTAAAAACTGATGACAACTAATGACAACCGATGACAACTGATGGTTTTATAGTAAAAAAAAACGTGAAAAAGCCTGATGACAACTGATACATTTTTGCATCAGTTTTTGCATCAGTTGTAATCACTTGAGAGACAAAAAACTGATACTGATGCAACTGATATATGTGAACGCACACTGAAAGGGCCTTAGGAATCATTAAAAAGGTACAAATTACAACATAGTGAAACTCATTCTGCATTGTACGGACGAAGACAATACTGAACAATATGTACAGTATTTAGAAAAAAAATTACAGAACTAAACAGTTTGTTTTTTTGTTCCAGAACAGACGATTAGTTGGATAGGCCATTAACAGGGCATCTAGAGTATAGGTGCGTTGCTCCGAATAAGTAGAGTGATCTGTTAGGATACATCAGAGTCAGCTGCTTGTCCCTGTATCACAATGACCTAATCCACATCCCCCATTTTTGAAAGGATTCTTCTTGTTTGTACCTGAAAGAATTATTTAAAAGTTACATTTTATTTTGTATCTATTTTTGATCAGTTTGGTAACCAGTCGGTACTACATGGCCCACCAAAGCCATTACATTTATTTGGCTCTGTGAAATATTTCATAACAGATATAACAAGAAATGGATAATGAGTTATAGCTCTAGATAGATAGATAGATAGATAGATGTAGGCACCGTATTGCGGCATAGAGAAGGCGGAAGGCACTGTAGTACAAAGACGAAGGGACTCTGTGTGCCACCGAGGATCTGTGGACACAAAGTTTTCAGCGGCACTGTTGCTGAGGCAGCCATATAATGTCAATAGCCTCCCTAGCATAGAAGCTTTTCAGGTCAGGCTTCCGGCATTCTCTTCCTGCTTCGACCTGCCTGCTGCATCTCCTGGCATCAGATTTAAAGAGGCTCTGTAACCACATTATAAGTGCCCTATCTTCTACATAATGTGATCGGCGCTGTAATGTAGATTACAGCAGTGTTTTTTATTTAGAAAAACAATCAATTTTGACGGAGTTATGACCAATTTTAGATTTATGCTAATTATAGACAACTGGGCGTGTTTTACTTTTTGACCAAGTGGGCTTTGTATAGAGAAGTGTATGACGCTGACCAATCAGCGTCATACACTTATCCCCATTCATGTACTCAGACATCGTGATTGTCACTTACACCCACATTAACATTACTGAAGTGTCTTGACAGTGAATAGACATTGCTTCCAGCCAGGACACGATGTCTATTCACAATCCCGACACTTCGGTAACGTTTGTGTGGGACTTACAGCACAGCAATGACAGCTTACAGCGAGATCACGCTTGCTGTGATGTAAGTCCCACACAAACGTTACCAAAGTGTCGGGATTGTGAATAGACATCGCGTCCTGGCTGGAAGCGATGTCTATTCACTCTCAAGACACTTCAGTAACATTAATGTGTGAGTAAGTGACAGCACATAGTGAACAACGCAGGATCACTATGTGCTGAATAAATGAATGGAGAGAAGTTTATGATGCTGATTGGTCAGCGTCATACACTTCTCTCCACAACGCCCACTTGGTCAAAAAGTAAAAACACTCCCAGTTGGGCATTGAGAAACTCATTAGCATAAATCTAAAATAGGTCATAACTCCGTCAAAATTGATTGTTTATCTAAATAAAAAAACACTGCTGTAATCGACATTACAACGCCGATCACATTATGTACAAGATAGGGCACTTATAATGTAGTGACAGAGCCTCTTTAAACTTATGGTGGGAGATGCAGCCAGGAGCAACATTAGCAAACCCCTTTGATATAAATAAATCTTGCTAGTTCTTATGAGCTATATACAGTATAATGTGCTTGGTCAGCGTCATACACTCCTCTGTACAATGCCCACTTGGTCTAAAGTAAAAACACGCCCACTTGGGCATTAAGTAACTCATTAGCATAAATCTAAAATCGCTAATAAAGTGGTGAAAACAGATAGTTTTTTTTTACATAAAAAGCACTGCTGTCACTTACATTATAGCGCCGATCTCCTTATGTAGGAGATAGGGCACTTATAATGTGGTGACAGAGCCTCTTTAAGGCCTCTAGGGGATAATGTATCTAGTTTAAAGATCCATTCAATCTCCAACAGTTTCAATTTTGAAATCCTATCACCAGGGGCGTAACTAGGAAAGACTGGGCCCCATAGCAAACCTTTGACTGGGGCCCCCCTCCCCTGGGTGTCACACAACCCCCCCCTTGTAGATAGTGCCTTTTTTACAGCCCCCCCTGTAGATAACACCATACAGCCCCCCCTCTGTAGATAGCGCCATACATCCCCCTGTAGAGAACGCCATACAGCCCCCCTGTAGATAACGCCATACAGCCCCCCTGTAGATAACGCCATACAGCCCCCCTGTAGATAACGCCACACAGCCCCCTGCAGAGAACGCCATACAGCCCCCCCGTAGAGAACGCCATACAGCCCCCCTGTAGAGAACGCCATACAGCCCCCCCTGTAGGGAACGCCATACAGCCCCCCCCCTGTAGAGAACGCCATACAGCCCCCCCCCCTGTAGGGAACGCCATACAGCTCCCCCCCTGTAGGGAACGCCATACAGCCACACCCCCCCCCCCTCGAGGGAACGCCATACAGCGTTCCCCCCCCTGTAGGGAACGCCATACAGCGTCCCCCCTCCCAAAAAAATGCGACCTACAGTGTGTCCTACAAAATACATGTATCCCCTCTCCACAGGATCTCCACAGGATAGGGGATACATGAGTGATCGCTGGCAGCGATAGGGAGAACTGAAAGTCCCCTGAACTTCTCCATGACAAACCTCTGACTTCTGGCGTCTGCGCAGCTCAATAAAAATGAATGCATGCGCACAAGCACGACCGGCGCTCCATTCATTTCTACGGAGCTGCCGACACAGACCCCGGAAGTCCGAGGTTTGTGATGGAGAACTTCAGGGGACTTTCAGTCCCCCGTTCTCCCTATCAATGCCAGCGATCACACATGGATCCCCTGTCCTGTGGATATCCTGTGGAGAGGGGATACATGTCCTGTGGAGAGGGGATACCGTATATATCGGCGTACAAGACAACTTTTTACACCCTTAAAAAAATTTCAAAAGTGTGGGGTCGTCTTATATGCCGGATATTGTCTACATTAGGGATGCACGTTGCAGCCGCACAGCTCAGTATAGTGACACATGAATGTATGGGAGCGCGGCTGCGGCTGTGTAATTCAGCCACAGCCCCGCTCCTGAGTCATGATAAGTTCGCGGGGTCAGGATGATGCAATGCGGCCAGCGCTGCACTAATGAGCGGCGGCACTGGAGACAGAACATGGCGGGCGCGCTACAAAACACCCCCATGTTCTGTCTTCAGTGCCTAAACTGCCGCTCATTAGTGCAGCGCCGGCCGCATCACCTCATGCTGATCGCGCGCGCACTTCCTGTCAGGAGCGGGGCAATGGCTGTATTACACAGCCGCAGCCCCGCGCTATAACGGCGGAGATCAGAGAAACCTCTCATCTCCGCCGTTATTCCCCTGAATGCTGCGATCACAGCTGACTGCAGCATTCAGGGGAAAGTGAGAAGGGGGGATGCCCCTGGATCGCGTCACAGGGAATTCCTGTGACGCGATCGAGGGCCATACCATATATGGGCAGACAGCCCAGGGTCTATTGACGGACCCCAGGGCTGTCTTACCATATTTCATGTTGTTAGGACATACCCAAGTATGTCCTAACAACTGCCTGTGTATTATCCGTCCACAGGTTAATGTACTGGCACATATCTGATATATGTCAGTACATTAAAGTTTAAAAATAAAGTAAAAACAAAGTATTGTTAAATTTTAAAAAAAATACACCTTCACCTTTTTTACAATAAACATTAAAATAAGTCTCAATACATAAAATACACACATTCAGTAATGGCGCGGACAACAATGTTTTTGCATCATTTATGATGTGTACGCTGTAAAAAAATGAAATAAACACGGCTTTCATTCACTTATTAATGTGAGGCGCGAGGTGCGATGAATTTACCCTCCGTGTTCCTCACATTAATAGTAATTAACCCCATCATGTACCTCGCACATTAACCCAATATGACTGAGAAACATGATGGGATTAATTACTATTAATGTGAGGCGCGTTCAAAATTCATCACACGTCGCGCCTCACATCAGAAAACGGAAGAATTTTTTTTTTATTACTGTTGGCAAAAGTATCGAAATTGGTATCGAAATCGCAATACTAAACGAAGTATCGGTATCGAAGTCCAAATTCTGGTATCGTGACATCCCTAGTCTACATATTGTCTACACACAGGTTGTGTGTTACCTTGTGAGCCTGCAGTCCGGTACACAGGCTCCCGGGATGCACGGAATCCGCCACGGATCTGAGGGAAGCCGGTATTAGCCGCCAGGGAACATCTCTGTAAGATGCTCTGGCCCGCCCTTTCCTCTCATTCCCTGCCTCTCAGATCTCGCGCGATGAAGCAGCCTATCTGCGCATGCGCGAGTTCAAAGAGACAGAGAGTCCTGGGTCCTGCCGCCGATGGCCATAGTGAAGCGCTCCTGCACGAAATGGTGAGTATATCTTAAATTCTATATTTTAAGGGTAAAAGTTGGGGGTCGTCTTATACGCCCAGTCGTCTTATACGCCGACATATACGGTACATGTCCTGTGGAGATCCTGTGGATAGGGGATACATGTCTTTTGCTCTATTTTGCGCCTTCAGGACCAGACACCGTTTAGCCCTTTTTAGCACGTGTTAGTTAAATGGCTATAACTTTTTTATTTGTTGCGCTAACGACGTGATATTTGCGACGTTTTTTCCGTAGACAATGCAGGTTTCATTTTTTATTGTTTTTATACACACCTTTTTTGCTATTTTAGAATTTTTATTCATAAAGTTTGAAAATAATAGTAAAATAATAAGCTTTTTTACAATTCAGCTATTTTTTTTTGGGTAATAACATAGTTTTACCCTAAAATAGACCTTTTATTTGTGATCGCCATTGTCTACCGTAAATTTTCATATATTACATGTCTATATTAGGGTAATTGGGTCAGCGCTAGCGTTACAACAATTTTTTTTTTTTTGGGGTGGGTATTTTATGTGTATTTATTATTTACATTTTTTTTGCACTTTACTTTACTATTTTTTTATTACTATGGTCTGTCCCCCAAAGGTCGAAAAAGACCTTTGGGGAACTTTATATATTTTTTTTCTTTCTTTTACACCATGTTTTTCCACTGTAACTGGAGCTGCACAGCAGCCCCAGTTACAGGGGAAATCAGCCCTCTCATAGTGACGATTGTCACTAATAGGGCTGTGCTGGGTCTTGTTAGACCCAACAGCAGCCTGCCACTAATGGCACCCGGCGATCATGTGACCAGTCACATGATCACCGGGAGGAATAGAGACAGCGCCGCTGCTGCTGTCTCTATTCCTGTACACAGCGCGCATTCAGCGCTGTGTACAAGTGATCAGAGAAGACAGAAGCAGCGAAAGCTGCTTCTATCCTCTCCTCAGGGTCCCCGGCAGTCACTGACAGCCGGAGACCCGACATTCAGCTGCCCGATCGCGCGGGCAGCAAGTTAAAACCCGAGCCGTAGAAAGTCTATGGCTCGGGTTTTAAGGACCCTGACCGCTGGCCGTAAAAATACAGCCAGCGGTCGGGAACCAGTTAATGGCAGAGCGGGGAGATACCTCCCTGCTCTGCCGTAGTGTTCAGTGGCGTCCCGCTGTAGCAGCCATAGCGGCTGCTAGCGGAGCCTCCGGCCATGGTGGGGGCCCGTGCCGGCGGGCGACACGGGCCCCCTCATGCCGCGGGCCCCGTAGCAGCCGCTACTGCTGCTACGGCGGTAGTTACGCCACTGCCTATCACCGTCTATGGTGGGGCACATGGTCCACGATGAATAATTTAAAATCATTTTCACCGTGATTTTTTTCTACGAAGTGTTTGGGCAAAGGTAAGTCAATTTTATGAAATGTGTGTAATTGGATCTCTGATTTTGAACTGCATATATATGTGCTTTGTGTGTCACACTGTTATGCTTGAGAAAGGCTCACACTGAGCTGAAACGTTGCACGTGCAATAAAAGGATCTTTTTCCAAATATTTGGTAGTGCTGCCTCATTTTCTTCTGTCTATATACAAGGAGGGGTGCTGTGTAGCACAATATACAAGGGAGGGCGCTGTGTAGCTCTATATACAATGGGGGGGGGGCGCTGTATAGCACTATATACAACGGGGGGCTTTGTAGCACTATATACAATGGGGGGGCACTGTATAGCACTATATACAACGGGGGGCTTTGTAACACTATATACAATGGGGGCTGTGTAGCACTATATACAATGGGGAGAGGCGCTGTGTTGCATGATATATAAGGGGGGAATGCTGTGTAGCACTATATACAAGGGGGGGGGGTGCTGTGTAGCACTATATACAAGGGGGGCTGTGTAGCATTATATACATGGGGGAGCGCTGTATAACACTATATACAAGGGGGCGCTGTGTAGCACTATATACAAGGGAGGGGTCTGTGTAGCACTATATACAAAGGGGCGCTGTGTATCATTATATACAAGGGGGGCGCTGTGTGGCACTATATGCAAGGGAGGGGTCTGTGTAGCACTATATACAAGGGGGAGCTGTGTGGCAATATACATGGGGGATTGCTGTGTGGCACTATATACAAGGATGGGGCTGTGTGGCACTATATACAAGGGGGGCTGTGTGGCACTATATAGACTGTGGGCTGTATGGCACTTTTTACAAGGGGGGTTTTGGCACTATATATACACAAGGGGGGACTGTGCACTATATACAAGGGGGAGTCCAGTGTAGCACTATTTATAAGGGAGGGGGCTGTGTGGCAATATACAGGGGTGGATTGCTGTGTTGCACTATATACAAGAGGGGCTGTGTGGCACCATCTTCTAAGGGGGGTTATGTGGCACTATATACAAGAGGATAGATAGAAATGTGCTGTAATCACTTATATTGTCTGCAAAGCTCCTTTGTATAACTGGCATCTACCTTTGTAAGGTCACTACATGGTGGTAATATTGGTCTTTGTATAGTGTTTTTTTATTGAGTAACAGTATGTGGTTATGGTGTGGAGGTATTATTTAGTAACAGTATGGGGGGTAATATTTCATCTGGTATAGTGGTATTATTTAATAACTGTGTATGAATATAGATAATTTTTTTTGTGTGGGGGGGGGGGACATAAGCTTTGGGTCTTGCAACACTCCTGGTGGCGCTAGAAATTGGTGATGCAGTTCTCTGCACATCGCCTTCTGAATGGACAGCATTATTGATACAGTAAGGGTGTGTTCACATCTGCGTCGGGGTTCCATTGATGGCTTCCGTCAAACCTTTCCATCAGGGGAACCCATGAACGCAAACCAAACGGAAACCATAGCTTCCGAATGCATTACTGTTGATTTCAATGGTAATGCTTCCTTTGCAAATGGTTTCCGTTTGTCTCCTTCCGTAAGGTTTCCGTTTTTTGGATTGAATCAATAGTGCAGTCGACTGCGCTATTGTTTCCGCCAAAAACACTGAAACCTTACAGAATGGAGACAAACGGAAACAATTTGCAACTGTAACATTACCATTGAAATCAACAGTAATGCAATCGGAAGCTATAATTTCCGTTTGGTTTGCATTCATGGGTTCCCCTGATGGAAAGGTCTGACAGAAGCCATCAATGGAACCCCGACGAAGATTTGAACAGGCCCTAATTCTGCATTTGGGGCCCCACTTTTAACCTTGCCTAGGGCCACACTTTGTCTAAGACCGACCCTGGTGATATGTGAGCTCAAAGAGTAGATGTCATTCCTCCGGCAGGCTTTAATAAAACAAATCATGCATGTTTAAATGACACAAGTTTGATATCCGTAACCTTGCTACATGTTGATGAGTTTTGTATACTTTCACACACTACAATCTGTTAATAAATATCCACCCATAGCAACTTGGTTAAAATGTGCTGTGATGTTGCAAGCCGTGTATTGAGAAACACTAATATATTTGGCAGATGGCTGTGAGCATATCCCAACAATCATTTTCCATGCATATTGTTAAATCTCCACTGATATCCTGCGAGCCTTGACTATGACTTCAATAGCATGTTGACTTAGGGCAAGGGCTTGGTTTGTAATAGTTACACAATCTCATTAACATCGGTTTACATTTTGGGAACTTCCTTTGTCTCCTATGATTGTAGAATATATTTCACAATGTGAATGATGACATGTGAGCATGAAACAGTGGCCAGTAGTTAAATATTGACATGATTACTAAATCAGTAGTTGTGTATTGAAATGAACTGTAAATAAATGAGGGCAGTAAATGCTATTCTTCCTATGCTGGCTTGGACTGGTCCACCAGATTACTAGGGGATCCCATGGTCGGCCCTGGCTCTGACACAATAATAGACCCCAATGATCCAGCAGGAGACAACCCAATTTGGAGCCAATCACTTTTCACTAGGGTCTATTTCTTATGGGGTGATTCATAAATGACCTATTAGACATTATTGAGTATATGTCCTGTGTGTTCAATGATAAGAACAAAGATTACAATGCATTAAAAAGTGGACATGTACATGTTCTGTAAAGATGGAAGGGGGGGGGGGGTTCTCAGGATTATCTCCAATGGTGGTCTGAAAGAATCCCAGTCTGACACTGACTTGTGTTTTATCTCTTTGTATTCCCCTGGGGTAAGCAATTCTAGAGATCTCTGGCAGCAACTTATCCTTCCTGCCACCAATCACAATAATACACACATATAAAGCCAAACTGGATATGACTGATAATTGGGGTTAAGTAATGTTACATTGTCCTAGGGATCAAAGGTGTATTTCGCCCATACAGAACACTGGATCAGCTGCTCCCCATGTACAATTTATCCATTAGTGTACTGTTCACTCTCTGGAGTCCAGAATCAAAATGCAAAAACTGCACCTAAAAACACATTAAAAACGCAATATTAAGTGCAGATTTTATCTGTGAAATTACCTGCCTTGACCTTCCGTATAAAATTCCGCAACGTGTGCATGTAGCCTTAGGGTACTCACACATGAGGCGTATCTACCGCATTTGTGCCACATCTCCGCAGCAAAATACGGATTTTGCTGTGATTTTTGCTGCAGATTTCACCCCTTCTACATTGAAAAGGGTGAAATCTGCAGTGAACACTTTAGAAAATGTTCAGCAGCATGTGGATGAGATATTTTAAAACTCATCCACTTGCCTGCAACAGTCTCCCACTGCTAATTTTTTGGCCACAAATATGGATGGAAAATCCTCAAAAAATCTGCTACGTGTGCAGGGGGTCTTAAGATTATTTCATGGCAGTCATATTACGACAAAAAAACCTTAACTAGCTGCGGCTCTACTGAACCAAACTTAAATTACCATGGAAAACTATGGTAATTCAAGTTTGGTTCAGTGGAACAGCTGAAGTCCGGGTGCTACTTCTGTAATACAGATGTTACATAGTTACAGTGGAGGAAATAAGTATTTGATCCCTTGCTGATTTTGTAAGTTTGCCCACTGTCAAAGTCATGAACAGTCTAGAATTTTTAGGCTAGGTTAATTTTACCAGTGAGAGATATATTATATAAAAAAATAAAAATAAAATCACATAGTCAAAATTATATATATTTATTTGCATTGTGCACAGAGAAATAAGTATTTGATCCCCTACCAACCATTAAGGGTATGTGCACACACACTAATTACGTCCGTAATTGACGGACGTATTTCGGCCGCAAGTCCCGGACCGAACTCAGTGCAGGGAGCCGGGCTCCTAGCATCATACTTCTGTACGACGCTAGAAGTCCCTGCCTCGCTGCAGGACAACTATCCCGTACTGTAATCATGTTTTCAGTACGAGACAGTTGTCCTGCAGAGAGGCAGGGACTCCTAGCATCGTATATAAGTATGATGCTAGGAGCCCGGCTCCCTGCACTGTGTTCGGTCCTGGACTTGCGGCCGAAATACGTCCGTCAATTACGGACGTAATTAGTGTGTGTGCACATACCCTAAGAGTTCAGCCTCCTCCAGACCAGTTACACGCTCCAAACCAACTTGGTGCCTGCATTAAAGACAGCTGTCTTACATGGTCACCTGTATAAAAGACTCCTGTCCACAGACTCAATTAATCAGTCTGACTCTAACCTCTACAACATGGGCAAGACCAAAGAGCTTTCTAAGGATGTCGGACAAGATCATAGACCTGCACAAGGCTGGAATGGGCTACAAAACCACAAGTAAAACGCTGGGTGAGAAGGAGACAACTGTTGGTGCAATAGTAAGAAAATGGAAGACATACAAAATGACTGTCAATCAACATCGATCTAGGGCTCCATGCGAAAACTCACCTCGTGAGGGTGTCCTTGATCCTGAGGAAGGTGAGAGCTCAGCCGAAAACTACACAGGGGGAACTTGTTAATGATCTCAAGGCAGTTGGGACCACAGTCACCAAGAAAACCATTGGTAACACATTATGCCGTAATGGATTAAAATCCTGCAGTGCCCGCAAGGTCCCCCTGCCCAAGAAGGCACATTTACAGGCCCGTCTAAAGTTTGCAAATGAACATCTGGATGATTCTGAGAGTGATTGGGAGAAGGTGCTGTGGTCAGGTGAGACTAAAATTGAGCTCTTTGGCATTAACTCAACTCGCCGTGTTTGGAGGAAGAGAAATGCTGCCTTTGACCCAAAGAACACCATCCCCACTGTCAAGCATGGAGGTGGAAACATTATGTTTTTGGGGTGTTTCTCTGCTAAGGGCACAGGACTACTTCACCGCATCAATGGGAGAATGGATGGAGCCATGTACCGTCAAATCCTGAGTGACAACCTCCTTCCCTCCACCAGGACATTAAAAATGGCTCGTGGCTGGGTCTTCCAGCACGACAATGACCCGAAACATACAGCCAAGGCAACAAAGGAGTGGCTCAAAAAGAAGCACATTAAGGTCATGGAGTGGCCTAGCCAGTCTCCAGACCTTAATCCCATCGAAAACTTATGGAGGGAGCTGAAGATACGAGTTGCCAAGCGACAGCCTCGAAATCTTAATGATTTACAGATGATCTGCAAAGAGGAGTGGGCCAAAATTCCATCTAACATGTGTGCAAACCTCATCATCAACTACAAAAAAAACGTCTGACTGCTGTGCTTGCCAACAAGGGTTTTGCCACCAAGTATTAAGTCTTGTTTGCCAAAGGGATCAAATACTTATTTCTCTGTGCACAATGCAAATAAATATATATAATTTTGACAATGTGATTTTTTTTTTTTATATATATATATATATATATATAATCTATCTCTCACTGGTAAAATTAACCTAGCCTAAAAATTCTAGACTGTTCATGTCTTTGACAGTGGGCAAACTTACAAAATCAGCAAGGGATCAAATACTTATTTCCTCCACTGTATATAGTTAGTGCGGTCGAAAAAAGACTTATGTCCACCATGTTCAACGAGGGGATGGGAAAAAGGAAAGGAAAGGTCATGCAACTTGCGTTACCAAGACATAAATTAACGTTACAATTCCCTCCCTCTTCCGATAGCATGCTGTCAGCTGTTTTGATGTCCCAAAACTGCTGACAGATTCCCTTTAAGGCTGGGTTCACACGACCTATTTTCAGGCGTAAACGAGGCGTTTTACGCCTCGAATTACGCCTGACAAGACGGCTCAAATACGTCGCCAAACATCTGCCCATTAATTTCAATGGGTTTGCCGACGTACTGTGCCGACGACCTGTAATTTTACGCGTAATTTGAGCCGTTTTTCATTGACTTCAAAGAAGAACAGCTCCAAATTACGGCCGTAATTGACACCTTGCAAAACCCGAGTACGAGCAATTACGTCTGAAATGCAAGAGCTGTTTTCTCCTTGAAAACAGCTCCGTAATTTCAGCCGTAATTGTCATTATCGTGTGCACATACCCTTATAATAGTGTTATATGAGATTAGAAAAAAATGGTTGCTTTCTAACCGGAAACACCACTACTGTTGTAACTGGTATTGCAACTCAGTACCATTCAAGTTAATGGGCTAAGCATCAGTACTAGACACATTCAATGGATAAGAGGAAGAAAAGAGTCATGTTTTTCTATTTTCATACAGCCCATTTAAGTTAACTGTCCCCCAATATTCCAAAGTCCTTCTCCGTTCATGCCTTCAGATAGCCCAAATTGCTCAGTAACATAATATTACCCTTCTGTATTGTTTCTGTTACGGACCTTAGTAGCATCTACAGATATTGGAATTTATCTCTGTAATCCCTCCGTACGGTCAAGCCCCATTTTTCAAATCTAACATGTGTTACTTTATGTGGTAATAACTCTGGAATGGTTTCACTTATCTAAGGCGGGATTCACACGACCGGGTCCCGCCCAAGCCCGAGTATCGGCCTGTAAAATCGTCCATTTTGCCCGGCCGGTTTGCATAAAGTTTTGCATCCGGCAGATCTGGACAGTGACATCAGCGGCAACTCCTGAAGGGGAATCCCCATGTGTTCGGGGATTCCGCTTCAGGAGTTTCCCCTGATGTCACTGCCCAGATATGGACAGAGACATCAAGCACTCTGTCCAGGAGCGGAATCCCCGAAAACACGGGGATTCCGCTCCTTCAAGGAGCTAAAGTGCGGCTAGCACATAGCAGAGCGGGAGATACCTCCCTGCTCTGCTATAGTGGCGTCGCTACAGTAGTAGCAGCCGCAGCAGCAGCAGCTGCTAGCGGCGCCATGGAAGGTGTCGCCGGGCCAGGGCGCTTTTAAAACAAGCAGGGGAAGGGAGCCAGCGCAGGCTCCCTTCCACCTGCTGTACACCCCGGCCCTGCCACACAGTGTACAGCGTACAGCCATTCATACGAATGGCATCAACTCCTCCTCCTCACATGCACTCTGCGCTGTGAGGAGGAGGAGATAGAGCGCAAGCGACGGAAAACCCGGCCATTACTCGGGACACATTCCGGTGATGGCCGTGTGTTACCCGGCCCCATAGACTTCTATGGGAGCCGGGCGGCCGGGTACCCGGCCGAAAATAGAGCATGTCCTATTTTTTGACGGCCGGTTTTCCCGGCCGTCAAAAAATCGGTCGTGTGAATAGCCCAATTAGGGGTCTATTATTCCTAATGCAGCCGGGTGCCGGCCGATTTATGAACGGCCGGCACCCGGCCGGGAAACCCTGTTGTGTGAATGAGGCCTAAGTGATTCTGAGATTGTTTTTTCATAACACAATGTTGTTTATGTTAGTGGCAAATTTTGGTCAATATGTTTAATCTTTATTTATGAAAAAAAAAATATAAAGAAATTTAGAAAAATTAGCATTTTACTACACTTGAAATCCTCTACTTATAAAATGGATAATGGCACCACACAAATTAGTAAATAAATAAATAAGGTTTACTATATGTCTTCTTTATGTAGGCATCTTTAATTTTATTTAAATTTTTTTTTTTTGAAGACGTTATAAGGTTTAGAAGTTTACTAGCAGTTTTTCAAATATTCAACAAAATTTGCAAAACATTATTTTAGGCACCACTTCAGGTTTGAAGTGGCTTTGAGGGATCTATATGTTAGAAACCCCTCATAAGTCACCCCATTTTAAAAACTGCACCCCTCAACGTATTTGAAACAGCATTTAGGAAGTTTGTTAACCCTGTAGGTGTTTCACAGGAATTAAAGCAATGTGGAAGTAAAATTTACTAATTACATTTTTTCTGGCAGATTTTAAATTGAATCCATTTATTTCAGTAACACAGCAAGTGATAACATAAAAACACAACACAATTTTTATTACACAGATTCTGCAGTTTTCACAAATATATCACTTGTGGCCCTAGTGTGCTACTGGACTCAAACGCAGGCCTCACAAATGAAGGAGCACCTTGTGGCTTTTGGGGCCTTCTTTTTATTAGGATGTTTTCTAGGCCCCATTTCATGTTTGAAAAGACCTTGAGTTCTAAAACATTAGATACACCACAAAAAATACCCCATTTTGGAAGCTACACCCATCAAGGAATGTATCTAGGGGTGTAGTGAGCATTCTGATCCCACATGTTATTCATAGAATTTATTGAGCCGTGAAAATTAAAAAAAATAGTTTTTCCAATAATATATCTTTTTAGCTCAAAATGTTTAATTTCCACAAGGAATTCATGAGAAAAAGAACCCCAAAAAATTGTTAGGTAATTTCTCATGAGCATGGCAATACCCCAAATGTGGTCATAAACTGTTATTTGGATATACGGCAGTGCTCAGAAGAGAAGGAGTGCCTTTTAGCTTTTGGAGCACAGATTTTGCAAGAATGGTTTTCTGATGCCATGTCGCATTTGCAAAGTTCTTGAGGTGCTAGTACAACGGAAACCCCCCAAAAAATGACCCCATTTAGGAAACTGCACTCCTGAAGGAATTTCCCTGGGGTGTAGAGAGCATTTTGAGCCCACAGGTGTTTCAGCAAATTTATTAGGATTGGACAGTAAAAATGGAAAATTATATTTTTTGCCAATAATATGTAGTTTTAGCTACATTTTTTTCATTTTCACAAGGACTTTAGGAGAATAAGCAACCCAATGTTTGTAGAGCATTTTCTCCTGAGTACAGCCCTTACCCATATGTGGTCATAAACTGTTGTTTGGGTACACGACTGGGCTCAGAAGGGAAGGAGCGCCATTTGGCTTTTGCGGCACAGATTTCGCTGAATTGGTTTCTTGGGGCCATTTCGCATTTGCAGAGCCCCTAAAGTATCAGTATAGTAGAAATTCCCAAGGTGTGATCCCATTTTGGAGACTATACCCCTCAAAGAATTAAATTAGGGGTGTAGTGAGCATTTTTACCCCTCAGGAGTTTTATAGATTTTATTAGAATTGGGCCGTGAAAATAAAAAAATAAATGTTTTCCAATAATATGTAGTTTTAGCTCATAATTTTTCATTTCCACAAGGAATTTAGGAGAAAGGATAACCCAAAATGTGTTACATATAGTTCTGCTATTTGGACACACGGCAAGGCTCTAAAGGGAAAGAACGCAATTTAGTTTTTGGAGTGAAGATTTAAAAACATTGGTTTTTGAAGCCATGTTGCATTGCGCTGAGGTACCAGTACAGTGAAAACCCCCAAGAAGTGACCCCATTTGGGAAACTAAACCCCTTTAAGGAATTTACCATGAGGGTAGTGAGCATTTTGACTCCACACATTTTGCAGAAATGAATACACGATGGATATTGCAAATTGCAAATTGCCATTTTTCCACAGATATGCTATTTCAGTGCCCAATATGATGTGCCCAGCTTAAACACTGGAGACATACACCCAGTAAATTGTTAAGCAAGTCCTCCGGAGTACAGTAATACCCCATGTGTGGTCATAAACTGCTATTTGGGCACACTGCCAGGCTCAGAAGGACCGCCATTTGGCCTTTGGAGGACAGATTTTTCATGGTAGTTGTTTTGTTTATGGTTTTATTGGTGTTTCAGTTTATAATGTGGGAGCACATGTAAGCTTAGTGGAGTATATCAGCATATAATAATTGGATATATAAATAATAAAATAATTTATCCATAGATATAGACATACAGTGGAGGAAATAAGTATTTGATCCCTTGCTGATTTTGTAAGTTTGCCCACTGTCAAAGTCATGAACAGTCTAGAATTTTTAGGCTAGGTTAATTTTACCAGTGAGAGATAGATTATATAAAAAAAAAAAAAAGAAAATCACATAGTCAAAATTATATATATTTATTTGCATTGTGCACAGGGAAATAAGTATTTGATCCCCTACCAACCATTAAGAGTTCAGCCTCCTCCAGACCAGTTACACGCTCCAAACCAACTTGGTGCCTGCATTAAAGACAGCTGTCTTACATGGTCACCTGTATAAAAGACTCCTGTCCACAGACTCCATTAATCAGTCTGACTCTAACCTCTACAACATGGGCAAGACCAAAGAGCTTTCTAAGGATGTCAGGGACAAGATCATAGACCTGCACAAGGCTGGAATGGGCTACAAAACCATAAGTAAGACGCTGGGTGAGAAGGAGACAACTGTTGGTGCAATAGTAAGAAAATGGAAGACATACAAAATGACTGTCAATCAACATCGATCTAGGGCTCCATGCGAAAACTCACCTCGTGAGGGTGTCCTTGATCCTGAGGAAGGTGAGAGCTCAGCCGAAAACTACACGGGGGGAACTTGTTAATGATCTCAAGGCAGTTGGGACCACAGTCACCAAGAAAACCATTGGTAACACATTATGCCGTAATGGATTAAAATCCTGCAGTGCCCGCAAGGTCCCCCTGCCCAAGAAGGCACATTTACAGGCCCGTCTAAAGTTTGCAAATGAACATCTGGATGATTCTGAGAGTGATTGGGAGAAGGTGCTGTGGTCAGGTGAGACTAAAATTGAGCTCTTTGGCATTAACTCAACTCGCCGTGTTTGGAGGAAGAGAAATGCTGCCTATGACCCAAAGAACACCATCCCCACTGTCAAGCATGGAGGTGGAAACATTATGTTTTTGGGGTGTTTCTCTGCTAAGGGCACAGGACTACTTCACCGCATCAATGGGAGAATGGATGGAGCCATGTACCGTCAAATCCTGAGTGACAACCTCCTTCCCTCCACCAGGACATTAAAAATGGCTCGTGGCTGGGTCTTCCAGCACGACAATGACCCGAAACATACAGCCAAGGCAACAAAGGAGTGGCTCAAAAAGAAGCACATTAAGGTCATGGAGTGGCCTAGCCAGTCTCCAGACCTTAATCCCATCGAAAACTTATGGAGGGAGCTGAAGATACGAGTTGCCAAGCGACAGCCTCGAAATCTTAATGATTTACAGATGATCTGCAAAGAGGAGTGGGCCAAAATTCCATCTAACATGTGTGCAAACCTCATCATCAACTACAAAAAAACGTCTGACTGCTGTGCTTGCCAACAAGGGTTTTGCCACCAAGTATTAAGTCTTGTTTGCCAAAGGGATCAAATACTTATTTCTCTGTGCACAATGCAAATAAATATATATAATTTTGACAATGTGATTTTTTTTTTTATATATATATATATATATAATCTATCTCTCACTGGTAAAATTAACCTAGCCTAAAAATTCTAGACTGTTCATGTCTTTGACAGTGGGCAAACTTACAAAATCAGCAAGGGATCAAATACTTATTTCCTCCACTGTATATAGTTAGTGCGGTCGAAAAAAGACTTATGTCCACCATGTTCAACGAGGGGATGGGAAAAAGGAAAGGAAAGGTCATGCAACTTGCGTTACCAAGACATAAATTAACGTTACAATTCCCTCCCTCTTCCGATAGCATGCTGTCAGCTGTTTTGATGTCCCAAAACTGCTGACAGATTCCCTTTAAGGCTGGGTTCACACGACCTATTTTCAGGCGTAAACGAGGCGTTTTACGCCTCGAATTACGCCTGACAAGATGGCTCAAATACGTCGCCAAACATCTGCCCATTAATTTCAATGGGTTTGCCGACGTACTGTGCCGACGACCTGTAATTTTACGCGTAATTTGAGCCGTTTTTCATTGACTTCAAAGAAGAACAGCTCCAAATTACGGCCGTAATTGACACCTTGCAAAACCCGAGTACGAGCAATTACGTCTGAAATGCAAGAGCTGTTTTCTCCTTGAAAACAGCTCCGTAATTTCAGCCGTAATTGTCATTATCGTGTGCACATACCCTTATAATAGTGTTATATGAGATTAGAAAAAAATGGTTGCTTTCTAACCGGAAACACCACTACTGTTGTAACTGGTATTGCAACTCAGTACCATTCAAGTTAATGGGCTAAGCATCAGTACTAGACACATTCAATGGATAAGAGGAAGAAAAGAGTCATGTTTTTCTATTTTCATACAGCCCATTTAAGTTAACTGTCCCCCAATATTCCAAAGTCCTTCTCCGTTCATGCCTTCAGATAGCCCAAATTGCTCAGTAACATAATATTACCCTTCTGTATTGTTTCTGTTACGGACCTTAGTAGCATCTACAGATATTGGAATTTATCTCTGTAATCCCTCCGTACGGTCAAGCCCCATTTTTCAAATCTAACATGTGTTACTTTATGTGGTAATAACTCTGGAATGGTTTCACTTATCTAAGGCGGGATTCACACGACCGGGTCCCGCCCAAGCCCGAGTATCGGCCGGTAAAATCGTCCATTTTGCCCGGCCGGTTTGCATAAAGTTTTGCATCCGGCAGATCTGGACAGTGACATCAGCGGCAACTCCTGAAGGGGAATCCCCATGTGTTCGGGGATTCCGCTTCAGGAGTTTCCCCTGATGTCACTGCCCAGATATGGACAGAGACATCAAGCACTCTGTCCAGGAGCGGAATCCCCGAAAACACGGGGATTCCGCTCCTTCAAGGAGCTAAAGTGCGGCTAGCACATAGCAGAGCGGGGAGATACCTCCCTGCTCTGCTATAGTGGCGTCGCTACAGTAGTAGCAGCCGCAGCAGCAGCAGCTGCTAGCGGCGCCATGGAAGGTGTCGCCGGGCCAGGGCGCTTTTAAAACAAGCAGGGGAAGGGAGCCAGCGCAGGCTCCCTTCCACCTGCTGTACACCCCGGCCCTGCCACACAGTGTACAGCGTACAGCCATTCATCCGAATGGCATCAACTCCTCCTCCTCACATGCACTCTGCGCTGTGAGGAGGAGGAGATAGAGCGCAAGCGACGGAAAACCCGGCCATCACTCGGGACACATTCCGGTGATGGCCGTGTGTTACCCGGCCCCATAGACTTCTATGGGAGCCGGGCGGCCGGGTACCCGGCCGAAAATAGAGCATGTCCTATTTTTTGACGGCCGGTTTTCCCGGCCGTCAAAAAATCGGTCGTGTGAATAGCCCAATTAGGGGTCTATTATTCCTAATGCAGCCGGGCGCCGGCCGATTTATGAACGGCCGGCACCCGGCCGGGAAACCCTGTTGTGTGAATGAGGCCTAAGTGATTCTGAGATTGTTTTTTCATAACACAATGTTGTTTATGTTAGTGGCAAATTTTGGTCAATATGTTTAATCTTTATTTATGAAAAAAAAAATATAAAGAAATTTAGAAAAATTAGCATTTTACTACACTTGAAATCCTCTACTTATAAAATGGATAATGGCACCACACAAATTAGTAAATAAATAAATAAGGTTTACTATATGTCTTCTTTATGTAGGCATCTTTAATTTTATTTAAATTTTTTTTTTTTGAAGACGTTATAAGGTTTAGAAGTTTACTAGCAGTTTTTCAAATATTCAACAAAATTTGCAAAACATTATTTTAGGCACCACTTCAGGTTTGAAGTGGCTTTGAGGGATCTATATGTTAGAAACCCCTCATAAGTCACCCCATTTTAAAAACTGCACCCCTCAACGTATTTGAAACAGCATTTAGGAAGTTTGTTAACCCTGTAGGTGTTTCACAGGAATTAAAGCAATGTGGAAGTAAAATTTACTAATTACATTTTTTCTGGCAGATTTTAAATTGAATCCATTTATTTCAGTAACACAGCAAGTGATAACATAAAAACACAACACAATTTTTATTACACAGATTCTGCAGTTTTCACAAATATATCACTTGTGGCCCTAGTGTGCTACTGGACTCAAACGCAGGCCTCACAAATGAAGGAGCACCTTGTGGCTTTTGGGGCCTTCTTTTTATTAGGATGTTTTCTAGGCCCCATTTCATGTTTGAAAAGACCTTGAGTTCTAAAACATTAGATACACCACAAAAAATACCCCATTTTGGAAGCTACACCCATCAAGGAATGTATCTAGGGGTGTAGTGAGCATTCTGATCCCACATATTATTCATAGAATTTATTGAGCCGTGAAAATTAAAAAAAATAGTTTTTCCAATAATATATCTTTTTAGCTCAAAATGTTTAATTTCCACAAGGAATTCATGAGAAAAAGAACCCCAAAAAATTGTTAGGTAATTTCTCATGAGCATGGCAATACCCCAAATGTGGTCATAAACTGTTATTTGGATATACGGCAGTGCTCAGAAGAGAAGGAGTGCCTTTTAGCTTTTGGAGCACAGATTTTGCAGGAATGGTTTTCTGATGCCATGTCGCATTTGCAAAGTTCTTGAGGTGCTAGTACAGCGGAAACCCCCCAAAAAATGACCCCATTTAGGAAACTGCACTCCTGAAGGAATTTCCCTGGGGTGTAGAGAGCATTTTGAGCCGACAGGTGTTTCAGCAAATTTATTAGGATTGGACAGTAAAAATGGAAAATTATATTTTTTGCCAATAATATGTAGTTTTAGCTACATTTTTTTCATTTTCACAAGGACTTTAGGAGAATAAGCAACCCAATGTTTGTAGAGCATTTTCTCCTGAGTACAGCCCTTACCCATATGTGGTCATAAACTGTTGTTTGGGTACACGACTGGGCTCAGAAGGGAAGGAGCGCCATTTGGCTTTTGCGGCACAGATTTCGCTGAATTGGTTTCTTGGGGCCATTTCGCATTTGCAGAGCCCCTAAAGTATCAGTATAGTAGAAATTCCCAAGGTGTGATCCCATTTTGGAGACTATACCCCTCAAAGAATTAAATTAGGGGTGTAGTGAGCATTTTTACCCCTCAGGAGTTTTATAGATTTTATTAGAATTGGGCCGTGAAAATAAAAAAATAAATGTTTTCCAATAATATGTAGTTTTAGCTCATAATTTTTCATTTCCACAAGGAATTTAGGAGAAAGGATAACCCAAAATGTGTTACATATAGTTCTGCTATTTGGACACACGGCAAGGCTCTAAAGGGAAAGAACGCAATTTAGTTTTTGGAGTGAAGATTTAAAAACATTGGTTTTTGAAGCCATGTTGCATTGCGCTGAGGTACCAGTACAGTGAAAACCCCCAAGAAGTGACCCCATTTGGGAAACTAAACCCCTTTAAGGAATTTACCATGAGGGTAGTGAGCATTTTGACTCCACACATTTTGCAGAAATGAATACACGATGGATATTGCAAATTGCAAATTGCCATTTTTCCACAGATATGCTATTTCAGTGCCCAATATGATGTGCCCAGCTTAAACACTGGAGACATACACCCAGTAAATTGTTAAGCAAGTCCTCCGGAGTACAGTAATACCCCATGTGTGGTCATAAACTGCTATTTGGGCACACTGCCAGGCTCAGAAGGACCGCCATTTGGCCTTTGGAGGACAGATTTTTCATGGTAGTTGTTTTGTTTATGGTTTTATTGGTGTTTCAGTTTATAATGTGGGAGCACATGTAAGCTTAGTGGAGTATATCAGCATATAATAATTGGATATATAAATAATAAAATAATTTATCCATAGATATAGACATACAGTGGAGGAAATAAGTATTTGATCCCTTGCTGATTTTGTAAGTTTGCCCACTGTCAAAGTCATGAACAGTCTAGAATTTTTAGGCTAGGTTAATTTTACCAGTGAGAGATAGATTATATAAAAAAAAAAAAAAGAAAATCACATAGTCAAAATTATATATATTTATTTGCATTGTGCACAGGGAAATAAGTATTTGATCCCCTACCAACCATTAAGAGTTCAGCCTCCTCCAGACCAGTTACACGCTCCAAACCAACTTGGTGCCTGCATTAAAGACAGCTGTCTTACATGGTCACCTGTATAAAAGACTCCTGTCCACAGACTCCATTAATCAGTCTGACTCTAACCTCTACAACATGGGCAAGACCAAAGAGCTTTCTAAGGATGTCAGGGACAAGATCATAGACCTGCACAAGGCTGGAATGGGCTACAAAACCATAAGTAAGACGCTGGGTGAGAAGGAGACAACTGTTGGTGCAATAGTAAGAAAATGGAAGACATACAAAATGACTGTCAATCAACATCGATCTAGGGCTCCATGCGAAAACTCACCTCGTGAGGGTGTCCTTGATCCTGAGGAAGGTGAGAGCTCAGCCGAAAACTACACGGGGGGAACTTGTTAATGATCTCAAGGCAGTTGGGACCACAGTCACCAAGAAAACCATTGGTAACACATTATGCCGTAATGGATTAAAATCCTGCAGTGCCCGCAAGGTCCCCCTGCCCAAGAAGGCACATTTACAGGCCCGTCTAAAGTTTGCAAATGAACATCTGGATGATTCTGAGAGTGATTGGGAGAAGGTGCTGTGGTCAGGTGAGACTAAAATTGAGCTCTTTGGCATTAACTCAACTCGCCGTGTTTGGAGGAAGAGAAATGCTGCCTATGACCCAAAGAACACCATCCCCACTGTCAAGCATGGAGGTGGAAACATTATGTTTTTGGGGTGTTTCTCTGCTAAGGGCACAGGACTACTTCACCGCATCAATGGGAGAATGGATGGAGCCATGTACCGTCAAATCCTGAGTGACAACCTCCTTCCCTCCACCAGGACATTAAAAATGGCTCGTGGCTGGGTCTTCCAGCACGACAATGACCCGAAACATACAGCCAAGGCAACAAAGGAGTGGCTCAAAAAGAAGCACATTAAGGTCATGGAGTGGCCTAGCCAGTCTCCAGACCTTAATCCCATCGAAAACTTATGGAGGGAGCTGAAGATACGAGTTGCCAAGCGACAGCCTCGAAATCTTAATGATTTACAGATGATCTGCAAAGAGGAGTGGGCCAAAATTCCATCTAACATGTGTGCAAACCTCATCATCAACTACAAAAAAACGTCTGACTGCTGTGCTTGCCAACAAGGGTTTTGCCACCAAGTATTAAGTCTTGTTTGCCAAAGGGATCAAATACTTATTTCTCTGTGCACAATGCAAATAAATATATATAATTTTGACAATGTGATTTTCTTTTTTTTTAAAATATAATCTATCTCTCACTGGTAAAATTAACCTAGCCTAAAAATTCTAGACTGTTCATGTCTTTGACAGTGGGCAAACTTACAAAATCAGCAAGGGATCAAATACTTATTTCCTCCACTGTACGCTTTAAACCAATCCTTTATGCACAGACCAGTTTTTTGGGGACAGGAGTCGCACTTCTAAGGGGTGTCCGTCGTATTGTACAAAATATCAGCACTCCAGTATGGCCCAATCTTTGACTTCTTCACTAGCCCCATATGCAGCACAAGACCCCAAAATGTCATAGTTTCCGCTGCATTTACTTGGTCTACCTGTGGGGCCTAGCAAATGGTGACGTGGGGTTTTAGGTGAAGAACTGCTGGACATATAAATTTGTCTGAGCCGTCGTTTTGCATCAATGCGTTCCGAGAGTCATAACTGTTTATTTTTCCGTTGAGCTGTGTGGTGTATTATTTTCATGGGACGAGCTGTAGTTTTTATTAGTATCATTTTGGGGTACATGTGATTTTTTAATTATTTTTTATTAAATATTTTGGGAGGTGAGGAGACCAAAAAACAGAAATTCTGTCACTGTTTTCTATATATTTTTTACGGTCTTCACCATGCAGTATAAACAACATGTTTACTTTATTCTGCGGTTCAATACGATTACGGCAATGCCACATTTATATAGTTTTTAAATGTTTTACTACTTTTACACAATAAAAACACTTTTTTCTAAATAAAATAATGACGGCGCCCGTGCCGCCAGTCAGAACAGGCCCCCCCCCCTTGGCTGGCGGTGCACTCTAGCAGAGCATAGAGGTATCTCCCTACTCTGCAATCTACTAGCGCCACTGTAGCTCCCTGAAGGAGCGCAATCCCCCTGTGGCCGGGCATTCCGCTCCTGGAGCGCTCCGCTTGATGTCTCTGTCCATGTATGGACAGTGACATCTCCTGAAGGGGAATCCCCGTCCACAGCATTGCCGACTCTGTGACCAGGGATTCCACTCCAGGAGATGCCCTTGACATCACTGTCCTTAAATGGACACAGACAACAGGGGCTTCTCCTGGAGTGGAATCCCTGGTCACAGTGTCGGCAACGCTGTGGACGGGGATTCCCCTTCAGGAGATGTCACTGTCCATATATGGACAGAGACATCAAGCGGAGCACTCCAGGAGCGGAATCCACAGGCCATAGGGGGATTCCGCTCCTTCAGGGAGCTACAGTGCCCACCTCTACTGGAAGAGGGGTGCTATCTACAAGGGGGCTGTGGGCTGTGTGGCACTATCTCCCAGGGGGCTGTGTAGCACTACCTACCAGGGGGCTGCGTGTCACTACCTACCAGGGGGCTGTGTGCCACTTCCTACCAGGGGGCTGTGTGGCACTACCTACAGGGTGCTTGGTGGCACAACCTACAAGGGGGCTGTGTGCCACTACCTACAAGGGGCTGTGTGGCACTACCTACAGGGGGCTGTGTGCCACTACCTACAGGGGACTGTGTGCCACTACCTACAAGGGGGCTGTGTGGCACTACCTACAAGGGGAATCTGTGAGTGACAGGCTGATGGTCATTTTACTGTGAGGGGGGCTGTTGGTCATTTTACTGTGAGTTGGGGGGGCTGATGGTCATTTTACTGTGAGTGGGGGGCTGATGGTCATTTTACTGTGAGTGGGGAGCTGATGATTATTTTACTGTGAGTAGCGGGCTGATGGTCATTTTACTGTGAGTGGGGGGCTGATGGTCATTTTACGGTGAGTGGGGGGCTGATGATTATTTTACTGTGAGTGGGGCGCTGATGATTATTTTACTGTGAGTGGGGGGCTGATGGTAATTTTACTGTGAGTGGGGCCTGATGGTTATTTGACTGTGAGTGGGGGGCTGATGGTCTTCAAGTGGTTTCTACCTCTGACCTCCAATTCAAACTAATAGGAGGTAGAAAATACCTGCGGCGCTCGTTTGGAGTTTTTTTTCCTGTGTCTTTTGCATTCGCTTCAACAGCTTAAATAAAATACAAAAAAGGTCAAACAACGCTGTCAATTCCTGAAGGAATTTTGAGGCAGATTTTTTTTGGCTTACAAAAAACGCTGTGTGAACATACCCTACGAGTGTAGTGCTTGTTTTTAGCCGTTTTCTGTCTTTCTCTAAACAATTTTTGGTAGGGGTGCCCTGAGGAAATGTTATTTTTCCAGTGGTGCCTCGAGTCCGAAAATATTGGGAAACGCTGTACTAGGCTACAAGATCACGCCGGCCTACGCAAGGATCATGTAGTGGAGCAGCTCAATTCATCGTGGGAACGGGGCCTAGGTGAGTACAACTTTTTTGTTTGTTTGGGGGCACTGTCTACAAGGGGCAGGTGGGGGGGCTGTATGGCACTGTCTTCATGAGGGAGGTCGGGGGCTGTATGGCACTGTCTACATGAGGGAGGTGGGGGCTGTATGGCACTGTCTACATGAGGGAGGGGAGCTGCAAGGCACTGTCCACAAGGGGGTGGTAGTGGGCTGTATGGCACTGTCTACAAGGAGGAGGTGGGGAGCTGTATGGCACAATCTACAAGGGGGGACGTGGAGGGATATATGGCACTGTCTACAAGGGGGAGGTGGGTGGATGTACGGCACTTTCTACAAGGGGGAGGTGGGGGGATATGGCACTGTCTAAAGGAAGGCTGTATGGCACAATCTACAGGGGGGAACTATCTACAGGGGGGGCTGTGTGTGGCAGCCACTAAGCAGACATTATACTGTGTAGGGGTACTACATGGGGCAATATACTGTGTGTGGCAGCCACGGGAGGGGGGCATTATACTGTGTGGGGGCCACTAAGCGGACATTATACTGTGTTAAAAAAAACAAAAAACAGTTTACCTGTAATGGCGGGGTAGGGAGACAGACAGAGCAGGAGAATAGTGAACGAGCCGAGTCAAACCAGGAGTGGACGAGGTACAAAACGCAGAGCAGGAGAATAGTAAGTCAAGCCAGGGTCAATATGAAGCAGAAGACAAGTAGTAAGCAGCAACAGCAGAGCCAGGGAACAGACTGAAAGAATCACAGGCAAAGGAGGAGCAGGAAGTGAAGGTATAAATAGACAGAGGGCAGGAGCTAGCTCCGTCTGGCCAGGCTGTGATAGGCTCTCCCACTCCTCAGCCTCCCAGGCTGATTGGTGGAAGAAGGGGTCACTCGACCAGACTTAGGAGCAGGTGCAGAGTGAGTAACCACGGGCGTCGACACAGAAGCTGTGTCAGGCAGATCCTTTACATTACCAGTCTGTTTGGGGCTACTTTGTAAATACTTTTTCTAAAAAATAATTTTTACATTATGAGATACAGCTGTTTTGTAACTTGTATACAGAGCAGCTGTATCATGCACTTAAACCTTTCTCTGTCAGGTCAGCGGGACTGATGGGTTCAGTGTCAGCGTGTCCTGCGTGTCCCTGTTCATAATTTAGATTTGATCAATTACAGGTGAATCCTGACCCGCCGACACTGAACCCGTCAGTCCCCCGCACAATACAGCTGCTCTGTATACAGGATACAACGCAGCTGTATCTCCATAAGTAAAAGTAATTTTTCATAAAAAGTATTTACAAAGTTTCATAACACACACACAAATAAGCTTATTTATATATATAAAAAAAAGAGGTGTGCATAGCCTTTAAAGAGGCTCTGTCACCAGATTATAAGTGCCCTATTGTAATGACGGGGGTAGGGAAACGGACAAGTGAGCCCTAATCTACCCGCCACTCTGTCCCTGCCTACTTGCAATGACCTGTCCTAGGCGACGGGGTACAACTGGGCGGCGGTCCCTATGCTCAGTAAGTGCAAGAGACAAACAGACAAGGGAACACAAAGCAAAGGGAAATGGGGCAGTTGCCCACGGCAACACCGTGAGCAACAAGAGTGGTGAACGAGCCGAGTCAAACCAGGAGTGCACGAGGTACCAAACGCAGAGCAGGAGAGTAGTCAGAAAGCCAGGGTCAGTATGGAGCAGGATCAAATAGTCAGAAGCTGTAGCTGGGCCAGGAAACCACACGAGAAGAATCACAAGCAAAGTAGGAACAGGAAAGGCAGGTATAAATAGACAGAGGGCGGCAGCTAGCTCCGTCTGGCCAGGCTGCGATAGGCTCTCCCACTCCCAAGCCTGCCATCCTGAGTGGTGGAAGATGGAGTCAGTCTCAGAGACATAGACTCAGGTGCAGACTGATTACCTATGGGCGTATACACAGAAGTTGTGCCTGGCAGATCCTTTACAGTACCCCCCCTTTTATGAGGGGCCACCGGACCCTTTCTAAGTGGACCTGGTTTATTGGGGAAACGAAGGTGGAACTTCCTGACCAATACCCCAGCGTGAACATCCCGGGCGGGTACCCAAGTCCTCTCCTCAGGCCCGTATCCTCTCCAATGGACCAGGTACTGAAGGGAGCCTTGGACCATCTTGCTGTCCACAATCTTGGCCACCTCGAATTCCACCCTCTCAGGGGTGAGAACGGGAACAGGAGGTTTCCTCGAGGGAGCCAAGGACGGGGAGCAGCGTTTAAGGAGGGAGGCATGAAACACGTCGTGTATTCGAAAAGATGGGGGCAACTCCAGTCGGAAGGAGACAGGATTGAGGACTTCAATGACCTTATACGTCCCAATAAACCGGGGAGCAAACTTCTTGGACGGGACCTTAAGGCACAAGTTCCTAGACGATAACCACACCAGATCCCCGACCATAAACAAGGGGTTAGCAGAACGTCTTCTATCAGCCTGAGTTTTTTGTACGCTTTGGGACGCCTCTAGGTTCTTCTGAACCTGGGCCCAGACTGTGCACAGTTCCCGATGAACGACCTCTACCTCGGGATTGTTGGAACTACCAGGTGAAATGGAGAACCGTGGATTAAACCCAAAATTACAGAAAAAGGGGGCGACCCCTGACGAGTTACTGACCCGTTTATTAAGGGAAAATTGGGCGAGGGGAATGAATGAGACCCAATCATATTGACAGTCAGAGACAAAACACCTTAAATATTGTTCTAGAGATTGATTAGTCCTCTCCGTTTGGCCATTAGTTTCAGGATGGAAGGCAGAGGAGAAGGACAGATCAATCTCCAACTTTTTACAGAAGGCTCTCCAAAACAATGAAACAAATTGTACCCCTCTGTCAGAAACAATATTGACAGGGGCCCCATGGAGACGCAGGATGTGTTTGACAAACATGGTAGCTAACGTCTTAGCATTGGGTAGTTTCTTGAGGGGCACAAAGTGGCACATCTTACTGAAGCGGTCTACTACAACCCACACCACCGACTTGCCTTGAGATGGAGGCAAATCGGTGATAAAATCCATGGAGATATGGGTCCAAGGTCTCTGGGGAATGGGCAAAGAACGTAGTAAGCCCGCTGGTCAGGACCTGGGAGTCTTGGACCTAGCACAAACCTCACAAGCGGCGACGTAAGCTTTAACTTCTTTAGGCAACCCAGGCCACCAATAGTTTCTGGCAATGAGGTGTTTGGTACCCAGGACGCCTGGATGACCAAATAGTGCGGAGTCATGATTCTCCCTAAGTACCCTTAGCCGGAATTGCAGGGGAACAAACAGCTTGTCCTCAGGAAGGTTCCCGGGAGCTGAACCTTGATCGGCCGCAATTTCAGAGACTAAATCAGAATCAATAGAAGAAATGATTATACCAGGAGGCAAAATACAAGCAGGATCTTCCTCCAAAGGAGGGCTGGCCATGAAGCTACGCGACAGAGCATCGGCCTTAATATTTTTAGACCCAGCCCTATAGGTAACCAAAAAGTTGAATCTGGTAAAAAATAGCGCCCATCGAGCTTGTCTCGGGTTTAGCCTCCGGGCAGATTCTAGGAAAACCAGATTCTTGTGGTCGGTAAGGACCGTTACCTGGTGCCTAGCCCCCTCCAGGAAGTGGCGCCACTCTTCAAATGCCCATTTAATGGCTAAGAGTTCGCGGTTGCCAATATCATAGTTACTCTCAGTGGGCAAAAACTTCCTGGAGAAGTAGGCACAGGGACGGAGATGGGTGAGGGACCTGGTACCCTGGGACAAGACAGCCCCCACTCCCACTTCGGATGCGTCAACTTCCACGATAAATGGCTCCATTTGGTTGGGCTGAACCAGCACCGGGGCCGAGATAAAGCACTTCTTAAGGACCTCAAAAGCCTGGACAGCCTCAGGAGGCGAGTGGAGGAGATCAGCACCTTTGCGAGTGAGGTCCGTAAGAGGCTTAGCGATGACCGAGAAGTTAGCAATAAATCTCCTGTAATAATTAGCGAACCCCAAGAAACACTGTAACGCCTTCAGGGAGGCAGGTTGGACCCATTCCGCCACAGCCTGGACCTTGGCGGGGTCCATGCGGAATTCATGAGGAGTGAGGATTTGACCCAAAAATTGTATCTCCTGTACTCCAAACACACATTTTTTGGTTTTCGCAAACAGTTTGTTTTCCCGAAGGACCTGGAGCACCTTCCTGACATGCTCAATGTGGGAGGACCAGTCCTTGGAAAACACCAGTATGTCATCAAGGTACACTACAAGAAATACCCCCAGGTAATCTCTTAAAATCTCATTTATGAAATTCTGGAAGACCGCAGGAGCATTACACAACCCAAAGGGCATGACGAGGTATTCGAAATGACCTTCGGGCGTGTTAAACGCAGTCTTCCACTCATCCCCCTCTTTGATGCGGATAAGGTTATACGCCCCCCGTAGATCAAACTTAGAGAACCATTGGGCCCCCTGAACCTGATTAAAGAGATCAGGAATCAAAGGAAGGGGATAAGTAGAGGGGCGAATGTAACCCTTGGCCAGGCATCCCTGGATATACTCTCTCATGGCTTCACGTTCGGGACAAGAAAGATTAAATATCCTACCCTTAGGGAGCTTAGCTCCTGGTACCAATTCGATAGCGCAATCGTATTCTCTATGAGGAGGTAACACTTCGGAGGCCTCCTTAGAGAAATCATCAGCGAAGTCCTGAACAAACTCAGGTAGCGTGTTCACCTCCTCGGGGGGAGAAATAGAATTAACAGAAAAACATGACGTAAAGCATTCATTACCCCATTTGGTAAGCTCCCCAGTATTCCAGTCAAACGTGGGATTATGCAACTGTAACCAGGGAAGGCCTAAAACCAAATCGGACGATAATCCCTGCATCAACAGTACAGAGCACTGCTCCAAATGCATGGAGCCAACAAGAAGTTCAAAAACAGGGGTATGATGTGTAAAATAACCATTAGCAAGAGGAGTGGAGTCGATACCCACTACCGGGACAGGTTTAGGCAAATCAATTAAAGGCATAGCTAGAGACATGGCAAATTCCACAGACATGATATTAGTAGAAGACCCTGAATCCACGAAGGCACTGCCGGTAGCAGACCTACCCCCAAAAGAGACCTGAAAGGGAAGCAAGATTTTATTACGTTTCATATTTACGGGAAATACCTGTGCGTCCAAGTGACCTCCCCGATGATCACTTAGGCGCGGAAGTTTTCCGGCTGCTTATTCTTACGCCTAGGACAGTTGTTCACTTGATGCTTGTCATCCCCACAGTAGAAGCAGAGACCATTCTTCCTGCGGAACTCTCTACGTTGTCGGGGGGACACGGAGGCCCCGAGTTGCAAAGGTACCTCCGAGTCTTCCGTGGAAGAGCGAAGCAACGGGACCTCGGGAGGCATCATGGGGGAGTCAGAGGGGAAAACACAAAAACGTTCAAGTTGTCGTTCCCTGAGACGTCGGTCAAGTCGTACCGCTAAAGCCATAACCTGGTCAAGGGAGTCAGAAGAGGGATAGCTAACTAGCAGGTCTTTCAGGGCGTTCGACAGACCCAACCTAAACTGGCACCTTAAGGCAGGGTCATTCCACCGAGAAGCTACGCACCACTTCCTAAAGTCAGAACAATACTCCTCAACAGGTCTCTTACCCTGACTTAAGGTCACCAGCTGACTCTCAGCAAAGACAGTCCTGTCAGTCTTGTCATAAATGAGTCCGAGAGCAGAAAAGAAACGATCAACGGAGGAAATTTCAGGGGCGTCAGGAGCCAAGGAGAACGCCCACTCTTGGGGCCCTTCCTGGAGCCGGGACATAATAATACCCACCCGCTGGCTCTCAGAACCTGAGGAGTGAGGCTTTAAGCGAAAGTAGAGCCTACAACTCTCCCGAAAGGAGAGAAAAGTCCTCCGGTCCCCTGAGAACCGGTCAGGCAACTTGAGGTGGGGTTCAAGAGGTGAGATGAGGGGCACTACCATGGTAGCATCAAGCTGGTTGACCCTCTGAGCCAGGGCCTGGACCTGTAGGGAGAGACCCTGCATTTGCTGGGCCAGGGTCTCAAGGGGGTCCATAGTAGTGTCAGGGACCAGGGTAGACTAGGTATATGGGCTTGTGATTATGTAATGACGGGGGTAGGGAAACGGACAAGTGAGCCCTAATCTACCCGCCACTCTGTCCCTGCCTACTTGCAACGACCTGCCCTAGGCGACGGGGTACAACTGGGCGGCGGTCCCTACGCTCAGTAAGTGCAAGAGACAAACAGACAAGGGAACACAAAGCAAAGGGAAATGGGGCAGTTGCCCACGGCAACACCGTGAGCAACAAGAGTGGTGAACGAGCCGAGTCAAACCAGGAGTGCACGAGGTACCAAACGCAGAGCAGGAGAGTAGTCAGAAAGCCAGGGTCAGTATGGAGCAGGACCAAATAGTCAGAAGCTGTAGCTGGGCCAGGAAACCACACGAGAAGAATCACAAGCAAAGGAGGAACAGGAAAGGCAGGTATAAATAAAAAGAGGCTGGGAGCTAGCTCCGTCTGGCCAGGCTGCGATAGGCTCTCCCACTCCTAAGCCTGCCATCCTGAGTGGTGGAAGATGGAGTCAGTCTCAGAGACATAGACTCAGGTGCAGACTGATTACCTATGGGCGTATACACAGAAGTTGTGCCTGGCAGATCCTTTACACCTATCTCCTACATAATCTGATCGGCGCTGTAATGTAGATAACAGCAGTGGTTTTATTTAAAAAAAACGATCATTTTTTGAGCAAGTTATGAGCTAGTTTAGATTTATGCTAATGAGTTTCTCAATGGAAAACAGGGCGTTTTTTTACTTTTTACCAACTGGGTGTTGTACAGAGGAGTGTATGAGGCTGACCAATCAGTGATCAATCAGCGTCCTGCACTTCTCATTGTTCCAGCCCAGCTTCTATCACTGCACAATCACACTGTGCTGTGGATCATGCTGGGCTGGAATAATGAGAAGTGTATGATGCTGATTGGTCCCTGATTGGTCAGCCTCATACACTCCTCTGTACAACACCCAGTTGGTAAAAAAGTAAAAAAACGCCCAGTTGTCCATTGAGAAACTCATTAGCATAAATCTAAACTAGCTCATAACTTGCTCAAAATGATCGTTTTTCAAAATAAAAACCACTGCTGTTATCTACATTACAGCTCCAATCAGACTATGTAGGAGATAGTCAAGTTCTAATCTGGTGACAGAGCCTCTTTAAAGGAACAGTGTCATCACAAATTTTTTTTTCATATGTTAAAGATGTTAGTGCTTTATTAAAAACGTTTATATTTATTTGTGTGTTTGTGTTTTACTTTTTCTTATTTTTACACTTTTTCTTCCCTATGGGGGCTGCCATTTTTTGTTCCATTTCTGTGTGTGTCGATTAACGACACATACAGACATGGAATACGGCAGCCACAGTCCCATAGGGACTGCGAACGGCTCCCGTCCCATCCACTTCTGTGTACGCCGTCTGTGTGGGAACGGCGCATGCGCCGTTCCCACACAGTCCAATTTGAAATTGGCGCCGTCCGGCGCCATTTTCCTGTGGACCGGAAGTCGCGGCCGGACAGTAAGATTACTACTTCCGGTCGCGGCTTCCGGACTTTTGCACTTGGACCAGCGGCAGCAGACGGAGCGGACGGGCCGGAGGGAGCCGCGGCGGCAGGAGCAGGTAAGAGATTTCAATGTATGTTCGTGTTTGTGTACGTTTACTACTGTATGTAAACCTACTACACTGTGTGTTAGCTCAAAAAATGGCGACACACAGTGTAGGAGGTTAGACCGTTTAAACCCCTCGTTTATCCCGGCACTAGCCAGGATAAAGGAGGGGGGGATGCTGAGAGCTCACTAGAGCGAGGGCTTTTTACCCAATTTTGCAGCAAACAGCAATGTGGTTGCTTTACCACTTGCAATGCTGCAATTTTGGGAATAGCTCCATCTAGTGACCAGCAATGGGAAATATTATAAATTAGAATCTAATTTATAATATTTCCTGGCTCGTGAAAAAAATAAAAAAAATTTGAACAATGTTTAATCACCTACACACTAAATGTTTAATTAAAAAAAACAAAACATGTTTTTCTGGCAACACATTCCCTTTAAGGTCTCTTCCCCTCCCCCAGGTATCCCCTCTCCTTCATCTGCCCCTCCCTTTAGATATTCTCTTCTCCCCCAGTTATCATCCCCCTAGTATAATGTCTCCTCAGTCTCATCCACTCTCCGTTATTATCTCCTACCCACTACACCATCATCTCCCTGCCCCCCCTAGAAAGCAAGTGTCTTACCCAGGTCTGTATGATCCTCCGGACACTGAAGCATAGTATTATATCACTAGCAGCAGATCTACAACGGCTCTTATCTCCTGTGTTGTGTAATAAACCCGTCTTCCCCCTCTGCTACACAGCACAGGAGATAAGAGGTAAGAACTGATACTAGTGATACAATACCATCAAGCAGAGCTGAGAGGATATAGTACCGACATGGGTAACATTGCTTTTTATTGGGGGAGGATATGATGTGAGGAGGCTCCGGGCAGCAGCAGCCTGACACAGACATCACATACTGACACAGACATCACATACTGTACTCACTGTGTCAGGATTCTTCTTCTGCTGCTGCTGCTGCTGCTGCTTGACGCCTCCACTGCTTTCAAACCTCCCGCTGCATTCATGACATCTCCCCTCCTTGTCTCCTCCACACATGCTGTCACTCCGCTGAGGTGTAGGAGGAGGGGCGGGCTCTATGTGAATAGCGGGCCTTTATGATTTTACTTTGATGCAAAGAAACTGTTCCTTTCACCAAAGTGAAATCATAAGGGCCCGTGAGCAAATGAATTCCAGCAGTGGAGAGTGGGCCCCCATTTTTTCACATTTATGACTGGGCCCCTAACGGCAGTACCGCCAATACTGCCCTGATGGTTGCCATGGCATCACATATCCCTGTATAAACATCCCCATCCCCATACATAGCTAATCATTGGTCCTTGTGAAAGGAGCAAATGAGCACCGATCAACGAGCTGTCTTGTTGATGCCATATGTGGCTGTGTAATAGGACCTTGAGGTTTATCTGTGTTTGTAGAGATAATCATGTGTACATAGTTTGAATGCACTTTAGCATTCAGATCAGATACAAGAAACTAGAGACTGAATGGACGTCATGCCTCCTAAAAGATTTTAATCATGGAAAATAGAATAAAGGTCCTATTGGGCTTTAAAGAGGATCTGTCACCAGTTTATAAATTCCTTATCTCCTAACCAAGGGCGTTACTGGGGTCTTAAAAGACCAGGGGCACAAGCTCCGAGACATATATTTACCCCACAGAAGAACATTTGTGAGATGCAGAACAACTGAAAAGATGCTGGAAGAGTGCCTGACGCCATCTGTCAAGCATGGTGGAGGTAATGTGATGGTCTGGGGTTGCTTTGGTGCTGGTAAAGTGGGAGATTTGTACAAGGTAAATGGGATTTTGAATAAGGAAGGCTGTCACTCCATTTTGCAACGCCATGCCATACCCTGTGGACAGCGCTTGATTGGAGCCAATTTCATCCTACAACAGGACAATGACCCAAAGCACACCTCCAAATTATGCAAGAACTATTTAGGGAAGAAGCAGGCAGCTGGTATTCTATCTGTAATGGAGTGGCCAGCGCAGTCACCAGATCTCAACCCCATAGAGCTGTTGTGGGAGCAGCTTGACCGTATGGTACGCAAGAAGTGCCCATCAAGCCAATCCAACTTGTGGGAGGGGCTTCTGGAAGCATGGGGTGAAATTTCTCCCGATTACCTCAGCAAATTAACAGCTAGAATGCCAAAGGTCTGCAATGCTGTAATTGCTTCAAATGGAGCATTCTTTGACGAAAGCAAAGTTTGAAGGAGAAAATTATTATTCTAAATAAAAATCATTATTTCTAACCTTGTCAATGTCTTGACTATATCTTCTAGTCATTTTGCAACTCATTTGATAAATATAAGTGTGAGTTTTCATGGAAAACACTAAATTGTCTGGGTGACCCCAAACTTTTGAACGGTAGTGTATAACATATGTCTTAGGGCTTGTGCCTCTGATCTTTTAAGACACGAGCAATGCTCTTGGCTGCTAGAGCTGCATCGATGGATCACTTAAGGGACCCAGTGATGCAGCTAAAAGCTGTGGGCCTTGCTCGTTTGCCATAAAGAGTAGTTGGTGGTTTCCAAGAAGAACTTTTGCACCGGAGCTCATGGGCCTTTAGCTACATCTCTGGACTGATTATTAAGAGGCGCACGGCTCTTAATAAATCTGTCGCAAATTTTCGCTGCCCATACGCCACCATTACCACATCCATGTGCGATCCGTTCCCCCACATCAGGCATAAAAGACAAAAAATGAATGCTCACTTTACCAATCTTAATAGAATGAAAAGTTGGGGTAAACTCTGGCACATTAAGAGGCAAAAGCAACGACCATGGCCATGCGCTCCCCACCTTCAGACAAAAAAACCCCAAAACAAACACACATTCGTACCTCTCCGCTCCCCTCAGCGCCGCCTATACAAGTACTTGACACAGAGCAGCATCAGGACCTTATATGCAACGCAGCACTTCAACGTGATCCGTGCTGTGTCGCATACAACGTTCTGACTCTGCCTCGTGTAAGGTCCTTGTATGAGCGGCGCTGGAGTGATGAGGGAGCCAGAGAGAAGGAGGGGATCAAAGAGGTAAGTATAATTTATTTTTATCTTTTTATATTGTTTTGTTCTTTCATTATTTACCTGTCCAATGGGGGTCAGCTCCATAAAGTGAAATCTACACCAGGAGCTGGCGTAGATTTCCACTATAATTTAATGCAGTTTTCTGGCATAAATAATACATTTGTCAGGCCATGGTGGCCATGTCTCGTTTTCAATTGGTCACGCCCCCTTTCCACAAAAATGGCGAGGGTAGCGCAAAAAGGCCAAAAGTCAGAACTTGCACATTGCAACTTTTAGGCCATTTTTCAACTTTTCTATGCCAAAAAAGGTTGATAAATTACCCTCTGTATGTTTTTTGGTGCACTAAAAAGTAGCGGCATAAGGTCAGTTTCAGACAAGCATAATGCATTGCATTTCCTGACCCGACTCAAACTAACATCATCATAGAACAATTATAATAAGTACTGCAAGTACAGAAAAAGTATAATAGAAAGATTTATAATTTCCTCTTTTTAATGCACATGCATTGTTGAGGCTCGTGTTTTTCTAAAACCAACTAGGTTGTTTGCTGTTAGTCTACAGGAACATACACTATATGGACAAAAGTATTGGTACAGTTTGTGAAATTTCTTCCCCCCTAGATATTCAACTGTGAATGGTATTATTGCAAAATTGAAGCGTTTAGGAACCATAGCAACTCAGTCATGGAGTGGCAGACCACATAAAGTTACAGAGCGGGTTCACCAAGTGCTGAGGCGCATAGTGCTGAAAAGTCACCAGCACTCTGCTGACTCAATAACTGTAGAGTTCCAAACTTCCTCTTGCATTAACATCTGCACAAAAACTGTGCCCCGGGAGCTTCATGGCATGGGTTTCAATGGCTGAGCAGCTGCATGCAAGCTTTACATCGCCAAGCACAATGCCAAGCGCCGGATGACGTGGTGTAAAGCATGATGCCACTGCACTTTGGAGCAGTGGAAATGTGCTCTGGGGAGTAATGAATTACACATCTCTATCTGGCAGTCTGATGGAGGAGTCTGGGTTTGGTCAATGCCAAGAGAACGTTACCTGTCTGACTGCATTGTGCCAACTGTAAAGATTGGTGGAGGAGGGATATTGCTATGGGGCAGTTTTTCAGGTTTTGGCCTAGGACCCTTAGTTCCAGTGATGGGGAAATCTTTTTGCTTCAGCATACTAAGACATTTTGGACAATTGCATGCTTCCAACTTTGTGGGAACAGTTTGGGGAAGGCCCTTTTCTGTTTCAGCATGACTGTCTGTGCCCCAGTGCACAAAGCAAGGTCCATAAAGGCATGGTTGGGTGTGTTTGGTATGGGAGAACTTGACTGGCCCGTACAGAGAAATGACTTCAACCCCATTGAACACTTTTGGGATAAAGTAGAACAAAGATTTTGAGTCAGGCCCTCTTGTCCAACATCAGTGTCTGACCTCACCAATGTTCTCCTGGATGAATTGGCAAAAATTCTCACAGACACCCTCCAAAATCTTGGATAAAGCATTCCCAGGAACTTGGAAACTGTGTAAGTGGAAAATGGGGGACCAGCTCCATATTAATGCCTATGGATTTAGAATAAGATGTCATAAAAGCTCCTGTAGGTGTCCCAAAACTTTTGTCTATATAGTGTACTAGAAAAAGTACCCAGCGCTGCCCGGGTATACAGTGTCAGTCTGTCTGTTTGTGTGTTCATTGGATTTGTTCCAAGTGCGCCCAGATGGCCAATCTATGCCCTTGTTTTTTTGTTTACTGGGAATTTGTTAGTAGCCCTATATACCCTGGCAGTTACACACTGTTTATTTCATTTTTTAACCTCCTAAATACCTAACAGTTAAATTCACATTTGCGCTGGGGCTCCGTTCCGACGTTCCATCTTAGCTTTCCGTCGAAACGGAGCCCTGACAGACACATACGGAACCATAGGTTGAAATCAATGGTGATGGAAACAAAAACCTATGATTTCCGTTTGTGTCTGTCAGGGCTCCGATGCCAGCCACCTGCATTGATTGGCCTTGGGCCTTCTTTATCGTCATTGCAAATGATAGCTTAACTGGAATCTGGAATCGTTTAGAAGGTATTGTTTCAACTGAGTTAACCAGTGGAATTCATGGAATAAAATCTTCTGCTCCAGTGAGGACGGTTCCTTCAAGATCTTGGGGATGTTATGTTTTAATGCACATCCTGGTTCCTTCACACATACTTGGTGCATCCATATTTCTCAATAGAATAACTGGAGCACCAACCCTATTCATTTTACAGGGTTTCCCGGCCGTGTGACGGCCATTCAAAAAACGGCCATCACACGGCCGCAGTAGGAACAATAGACCCCAAATGAGGCTATTCACACGACCGATTTTTTGACGGCCCGGGAAACCTGGCAGTCAAAAAATGGGGCATGCCTTATTTTCGGCCATTCTCCTCGGCCGCCCGGCTCCCATAGAAGTCTATGGTGTCGGGTAATACACGGCCATCACCGGAATGTGTTCCAAGTGACGGCCATGTCTTCCGTCGGTCGCTCTCTCCTCCTTCTCCCCACAGTGCGAAGTGCATGTGAGGAGGAGGAGGGTATTTTTTTGCTCCCTGTAGGAGCTCCTTGCTTCAGCAACGCTGTGGCCGGGTATTGGGAATTCCTCTCCAGGAGAAGTCCCTGACTTCCATATATGGACACAGTAACATTAGGGACTTCGGAAGTTGAATCCCCAGCGCTGCGGCCGGTGTTTCCACTCCAAGTGAAGTCCCTGACTTCACTGTGTCCATATATTCTGAAGCGGAATCTCCTGGAACGGTGGCGCTATCTACAGAAAGAGAGGGGGTGTCATCTATGGGGGGAGCTGCTGTGTAGAACTACCTACAGGGGGCTGTGTGGAATTACCTACAGGGGGCTGTGTGGCATTACCTACGGGGGCTGTGGGGCATTATCTACAGGGCCCCTGTGTGGCATTAGCTACAGGGGGCTGTGTGGCATTACCTACAGGGGGGCTGTGTGGCATTACCTACAGGGGGCTGTGTGGCATTACCAACAGGGGGGGCTGAGTGGCCTTACCTACAGGGGGCTGTGTGACATTACCTACAGGGGGGCTGTGTGGCACTACCTACAAGGGGGGCTGTGTGGCACTACCTACAAGGGGGGCTGTGGCAGTATCTACAGAGGGCAGTGTGTGGCATTATCTACAGAGGGAAGTGTGTGGCAAAAAATATACAAATTAAATTCATCCATTAAAAACGGAAACGCGACCCGGAATGGAAACGGAACGGATGCAAAATGGCCGAGAAAGACGGACCAAAACGTCCGTTTTTAATCGGCCGCACTCAGACCCTGTCGTGTGAATAGAGCCTTAGATCCAAGTGATGAGGAGGCATTCCGATGATCTCTCTCTTATCAAAGTTCTCACCAACTATAACAATGGCAACTTCATTAATGATTGGAGCATTGAACCTGCCTGGATGCTGGCCAGGAGGTGCCTTATCTGCCCTGATAAGCTTATGATTGTCTGAGGGCATTTTTTTAAATTGCTGCCTTAAAGAGGCTCTGTCACCAGATTTTGCAGCCCCTATCTGCTATTGCAGCAGATCGGCGCTGCAATGGAGATAAGAGTAACGTTTTTATTTTTAAAAAACGAGCATTTTTGGCCAAGTTATGACCATTTTCGTATTTATGCAAATGAGGCTTGCAAAAGTACAACTGGGCGTGTTGAAAAGTAAAAGTACAACTGGGCGTGTATTATGTGCGTACATCGGGGCGTGTTTACTACTTTTACTAGCTGGGCGTTGTGCATAGAAGCAACATCCACTTCTCTTCACAACGCCCAGCTTCTGGCAGTGCAGACACAGCCGTGTTCTCCAGAGATCACGCTGTGTCATCACTCACAGGTCCTGCATCGTGTCAGACGAGCGAGGACACATCGACACCAGAGGCTACAGATGATTCTGCAGCAGCATCGACGTTTGCAGGTAAGTCGATGTAGCTACTTACCTGCAAATGCTGATGCTGCTGCAGAATCAACTGTAGCCTCTGGTGCCGACACGATGCAGGACCTGTGAGTGACGTCACAGATCTGCACTGCCAGAAGCTGGGCGTTGTGAAGAGAAGTGGATGATACTTCTCATCAGAACGCCCAGCTAGTAAAAGTAGTAAACACGCCCCGATGTACATACATAATACACGCCCAGTTGTACTTTTACTTTTCAACACGCCCAGTTGTACTTTTGCAAGCCTCATTTGCATAAATACGAAAATGGTCATAACTTGGCCAAAAATGCTCGTTTTTTAAAAATAAAAACGTTACTGTAATCTACATTGCAGCGCCTATCTGCTGCAATAGCAGATAGGGGCTGCAAAATCTGGTGACAGAGCCTCTTTAAACAGATTGACATAAGGATTATGCTGATCTAGCATCTCCTGTAATTTAAGTATTGTTTCCTGCTTGGTAGCTCCAAAATATCCATAGAGGGCATTAGCCTCTACCTGATCCTCACCCATGAAGTAGATCTACAGGAATGAATGTTCCTGATTCTCTGCTGGCAAAAGAGATCTAATTAGATGAGATATCTGCCCTTGTATCTCAAGGCTACATGCACATGTTGCGTATTTTGCTGCAGAAAATACGCCGCAATACCGCAAGAAATTTGTAGAAGAAAAACGCACATGAAGGTGAGTTTTTCTTTTGATGCGTTTTTGGGCACGTTTTAGTGCTGAAGATTTTGGTGCGATTTTTCTATGCACTAGGCAGATAGAATTCGCAAGCAGAAACGCAGGATAAATTGGCATGCTGCGGATTCTAAAAAACGCTTTACAGGTCAATTTCAGTCCCGAAAAATACTGCAGCGTGTAAATGATATTTCCTGGAATCTCATTGACTATGCTTATACAGTGTAAGGCTGGATTCACACGACCATGTTACATCCGTAATGGACGGAACGTATTTCGGCCGCTAATCCCGGACCAAACACACTGCAGGGAGCCGGGCTCCTAGCATCATAGTTATGTACGATGCTAGGAGTCCCTGCGTCGCTGCAGGACAACTGTACCGTACTGTAATCATGTTTTCAGTACGAGACAGTAGTTACATGGAGAGGCAGGGACTCCTAGCATCGTACATAACTATGATGCTAGGAGCCCGGCTCCCTGCACTGTGTTCGGCCCGGGACTTCCGGCCGAAATACGTTCCGTCCATTACGGACGTAACATGGTCGTGTGAATCCAGCCTTACACGGTGGATTTGCCCCATGCAAATCCACGCGCCAAAACCGCACATAATACGCATTGTGCGCATTGACCCTAAATGTGGGCATGAAACCATTCTCTCTGACTTCAGAAGTCATGTGAAAGCAGTTGTTATAATGGTCGGTTCACATCAGCGTTTGCTTTCCGTTCAGGGGTTCCGTCGGAGGTTTCAAGCGTGGAACCCTGCACCGGAGAGTCAAATGGAAACCACAGCTTCCGTTTGCATCACCATTGATATCAATGGTGACAGAAACATTGCTAATGGTTTCCGTTTGTCACCGTTCCGGCAGGTTTCCGTTTTTTCGACTGAATCAATAGCGCAGACGGAACCCCTCAACGGAAAGCCAACGCTGATGTGAACAGGCCCTTACTTTGGATTTTGCTAAGAAAATCTCTTGATTCAATGCTATTGCCTGTAAGCAATGACTTGAGTGGCACCGGAGGAGTTGGCAAGTCTGGTAACTGTGCCGTGACTCCAGAGTAGTGTCAGGGATCAATACTATGTATATTGTTTGAAAAATATTATCCTCACACATATGTATATACATTTCAGTTCTTTGTGTAATATACTGATATATATAACAAGTTCTATGTCGGACACACCTATGGAAGACACCGCCCCCTGGAATGCAAGAAGAGTGAGTCTGAGAAACCGGTGGGGGCGTGGGCACTCCCACATCTCTGTGGAGGAGGCATGTGTATCTTTCTGTGTTTCTTTGTTCTGAATAAAAAGTTTTCAGTCTTCCTCCTGACTGAGAGAGGGAAGCTGTACCAAACATCTGTGTGGTGTACTTCTCTCCAGGCATGCCTTCAGCTTTCAATTTACAGAGGTGGTTATTCGGTGTGAAATACGGACTTGACAGTAGCACATACCTGGCGCCTCCTTGGGAAACTTTGAGGCACCACAGAAAGTGCATGGCATTTTAATTTTGCCAATCACAACAAATCTATGTTGGCCATAGGCTATAGTTGGATCATAATTAAAAGCAGCATGTCTCTAGATTCAGTTTTTACGGCGTTAACAGAATAAATGACATGTTAATATTATTCTTTGGGTTAATACAATTATGGTGATACCAAGTGTATATAGTTTATATAGTGTTTCACTATTTTTCGCAAAAAAAACGTTGTTTTCATGTCGTTATATTCTCAGAGCCATAACTTTTTTTAGGTTTTCGTTGGGTCTACATACAACTTTATTTTGGGAGGTGAGGAGCAAAAAAACACGCAATTCTGGAAAGTATGCAATACCATGTTAATTTTATAGTTCAAGTTTTTATGGATGCGGCAGTTCCAATTATGTGTACTTTTTTTTTTATTTTTTAAAAAAAGCAGTTTTAATTAGGAAAAACTTTTTTTGGTGCTGTTTTTATCTTTATGAACATTTAATTTAACTTTTTACATTTTTGTTTTAGTTCCACTAGGGGACTTGCCAGCGTAACGTGGACAGGCTTCCTATTGGGACCTGCTTCTGGCAGGACCTAAGAAGTGCACAAAGATGGCAGACCTACCTCCTGGCTTTTATTAGACCCCTAGCTGCCATGACAACCCATTGGCATCAGTAGAGTGTCAGATGTAATATACTGCGTCATACATATTTTTTCGATTACGGAAAGTACTTGCCAGCAGCGGGGTATATATGCGGCGGATGGTGGCAAGGGCTAGAAAACTCTTTAAAGAAAAACCACAAAAACACCACAAACCAAAACGCAATGAGTCTCATATATCGAAACCTTCAACCTAGTAAAACTAGCCTTGCTGCCCACAGCAACCAATCAGAGCTCCGCTTTTGTTTCATAAACTGCTCTGGAAAAATGATAGCTGAGCTCTGATTGGTTGCTATGGGCAACAAGGCCAGTTTTACATTTAAACAGTTTTGATAAATGAGGCCCAGTGTATGTATAGATATCAATACTATTAGGGTATGTTCACACGGCTTATTTACGGACGTTTTTCGGGCCGTAAACAGCCGAAAAATCGGAAGCAGAGCGCCTCCAAACATCTGCTCATTGATTTCAATGGGAAAAGCGGCGTTCTGTTCCGACGGGCTGTTTTTTTACGCGGCCATTTTGAAAAACGGCCGAGTAAAAAAGCGCCCACGAAAAAGAAGTGCATGTCACTTCTTGAGCCGTTTTTGGAGCCATATGTCACTTCTTGATCCGTTTTTGGAGCAGTTTTTCATAGCGGCACCGTCCCATGACCTTTTAATGAATAATTAGCATATAGTGTGCACCATTTTTAAAATTTATTTTAAAGATTTTGCTGCATCTGAAAAAAACATACAAGGGAATGTTTGGTAATATTGTCGGGTCATGTATTACTGCATGGTGGCAGTTTAAGGGGTTAAAATTACCTAATGGGTTCCCATTAAATATAAAATGAATTGAAAACAATTCCATCTGCGCTGGAATTTTGTTATAAAAAATATATCCTATATAATTACAGCTCAAGAACCGAGCTCTAAAATATATACAGCACCAGAACCAAGCTCAGTACATAAATATAGTACCAGAACAAAGATCAGTACATATATATATATATAGCACCAGCACAAATATAGCTCACTTTAGTGCAACCCCTGCCATATAGGTTTGTACGACGCAAAACTACAGCTCCCTGCATGGCCCGAACTATGGTAAGGATATGCTGGGAGTTGCGGTTTCACAAAAAAAAAATTAAAAAATAATACCACCCATCATCTCACTGCAGATTATACAGTGACTACAGTACGGATTAGAGGCAGAATACGCTTTTACATTATGTGACTCACCGGTGACGTCTTCTCAGATTCTAGTTGTGCTTTTTCTCTTTTTTTCTCTATCCGCTCCTGACCTCTATGATGATTTCTCCCGGCCACAGCCCATTTCTGCAGTTTGTCGCTCAGATGTCTTCAGCTTCTCACTTTTCAAAATTTCTGCACCTATAAACGAAGATAAAATTCTCATGGTGCCACACACTGCACCCCTAAATATAATAGCACCATACATTACACCTCTAATTCTTATCTCGCCATACACGGTGTCCCTGATTATAATAGCACCACTGTCACACACACACACACACACACACACACACACACACACACACACAGTGCCCAACAGCCCCCTTGTAGATAGTGCCCCACAGCACCCTTGTAGATAGTGCCCCACATATAGCCCCCATTCTGCCCTGCCCATCAGCGCCTTTCAATGACGCAAGCGGAGAAATTTCATCATTGCGCTGTCTTGTGTCGTTGAAAGGCGCTGATTGGCAGGGTGCCTTGCCCTGCACCATTCAACAACGTAAATGGTGCTATGACATCATCGCGCCACTTGCGTCATTGAAAGCCGCAGAATAGCCGGGCACGGTACGAGAGTGTAAGGGTATGTTCACAATTCTTTTTTCTAACAAATATTTTTTTCTTTGTAAAAGGAGTAAAACATAAAAAAAAACCTATATAAATTTGTCATCGCCATAATCCTATTGACCAGCAGAATAAAATAAATTTGTCGTTTTTACCACATGGTGAAAGACATAAAAACGAAACCCAAAAGAAAATGCAGGTATCACAGTTTTCTCCAATTCCACCCCACATAGAATTTTCCGTTCCACAGTACATTATTTGGTACTTTAAATGGTGCCAATAGAAACTACAACTCCTCCGGCAAAAAAACAAGCCTTCACACCACTCCATTAACGGAAAAATAAAAAAAGTTATGGCTCGTAGAAGGTGGGGAGTGAAAAACAAAAATTAAAAATCCAAAATGGCTTGGACTTCAAGAGGTTAATGTAGGGAGCCCTGAGAGTCTGCAGATAAGGGACCAGACTATCCCTCCAGAGAAATTCCACCACTGTAGAAACATAAGGGCCAATTCACACAGAGTTGACACGTATTTTGACGCGGAAATGGTGTCGGAAAACGAGCCAAAAAACGGCCGAAAATGCCTTCCATTGATTTCAGTGGGAGGCGGAGGCTTTTTTCCCGCGAACGTAAAAAACGTCTCGCGGGAAAAAGAAGCGACATGCCCTATCTTCAGGCATTTACGTCTCTGACCTCCCATTGACATCAATGGGAGGCAGAGAAAGCGTATTTCGCTGGGTTTTTGCCCGCGGCGCTCAATTGCCACGGACGAAAAACGCCGCAAAAAACGCGGCAAACAGCATGCAGGCAGATCAAAATCTGCATCAAAATTCCAGACGAACTTTTGAGGCAGAATTTTCTGCCTGCAAAAAAACTAAGTGTGAACATAGCCTAAATGTTTACATTATACGTACAAAGCATTCTTAGTAGTCAATATCAAATGCTTAAATATTATCTTGTTAAATGTTTTGTTATTTATAAAGATAGCTAGCAATAACCGTTAACAGATAGTTAATAGGTGAGTAAGATCCCAGAAATGATTGCCAGTAAGACAAACAATGTACATACCTTTACCGATCACTTTAAATGTCACAATTCATTTATGTGGAAGTTATTTTTCCCATTTTCAACTGACAAAAACCCCCTATAGCCCCATGGACATGCCCATATTTGGGTTCTAGGCAACACAGACCTCAAATAGGGAGCCCATAGAAATCTATGGGGCTGCACTGTACATGTGTGTGCCTCTGATTTTACATGAGACTATAAGAAACAAAAAATTGTGGCAGTGGCATGCACCAACAATGTATTACAGAGAGTGTTCTCCACTAGAAGCATTGCTTCTGGAGAAGAATACAGTGCATCACAGAAGCACCACATGGTGATACACAGAGTGCCTACGGGTCCATATTACAGAGAAGTAATGCACTTCATACACCACCGTACAGGCTCCATGCACACAGATTACCCATGTGCATTAGACCCCAGGCTGGATTCACAATGGCAATAGCATGCCTCCCAACCATCCCAGATACAGCAGGACAGTCACAGATTTCGGGTGCTGTCCAGGGACACCTGCCACATGTCCCGCTTTGAAACTGTATCTGTGTCCGGAGGATGCAAATACAGTTGAATACAATAGTGGAGAAGGAAGCCAATAGCTCCCTGCTCCACCATTCACTCTCTGTCTACTGCCACAGGCGCAATGACGTCATTGTACCTCCACCCAGCCGCAGACTGCACAGGCCAGGTGAGGAATGGAGAATGATCTGCTTGTTTTAGGAATGAGGCTAGGCGAGTAATATTTTTATTATTTTAAGGGGCACTATTTCTCTCTGAGGAGGCACTAAGGGGACATCCTTACTGTGTGGGAGGCATTAAGGGGGCGTTGTGGGGGGGGGGCACTATTCTGGCATTCTTACTGTGTGAAGGGAACTAATGGGGCAACACTACTGTGTGGGGTCTCTAAGGGATATCCTTATTGTGTGTAGGCACTAAGTGTGTCTCTAAGGAGGCATTGTTACTGTGTGTAGCCCCTCAAGGGATATCCTTATTGTGTTTAGGCACTAAGTGGGCATCCTTGCAGTGTGGGGCCACTAAGTGGGCATCATTACAGTGTGGGATGCACTAAGAGGGGATCCTTACGGTGTAAGGGCATCTGTTTACCATTAATATAAAAGAAAAAATTCTGTATGCTTCTCATCCTAAAAATGAAGTGGCTGCATTGCTATTTTAGTGCTGCATCCCCTTCACAGGTTTTCTTTGCATTGTGATACTAGACTTGGTGGAATTGGGTGTGCATGGACAGTGATTGGGCGGGGTAGAAGGCGTGCCTAATATAAAAATATGCCGCCTATGTAGTCAGTCCCTACAGTCTCTTAAAGGGAATGTGTCGCTAGAAAAAAATTTTTTTTTTTAGTTAAACAGTTAGTGTATAGGTGATTAAACATTGTTCTAATTTTTTTAATTTTTTTCACGAGTCAGGAAATATTATAAATTAGATTCTAATTTATAACATTTCCCAGCATTGGTCACTAGATGGAGCAATTCCCAAAATTGCAGCATTGCATGTGGTAAAGCAACCACATTGCTTTATACTGCAAAATTTGAGAAAACTCACTCGCTCACAGACGGTGTACACCATAGTGGATGGAACGGGCCCCGTTCGCATTCACTATGGGACTGTATGTGCCGTATTCCATGTCTGTATGTGTCGTTAATCGACACATACAGAGATGGAAAAAAAAAATGGCAGCCCCCATGGACAAGAAAAAGTGAAAAAATAAAAAAAAGTAAAACACAAACACACAAATAAATAATTTTTTTTGAAATAAAACACTAAAAGCAAATTGATCTAAAAATTTTTTTTTTTCGTGACACTGGTCCTTTAAAGTTGGGAGGTATGGCAACAGCGGTGTGCAACATGCTCTGAAATCAAACCACAAAAATGATAGTTAACAATATTTTTGCAGAAAGCCTACTTTACACTATTATACAAATCTAAAAAAAACAGCACTGCAAACATACCATTAAAGAGGCTCTGTCACCACATTATAAGTGTCCTATCTCCTACATAAGGAGATGGGCGCTATAATGTAGGTGACAGTAATGCTTTTTATTTAATAAAACGATCTGTTTTCACCACTTTATTAGCAATTTTAGATTTATGCTAATGAGTTGCTTAATGTCCAACTGGGCGTATTTTTACTTTAGACCAAGTGGGTGTTGTACAGAGGAGTGTATGACGCTGACCAATCAGCGTCCTGCACTCCTCTCCATTCATTTAGTCAGCGCATAGGGATCCTGCAAGATCCTTATGTGCTGTCTAAGGGTATGTGCACACACACTAATTACGTCCGTAATTGACGGACGTAATTCGGCCGCAAGTACCGGACCAAACACAGTGCAGGGAGCCGGGCTCCTAGCATCATACTTATGTACGATGCTAGGAGTCCCTGCCTCGCTGCAGGACAACTGTCCCGTACTGTAATCATGTTTTCAGTACGATACAGTTGTCCTGCAGCGAGGCAGGGACGCCTAGCATCGTACATAAGTATGATGCTAGGAGCCCGGCTCCCTGCACTGTGTTCGGTTCGGTACTTGCGGCCGAAATACGTCCGTCAATTACGGACGTAATTAGTGTGTGTGCACATACCCTTATACTTACACATTAACAATACTGAAGTGTTTAGACAGTGAATAGACATTACACGGGATGTCTATTCACAATCTCTGCACTTCGTTACTGTTTCTATGGTAGTTACAGCAGATGAAGCGTGATCTCGTTGTAACCTGCCATTTACAGCGAGATCGCGCTTCCTCTGCTGTAACTACCACAGACAGAGTAACGAAGTGCAGAGATTGTGAATAGACATCCCGTGTAATGTCTATTCACTGTCTAAACACTTCAGTATTGTTAATGTGTAAGTATAAGACAGCACATAAGGATCTAGCAGGATCCCTATGCGCTGTGTAAATGAATGGAGAGGAGTGCATGACGCTGATTGGTCAGCGTCAAACACTCCTCTGTACAACGCCCACTTGGTCTAAAGTAAAAATACGCCCAGTTGGGCATTAAGCAACTCATTAGCATAAATCTAAAATCGCTAATAAAGTGGTGAAAACAGATTGTTTTATTAAATAAAAAGCATTACTGTCACCTACATTATAGCGCCCATCTCCTTATCTAGGAGATAGGGCACTTATAATGTGGTGGCAGAGCCTCTTTAAGTAACATGCATGGTAAGGCCTCATTCACACGACAGGGTTTCCCGGCCGGGTGCCGGCCGTTCATAAATCGGCCGGCACCCGGCTGCATTAGGAATAATAGACCCCTAATGGGGCTATTCACACGACCGATTTTTTGACGGCCGGGAAAACCGGCCGTCGAAAAATAGGACATGCTCTATTTTCGGCCGGGTGCCCGGCCGCCCGGCTCCCATAGAAGTCTATGGGTCCGGGTAATACACGGCCATCACCGGAATGTGTCCCGAGTGATGGACGTTTTTTCCGTCGCTTGCGCTCTATCTCCTCCTCCTCACAGCGCAGAGTGCATGTGAGGAGGAGGAGTTGATGCCATTCGGACGAATGGCTGTACGCTGTACACTGTGTGGCAGGGTCGGGGTGTACATCAGGTGGAGGGAGCACTGCGCTGGCTCCCTTCCCCTGCTTGTTTTAAAAGCGCCCTGGCCCGGCGACACCTTCCATGGCGCCGCTAGCAGCTGCTGCTGCTGTGGCTGCTACTACTGTAGCGACGCCACTATAGCAGAGCAGGGAGGTATCTCCCCGCTCTGCTATGTGCTAGCTCCATTTTAGCTCCCTGAAGGAGCGGAATCCCCGTGTGTTCGGGGATTCCGCTCCTGGACAGAGCGCTTGATGTCTCTGTCCATATCTGGGCAGTGACATCAGGGGAAACTCCTGAAGCAGAATCCCCGAACACATGGGGATTCCCCTTCAGGAGTTGCCGCTGATGTCACTGCCCGGCCCGGAACGGATGCAAAAATAATGCAAACCGGCCGGGAAAAATGGCCGATTTTACCGGCCGATACTCGGGCTCGGGCGGGACCCTGTCGTGTGAATCCCGCCTAATGCTTCATTTTCCCTGTGGAGTCGAACACTTGCTGCCAGATTTCCCCAGAGATTACATGGCCGGGGATCCCAGCAGCAGGGTACCCTATGATCAGTTTATTGTCCAGGGACTCAAAGTGGACAATCTCTTTAATGATAATCATATTGAGAAATCAAACTGGTATAACATTATTACAATTTCAATGTTTACATGTTTGCTGCGTTAGACCTTTCTGACAATTTTGGTAGTAAGACAATTACTTTTTGCAGAGAACTGCATCATTATCTGCCTGCCTGCAGGAAATAACAAATTAGAAGATCCTTTGGATCAGGAAAACAAAGTGACAGTATCATATTCTATATTGTTAAATTATGCTTTTTGGACTGCCCTCCAAGATTGTCATTTGGGTTTCCAGAGAATCTCTTCTGCTAAAAGTAACTTTTTGTTCTATACCTTTCTCTCGAGGTATCATTCCCTGTTAGAGAGTGTAAGGGTATGTTCACACGGCTTATTTTCAGCCGTTTTTCGGGCCGTAAAATCGGAAGCAGAACACCTCCAAACATCTTCCCATTGATTTCAATGGGAAAAACGGCGTTCTGTTCCGACGGGGCGTTTTTTTACGCGACCGTTTTAAAAAACGGCTCGTAAAAAGACGCCCTGTAAAAAGAAGTGCATGTCACTTCTTGAGACGTTTTTGGAGCAGTTTTTCATTGACTCTATAGAAAAACAGCTCCAAAAACGGCCGTAAAAGAAGAATGCGAAAAACGCGAGTTTGCGTAAAAAAACGGCTAAAAATCAGAAGCTGTTTTCCCTTGAAAACAGCTCCGTATTTTCTGACTTTTTTAGTAAGCGTGTGAAGATATCCTTAGGCTACATTCAGACGAGCGTAGCTAACCTTGGATGTGAAAAACTGCCGTTTTTCACATCCGAGGCGCTTTGTCACGGATCCCCCATAGACTAGAGTCTATGGTGGGATGCGTGACATGCAGTAAAATAGGACATGTCCCATTTTTTCACAGACCCTTCACACAATCCATTGAAACATCGGTCGTGTGAACGGCCCCATTGAGATACATGAGTCCGTGTGACGTACATATACACTCGTCTGAATGAGCCCTAAGGCTTGATTTATCCAGGACGGAAATGCTGCAGATTTCTCCGCAGCAATTCCGCAGTGTTTCTCAGCAATATGCTCACGTTTTATGTGCAGATTTTGCTGTGGATTTCAACCCTTCTACATTGAAAAAGCTGAAATCTGCAGTGAACATCCAGAACACAATGTTGAAAAAATGCAGAATGCTCTGATTTCCGTCCAGAAAATGTTCAGAAGCATGTGGATAAGATTTGTTCAAATCACATCCACATGGCTGAACCTGTTATATGCCACAGATTTTCCACACTGAAATTCCACACGGAAAATCTGCAGCATTTCCGACCCATGTAAATTCGGCCTTAGGCATGCAGCAGATTTTGTTTCAAAATTTCTGCAACTGAAAATCAGTTCCATTGATATGAATGTAGTTGTTTCTGTAGCAAGCACAGGGATTTCTCCAAGTTCCACTCAAATGGAACTGGTTTTCAGTCGCAGAAATTTCAGCAATAAAATCTGCCTAAGGCCGGGCTCAAAAACTATGCAGCGTATAAGACCTGGAACCTGCAGCACATTCAGTCTGTAAAAAGCCCACAATTTCTTCCGCCCAGTTTTTTCCAGACCAATCACAGAAAAAAGTGTCGTGCCCTATCTTAGAGCGGTTTCCGTCTCTAAACCTTTATTGAAATCAATGAGATATAGAAAAAAACCATGCCATTCGTTTAGAGCATTTTTTACATGGTTTTTGCAGTGATTTAATAAAACAAAACTGCCTAGGAAAATGTCTCAAAAAACTCTTGCATTTAAAAATCTGCCTCAAAAATTTTGAGGCAGATTTTTTTTCTGCTTGGCAGTAAACTCTGAGTAGAACATCTGCCCCACAGTGTTTTGACGTTTTGGCTGCGTTTTTGTGGTCAGCGCTTTCTTCAAAATGCAACATGCTCAGGGTGTTGCATCTTTTCTGGCATTTTTCCCATAAGCTTCTACACTCCTCAACATTGAAATGGCAATACCAAGAAGGAAAAGTTTTGAAATTGTGGAAATTACAGGATTGATAGACAAGTAAATTAAATGTAAATGATAAAAACTTCCTGAGATGCTGCAGGCCATGGTGGCACGTTTAGGCCACCCTAGCTGTCCACAGTACCATGAGCAAAATGCGGCCTGGCATTGTCCTGCTTCTGGGACACTTTGGAGGAATGGCTGTACCACTGGTGCCATGACCAAATCAATGTAACGCCGAGCTGTTAGTGTACCTGAAATGAAGACTAGAGGGGTTCGGGTACCGTACATTATATCACCCAATACCATAATCCCGGGAATAGGACTGGTGTGACGTTCCCTTGTGAAGGCCTCGTCATGATGTTGCCCACGTGTTTCCAGACCAATCTCCAGCTATCACTGCGTCCAAGACAAAAGCGGGACTCATTGCTGAGGAAGATAGACCTCCATTCCAGCATCTTGCTGTGCACCACGATAGCCTTTGAGAGCAGTGGCATGTGTTCAATGGAACACCTATAGCTGGACATCTGTCTCGTAGTCCAATGTCGTGCAAAAAAAAATGATAGTTTTTCAAAATAAAAACCACTGTTGCTATCTACATTACAGCGCTGATCAGATTATGTAGGAGATAGGGCATTTATAATCTGGTGACAGAGCCTTTTAAAGGGTAACTAAACGTTTGACAAACTTCTGACGTGTCATAGTGACACGTCAGAAGTTTTGATTGGTGGGGGTCCGAGCACTGAGACTCCCACCAATCTCTAAAACTAAGTGGCAGAAGCGCTCATATGAGCGCTCAGCCGCTTTGTTTCTGTTCGGCTTTCTCCGTAAAGCCGATGTATCGGAGTAAAGACTCACAAACTTTTTATTGAGTCCGTACATTGATTTCCGGAAAAAGCCGAACAGACACGAAGCGGTTGAGCGCTCACACGAGTGCTTCTGCTGCTTCGTTTTAAGCACCTAAAGTATATATTAGCATTTACTGGGGGTATTACTTTTGGTCATCAGATCGCCCACCATTGATGGGGACTTGCCCTGCTCCCTAACTGCTCCGCTCAGGAGTTGCCAAAACTTAGAAGGAACATTGGTCAGGGGGGAAACAGGCATTATTTAATTTTGCCCACTGTAAGGAAAACATGACTGTCACCCATTAACCCTCTGAAATATATTTTACCTATTTACTGAGGCCGGTCTACCTGACGTTACCCATCATAGACATGATTGTATTCCAGAGTACAAACTGATACTTCTAATGACCGTACCCTGCTACTTTGTAAGTAAGCATGCACAGGCATTCTATTGTTTAACAAAGGTAATAGAGTAGAGTAATAGAGGGCAAATGCAATGAGATAATAGGTCTTTGTTGTGTAAAGAAGCTTCCAGGAAAACAGTCAAGAAAAATAAACATGAAAGATAGGTAGCCAAAACTTTACATGTATTTATAGTGCTAATATCCTCTTATGTGGCAGAGGCCGATTGCCCCACCTCAGGGCAATGGGCACCTGTCCCCAGCAACTGCAACCTCTGCACTTGAAATATTTATTCTCCTAAAAATGCACAAATTGACATCCCACCACCGTTATATAAGCCGTGATGCGCCTAGAGATAATAAAGATAGTGATGTTGCAGCACATATATAATGACAAAAGTGAAGTCTCAGAACATGAATATTATTCACAGTGATGTCACAGTGCAGGGATTATGCACATAATGATCATGGACACAGAGTATCACTATACAGTGATAATGCATAAAACAGGAATAACAAAATCAGTGATATCACAGAACAGGGTTACTGTCTGGGATAATACAAATAGTGATGTCACAACTACAGACCACAGTGATGTCGCAGTACGGGGATCATAAACAGTATGAAGTCATGGGAAAGGGTTTTTACACACAGTAATGTCTTAGTATGGTAATAATACAGGCAGTGATCTCACATAACAATGATAATAAAAAGTGATGTCACAGCTAATAGATAAGGATCACGTTGCTTTAGCTGCACGGAGCTAATGAACACGATGATTGTATAGGGATAATAAACACAACATCATAATACAATACACACAACGATGTCACAGTACAGTTATAAATGATGCAGTGATGTCACAGCTCAGCCATTAATGCAGTGATGTCACGGCACAGGGGTAATAAACACAGTGATAAAGCTAAATCGTAATGCACACAGTCATATTACAGTACAAGGATAGTAAGCAGTGATAACACAATGCAGAAAATAAAAACTGATATTTGCTTATGTGACAGAGTGGCCATTGTGGCCCTTCACACCCTAGGGTCCAGGTGCGACTGCAACCTCTGCACCCCATATAGCTACAACTTTGATGTAATTATATTTCACATTCTGTAATTTGAATATATAGATTTAATTAAGACTACAGATATTCGTAATGGAAAAAATGGAAAAACCTTAAAGCGCAAGTCACCCAGAATTTTTTATTTCAACACAGGTCTTTCCCAAATTCCAGGCTCATAGGGGTTATCCCCTCCCACTCCATACATAGACCACTATAAGGAAGAATAGCTTTTAGTTCCATTGGGATATACTACACATACAAATGCAAATGCACTAACAGGTTTAATAATTAGAAATTTCGACAGATGACCTGAAACCATAAGGTCAAGTCTCTTGCTGATTTTCAGATTTGGCTTTCACTCATGCAGTGCTCTTAATAGTGGTACTTAGGTGGTATGAGATCACATAGGTGTTTTATCTGCCATTAAAGGCCACTGTCAGGTATCCTCTAATCTTTAACTGCTTATAATAAATCTTGAATTTTTTATTATCATTTCCTAAATAGTCGATGCAAATGACAGTCCGTATAATCTTCAAGCCATCAACCGTTGGAGTATAATGCGAATTTTATTGAACAAATCTCCTAATGATAACAGATTTTTTTTAGAAGTAAAAAACTCAAAATGCACTGTTTCAAATTAATATGCACAACAGAGATCAAAACATTTTAAAGGTTGTAAAGGGAACTAAAATGGTAATTTGTTGAATTTGCAGCATCAGGAGGTCATATTTACAGAAATCAAAAGCTCTTTCAATCAAAAAAAACTTAACAGGCCAAGTTGCATGTTAACATAGGACCCCTTCTTTGATATCACCTTCACAATTCTTGCATCCATTGAATTTGTGAGTATTTGGACAGTTTCTGCTTAAATATCTTTGCAGGATGTCAGAATAGCCTCCCAGAACTTCTGTTTTGATGTGAACTGCCTCCTACCCTCATAGATATTTTGCTTGAGGATGCTCCAAAGGTTCTCAATAGGGTTGAGGTCAGGGGAACATGGGGGCCACACCATGAGTTTCTCCCCTTTTATGCCCATAGCAGCCAATGACACAGAGGTATTCTTTGCAGCATGAGATGGTGCATTGTCATGCATGAAGATAATTTTGCTACGGAAGGCACAGTTTTTCTTTTTGTACCATGGAAGAAAGTGGTCAGTCATAAACTCTACGTACTTTGCAGAGGTCATTTTCACATCTCACCTCCTTGCTGACGTCGCAGCCTTGTTGGGATATGGTGGCCATTCACCAACCATCCAATACTCCATCCATCTGGACCATACAGGGTTGCACGGCACTCATCAGTAAACAACACGGTTTGAAAATTAGTCTTCATGTATTTCTGAGCCCACTGCAACCGTTTCTGCTTGTGAGCATTGTTTAGGGGTGGCCGAATAGTAGCTTTATGCACACTTGCAAACCTCTGGAGGATCCTAAACCTTTAGGTTCACGGGACTCCAGAGGCACCAGCGGCTTCAAATACCTGTTTGCTGCTTTGCCATGGCATTTTAGCAGCTGCTCTCCTAATCCTATTAATTTGTTGGCAGAAACCTTCCTCATTATGCCTTTATCTGAACGAACCCATCTGTGCTCTGAATCAGCCACAAATCTTTTCACAGTATGATGATCATGCTTAAGTTTTCTTGAAATATCCAATGTTTTCATACCTTGTCCAAGGTATTGCACTATTTCACGCTTTTCGGCAGCAGAGAGATAATTTTTCTTTCCCATATTGCTTGAAACCTGTGGCCTGCTTAATAATGTGGAACGTCCTTCTTAAGTAGTTTTCCTTTGATTGGGCACACCTGGCAAACTAATTATCACAGGTGTCTGAGATTGATTACAATGATCCAAAGAGCCCTAAGGCTGGGTTCACACGACCATGTTACGTCCGTAATGTACGGAACGTATTTCGGCCGGAAGACCCGGACCGAACACACTGCAGGGGGCCGGGCTTCTAGCATCATAGTTATGTACTGAAGACTTTGAACATTTTTTACAAGAAAATGTATTCTTATAACAACAACGTAGATCTTTTTTCAGTCCAATGGAACTAATAATTTCACATAAGCTAATATGTGCAAATTGAAACTAAAGATGGAGCTGTCTTCCGGTAGCTTGCATAGTTATGGATAGAAGCGCCACTGTGCCAGAAAAAAGCCAAAGAGGTCTCCTCTGTGATCGCCGGGGGTCTCATAGATTAGTCCCCCACTGGTCATTAAATGGCTTATCCCAGAGAAATGCCCTTTTAATAGTCAACACTGAGGAAAAATAGTCACCATTGTACATTTCAATAATCAATTATTATATCTCTGGCTAACTTAAGAGGGTATTCCTAACTTAGATATTTATAGCATATCCATGGGATATATCATAAATGTCTGATAGATGTGGATCTTAGCTTGTTTGGCTGTTGCCTTAACTCCCATGGAACTGAAGGGAGAGTGCTGCGCACATGTGTAGCCACCTCTCCATTTATTCTGTCTGGCAGGACAGCTATTGGTTGACCCCCATTGTGGAGATAGGTGCTACTCCCAGATGGGACCAGCATCTATCAGATATTTATGGCATATACCATGAACATGTCTAGGTTGAGAATACCCATTTAAGATTTAGTCACCTTATATACTTTTGTTTAAGATTGGGATATACTGTATACAACTAAAAGGTGAAACTCATTGTAATGTCTAATTGCGGACACAAGTCAGAAGAGCGATTTCAGTGATAGATGTCTACTCTATGCTTACACTCATTGTCTTCTGAGCTACTTGAATCAACATTATCCTGAAACCTGCATATTCCACAGGCTGGAAGTTTGGGATCTACTGTATGACTGGACAATTTGGTAGACCCCCTGTTGGGCCAGGCTACTTTATAAATGCTCATTCCAGTCCCGGACGCCCACTTTTCTCTATTTTCCCTATTACTTCCACCTTCTCTCTGGGGTTTCACTTGTCTTTATTTTCCCTATTATGTCCACCCTCTCTCTAGATTTCATTTACCTATTTTGCAGTTCCTCTTAGTCCTCACCACCCTGCACTGCATCTATTCTACTCAGACGTCTATCTCTCCCTAACTCCTTTTTTATGTTCTTATCCATCCTAAAATAGCTCTTTTCTTGTAGCACAGGCTCAATCCCTTCTCACAGCATACATTTTACTTTGAGCACTAACTAGTTGTATGACAATTCCACCTGCTGTCACATTGTGATAATGACAACCTTGCCCTGAGGCACAATCCCTTCTGCACCTTGCCAGTTTTTGCGTACTCTGTGTACTTTGGCGTTTACCTTTTCTTTTACTCAGTTACTAAGTGCTATCCTGATTTGCATATAACAGTTCAGAGGTAGCTCGGGGCCAACCCAAGTGTACGATCACTAGCTGCTCATCTTGCCTGTGTTACCCACCCTGCAGTCGTTCACATCACATCACATCACATCACATCGGTGTAACTATGGCTATTGCAGGTGACATCGGTTCCTTTACAGTATGGGACTATGTCGTTTTCGCCCTCATGCTGCTCATCTCTGCCGTCATTGGGATTTACTATGCTTTTGCTGGTGGCGGACAGAAAACCTCCAAAGATTTCCTAATGGGAGGCAGGAGCATGTCGGCAGTACCAGTCGCTCTTTCCCTTACTGCCAGCTTCATGTCTGCAGTTACAGTGTTGGGCACCCCATCAGAGGTATACAGATTTGGTTCCATGTTCAGCATATTCGCTATCACTTACACAATTGTTGTGGTGATCTCATCTGAAGTATTTCTGCCAGTATTCTACAGACTGGGCATCACCAGCACCTATGAGGTGAGTGCAGTTATATATGTAGGCAAAGCTGTAATGTGATAACTACTACTATATAGTTGGATTCATGTTTAATATATACCTTTTTATCTTTTTTTGACAGGCTGTGAATTTTCTTGAATACATTACAGTTCTGGTTTTATGTCAAGAAAGTTGAATCATTGTAAAATGCTATGTTATGCGGTTTTCTAATATTCTTTGTGTTTCAATTCCTCCCCATTTCAAGATCTCTGTCAGTGAAAGGAAACATTCTTGTTTACATCCAAATGCTGACAATTGTGCAAACCAAAATACTTTTCACAGCTGAGAGTTTGCTACAAATGTATCCTATCCAGGAAATCCTGTGAGATCTAAGCGACCCGCATTGACACATAATAGCAAACCTTATACAGATGTGTGCTTCTAATATACAGTGAAACCTCTGAGAATACTGACCCTATATCTAGACCAGATTTCCTGTGACAGAATTTTCGGTCCCCTCGTATACTATGTATACTGGCCATTTTTAAGAGGACATCACTCTAGAAGACCATTTTTCAATGTAGGTTTGTCTCAAAGAGGTTTCATTGTATTTAGCTCACAGAGTATTGCCTGTACTAGAAACAATTGTAGCACACCCTCATCTGTGAGAATTATTAGGTCTGTACACCCTCCTGATGTTAACAAGAATATACCCATTCACTGTCAGCAAGAAGAGTTTTAAAAAATGAGGAACGAACACACAGAGACTATTAGAAAGTTACATAACTTTTATTTATATCATGGTTAAGATTATTTTACATAGAAATACTGTAACAGAACAGACAATGCTCTGATTTCGTTAACGCATTTTACAGGAACCCTTGCCTGGGTTGAGACTATTAACTTTTTTTTACTACTTACAGTTTCAAAGTGCTCACCAAACAGCTTCTCTGTATGTATGAAATGTGCATATTGCTGTGTAGCCATACAGAGAAGCCACCTGGTCAAACATGTAGGTAGTGGAAGTAAATACACAAAGACTCCAGACAGGCAGGAGCCCCTAAGATCAGTTCTCAGAGGCCAAGTTTGAATGCAGTATAGTTTATATTGAACGGGAGATTTAAAAGTAGGGCAAGGGAATGGTGATACATTTGCCCATAGCAAACAAGGAGATATGCATGGGTACGAGCGATCGTTACTACGTCCCCATACATTTCTATCATGGCAGCACGTCTCCCTGTTTACACAGTGAGATGTACTTCCGACAATGATAATATTTTCGGCTGCATAAACGATACAATCAGCCAATGAATGAACGTTTGCTCGTTCATCGGTGGATCGTTGCCCTGTTTACACAGAGCAATATTTGGCAATAAGCATTCCCTGTTTGCCCCATAATTGGCCTGTGTAAAAGGGCCTTAAAAAGCTGGCTTCTACTAATGGACTTTAGATGGCCTGAATCACTGTTATCATTGTTCTTTAATTTGTATTGAGAAATATGTAAATATATAATAATCACTTATGTGGAAATTTCATGTTGACTCATAACTAATGAGGGAATGTAGCATTTCCCTTGTAACGGTATCTCAGGAAATATACCTGTTATTAAGATAAATCATTGTCAGACAATGAGTGTATTCAGGTTAAGTTAAAAGTTTAAAAAAACCTTAGCAAATTAAGATAATCTTCTCAAGGAGCTGGTTAATAAATCCTTCTTGGTAACTAAAAAAATTAAATATTGCTACCTTCATCATTTCTGTATATATATATATATATATATATATATATATATATATATATATATATATATATATATATCCAAAAAAGAGAACGTGAAGCAGCACTCATATAAAGTGAATTTATTCATCCAACATGGAACCACAACGTTTCACCTCCTCTATGAAGGCATTTTCAAAATGCCTTCATCGAGGAGGTGAAACGTTGTGGTTCCATGTTGGATGAATAAATTAACTTTATTTGAGTGCTGCTTCACGTTCTCTTTTTTGGATATCTAACACATAAGGAGAGGTCACTCCTTTATTTTTGTAGCTTTGCACCAGCCTAGTCAGGCACTTGTTCACAGTGCTGCTCCAATCCTCTGCTTTATATATATATATATATATATATATATATATATATATACATAAATACAGTGAAGGAAATAAGTATTTGATCCCTTGCTGATTTTGTAAGTTTGCCCACTGTCAAAGACATGAACAGTCTACAATTTTTAGGCTAGGTTAATTTTACCAGTGAGAGATAGATTATATTTAAAAAAAAACAGAAAATCACATTGTCACAATTATATATATTTATTTGCATTGTGCACAGAGAAATAAGTATTTGATCCCTATGGCAAACAAGACTTAATACTTGGTGGCAAAACCCTTGTTGGCAAGCACAGCAGTCAGACGTTTTTCGTAGTTGATGATGAGGTTTGCACACATGTTAGATGGAATTTTGGCCCACTCCTCTTTGCAGATCATCTGTAAATCATTAAGATTTCGAGGCTGTCGCTTGGCAACTCGGATCTTCAGCTCCCTCCATAAGTTTTCGATGGGATTAAGGTCTGGAGACTGGCTAGGCCACTCCATGACCTTAATGTGCTTCTTTTTGAGCCACTCCTTTGTTGCCTTGGCTGTATGTTTCGGGTCATTGTCGTGCTGGAAGACCCAGCCACGAGCCATTTTTAATGTCCTGGTGGAGGGAAGGAGGTTGTCACTCAGGATTTGACAGTACATGGCTTCATCCATTCTCCCATTGATGCGGTGAAGTAGTCCTGTGCCCTTAGCAGAGAAACACCCCCAAAACATAATATTTCCACCTCCATGCTTGACAGTGGGGACGGTGTTCTTTGGGTCATAGGCAGCATTTCTCTTCCTCCAAACAGGGCGAGTTGAGTTAATGCCAAAGAGCTCAATTTTAGTCTCATCTGACCACAGCACCTTCTCCCAATCACTCTTAGAATCATCCAGATGTTCATTTGCAAACTTCAGACGGGCCTGTACATGTGCCTTCTTGAGCAGGGGTACCTTGCGGGCACTGCAGGATTTTAATCCATTACGGCGTAATGTGTTACCAATGGTTTTCTTGGTGACTGTGGTCCCAGCTGCCTTGAGATCATTAACAAGTTCCCCCCGTGTAGTTTTCGGCTGAGCTCTCACCTTCCTCAGGATCAAGGATACCCCACGAGGTGAGATTCTGCATGGAGCCACAGATCGATGTCGATTGACAGTCATTTTGTATGTCTTCCATTTTCTTACTATTGCACCAACAGTTGTCTCCTTCTCACCCAGCGTTTTACTTATGGTTTTGTAGCCCATTCCAGCCTTGTGCAGGTCTATGATCTTGTCCCTGACATCCTTAGAAAGCTCTTTGGTCTTGCCCATGTTGTAGAGGTTAGAGTCAGACTGATTAATTGAGTCTGTGGACAGGAGTCTTTTATACAGGTGACCATGTAAGACAGCTGTCTTTAATGCAGGCACCAAGTTGATTTGGAGCTTGTAACTGGTCTGGAGGAGGCTGAACTCCTAATGGTTGGTAGGGAATCAAATACTTATTTGTATGTGCACAATGCAAATAAATATATATAATTTTGACTATGTGATTTTCTTTTTCTTTTTTATATAATCTATCTCTCACTGGTAAAATTAACCTAGCCTAAAAATTCTAGACTGTTCATGTCTTTGACAGTGGGCAAACTTACAAAATCCGCAAGGGATCAAATACTTATTTCCTTCACTGTATATATACATATATATATATATATATATTATAGATAATCATAGTTGAATGCATGGATATTTGTTTAGTATTCAGAAAGTACTGTGCAATATTTCTTAGGCCACTTTCACACGGTAGTATTTCGGTCAGTATTTTGCTTTAACCCCTTAACGCCGAAGGACGGATATATCCGTCCTCAGCAGCTGCTAGTTCGCGCAGGAGGACGGATATATCCGTCCTGTGATCGCGCGGGTACTGACAGTTTACCCACGCGATCAGCGGCAGGAGCACGGCTGTTATACACAGCCTGGCTCCTGCTGCAACTGCCGGAATCGAAGCACGCGCCGATTCCGGCAGTTTAACCCATTAAATGCCGCTGTCAACAGTGACAGCGGCATTTAATGTGTTTGACAGAGGGGGGAGCTCCCTCTGTCACCCGATCGGCGCCCCCGCAAACAAATCGCGGGTCGCCGTCGGGTTTCCATGACAGCCGGGGGTCTAACAAAGACCCCCAGGTCTGTCTTCAGCATCTGCCTGTTAGGTCATGCCTCTGGCATCGCCTAACAGGTTGCCTGTCAGTTTTACACTGACAGGCAATAATGCTTTGGTATACGAAGTATACCAAAGCATTATATATGCGATCTACACATCGCATAGTGAAGTCCCCTGGTGGGACTAAAAAAAAAAAAGTAAAACCGTTAAATAAAGTTTGTGAAAAAAAAAATAAAAAAAATTACAGTCAAAGTCAAATAAAACTACTTTTTTGCCCCAAAAAGTGGTTTTATTTAATAAAACGGTCAAAACAAATCACACATACACATGTATGGTATCCCCGCGATCGTAACAACTTGACCAATAAAATGAACACATTAATTAAACCGCCGGATGAACGGCGTCCAAAGAAAACGCAAAAAACAACAGCAAAATTCTCTCTTTTCTCCCATTCCCCCCATAAAAAATAAAATAAAAGTTCATCTATAAGTCCTATGTACCCCAAAATAGTACTAATGAAAACTACACATTGTCCCGCAAAAATCAAGCCCACGTACGGCCACATCGACGGAAAAATAAAAAAATGACGGCTCTTGGAATGCGGCGATGCAAAAACAAGTAATTTTTTTCTAAAAGGGGTTTTTATTGTGCAATCGTAGGAAAACATATAAAACCTTTACATATTTGGTATCCCTGTAATCGTGCCGACCCATACAATAAAGTTAACATGTTATTTACGCTGCATAGTAAACGGCGTAAATTTATAACGTGAAAATTAATGCTGGAATAGCTGCTTATTTTCAATTCTCTCCTAAAATAAAGTTAATAAAAGTTAATCAATATGTTATAAGCATCTAAAAATGGTACAATTACAAAATACAACTCGTCCCGGAAAAAACAAGCCCTTATACGGCTATGTCGACGGAATAAAAAAAGAGTTACGACTCTTGGAATGCGACCGTGGAAAAACAAAAAATAATCCTTGGTCATTAACGTGCAAAATGGCCCGGTCATTAAGGGGTTAAGCCAAAACCAGGAGTGGGTCCAAAACACAAAAGTGGTATACATCTTCCCATTATAATTTGCTGTTTATGTTCCATTCCTGGTATTGGCTTATAAATATTGATGCAAATATTGTCCAAAATACTGCCATGTGAAAGTTGCCTTACCTGTAATTATTTCCCCACGAATTGAATGCTGTCCATGTAGTAAATAACCATATCTATTTATTATTTTCACAGTACCTTGAGCTTAGATTTAACAAATATGTACGACTTATTGGCACAGTCCTGTTTATCATCCAAACGGTATGTAATGTCTAATATGTATTTAACATATAATTCTGATTAGAACAACATTTTACAGTTTAAGTTTTCATAAAAAGGTGAGAAACTTTGGAGATTTTTTGAATTATTTACCTTGCTCTGATTTTACATTACATCTTGTTTTCATCATTGATATGCATAGCTGCAGTTGCTTCTGAAACAGACATCAGCTTGCTGTTAAACAAGTGGCCAAATAGCTGACCATACCCATGAGATAAAAGTTTGGCCATTTTAGCTGACCATCGTATAAAGAATTAACACTCTGGCCGATGAGAGACTTCTGTCTACCGAAAATGTGATCAGACACTCGGCCGAAACGATATGTGTATGGCATGATTGGCTGAATTCGGACGATTATTGCCTTATGTGTATGGCCTGCTTAAGTCAGCCATTCACATGACGTAGTTGTCAGCCGACCGGTATTTTTCACAACTCCACCCTAAGCATGCATGATTATTTCATTGAGGAGAGGGCAATAAGCTGCTGCCAGAAGTGTGTGACAGCGGCTTATTCCCACTTCCCACTTGGCAGCGATTTTCCTCCAGCAGGAATAAAGGAGTCCAACATGGCTAAACCTTTTTTCACCAAACATCTTCTGTTGGTGGACAGTCTGGGGGCTACCATATACATGAGATTGTTGATGGATCCCACCAAAATTGGTGGATTCGGAGCACTTTTATCTTAAGTGTATGACCAGCATTAGATCTTGCATGTGCAAAAATATATTATGTGTTTTTAACACTTTATCTGACCACCTGCATATTTTTGAAAGGGTTTTGGAAAGGGGCCTAAAAGGTGTAAAAAAAATATGAGCCAAGTTTATTAAATTAAAGATGTGCTCCATATTTTGTCTCAAATATTGTTGTGTATGTATATGCTTTGACATGTCATAAGGAAGAGGAAAGCAATTTGTGGCTTTATAAAAATCTAATAAACACTATTGATAAATCTCCCCAGTGCTTAAAGCCATGTTTAGCTAAAAGCTACTGCAGTAATAGCAGTATGGTGATGAAAGTTGCTATAACTTGGGAGATATTGGGAAGAGGTAGTCAGATACCACCTCTAGAGACTGTACTGACGCCTAATATTACATATCAGCACAGTCTCCTCTATGGAGCATTTAGGCAGAGGCTGGTGACATCATTCATCAGTGTCTACCTGCCCACTGAAGTATGTAACACCAGGCAGAAGAGACGAGTCGGGGCACAAAGACTTGGTGCTTTACTATATAACAAATAATTTTATTATACTGGAGATCTGCTTTAAAGTCAATTGTTTTACTTATTTAGTGACTAGTTTTGTGTTTTTGCTAATTTAAAATAATTGTTATTGATTATATTTTTAGATTCTTTATACTGGAATTGTAATTTATGCTCCAGCTCTGGCACTGAATCAAGGTAAGAAAGAAAGATAATTGAGAGATAGAATGAAGGGGCCCTCACAGTCTTTTGGGCATCATGCCCTTTTTTGGTTTTGGCCTGGAGGTATCCGCATCTCTGAGCCAATGTTGATGGTGTTCATATAAACATACAACAGCTGTCCTATCAATGTGTGGATTAAGATCTAGAGAACTTCGTTCTGTGTGGGGACTTCTTTTATTTTAGTATGTGCAGCTTTTAAGTGACTTTATTTGTAAGACATAACTTCGGGCCTTATTAAGATATAGCAAAACTTTTTACAATCTTACTGAGCACTAGTTGTTAAAACTTTAAAACCAGGGGTGGGATCCGGTTGGTTCGCCTCGGTTCCCCCGAACCGGTTGTTAAAATTACAGCCGATTCACAGAACCGGGTGAAGCGGGAAACCGGAATCGGTCCCCTGCACTCAATTGTATTTGCGTCCTTAGGACGTGGATACAATTGAGTTCACTAGCGCTGTCCTGGCGAGGCACATGATGCCTCGCCATTCGGCGCTTTAGTGATGATGCAGTCAGCGCGATGACATCATCGCGCCGCTGCGACGTTCCGCTGGAGGAGGACTGGCGTCGCTGGAGGATAGCGCGGCAATGGGACAGGTAAGCATATCATGTATTTTTCCTTTTATTGTGGGCAGTGTCAGGGGCCTTAAAGAGGCTCTGTCACCACATTATAAATGCCCCATCTTGTACATAATGTGATCGGCGCTGTAATGTAGATTAGACCAGTGTTTTTTATTTAGAAAAACTATCATTTTTGATGGAGTTATGACATATATTAGCTTTATGCTAATGAGTTTCCTAATGGACAACTGGGCATGTTTTACTTTTTGACCAAGTGGGCGTTGTGGAGAGAAGTGTATGACGCTGACCAATCAGCGTCATACACTTCTCCCCATTCATTTATACAGCACATAGTAATTGTAATGGCAGGGGGTAGGGAGACGGACAAGTGAGCCCTAATCTACCCGCCACTCTGACCCTGCCTACTTGCAACGACCCGCCCTAGGCGACGGGGTACAACTGGGCGGCGGTCCCTGCGCTCAGTAAGTGCACGACAAACATACAAAGGAACACAAGCAAGGAAAAGGGGCCGTTGCCCACGGCAACACCGTGAGCAACCAGAGTGGTGAACGAGCCGAGTCAAGCCAGGAGTGTGCGAGGTACAAAACGAAAAGCAGAAGAGTAGTTGGTAAGCCAGGGTCTGTATGGAGCAGGATCAAAAATAGCAGGAGCTGTAGCTGGGCCAGGAAACCACAAGGAGGGAAACACAAGCAATAACAAGCACCGAGGGACAGGAAGTGCAGGCTAAAATAGACCGAGGGCGGGAGCTAGCGGAGTCTGGCCAGGTTACGATAGGCTCTCCCACTCCTAAGCCTGCCAGCCTGAATGGTGGAAGCAGGAGTCAGTCTCAGGGATGTATTCTCAGGTGCTGACTGATTAGTTCTGGGAGTTAACCCCGAAGCTGTGCCTGGCAGATCCTTTACAGTAATCTTAACTAGATCACTATGTGCAGCCACATACACACACACACTAACGTTACTCAAGTTTCCTGACAGTGAATATACATTACCTCCAGCCAGGACGCGATGTCTATTCAGAATCCTGACACTTCGGTAACGTTTGTGTGGGATTTACTGCAAGACAATCTCGTGAGATTACGCTGTAAACTGTCATTTAAAACGAGATTACGCTTGCTTTGCATTGAATCTCACACAAACGTTAGCGAAGTGTCAGGATTCTGAATAGACGACATGTCCTGGCTGGAGGCAATGTGTATTCACTCTCAGGACACTTGAGTAACGTTAATGTGTGTGTATGTGACAGCACATAGTGACCTAGTTAAGATTACTATGTGCTGTGTAAATGAATGGGGAGAAGTGTATGACGCTGATTGGTCTGCGTCATACACTTCTCTCCACAACGCCCACTTGGTCAAAAAGTAAAAAACACGCCCAGTTGTCCATTAAGAAACTCATTAGCATAAAGCTAATATAGGTTATAACTCCATCAAAAATGATCGTTTTTCAAAATAAAAGACATTGATGTAATCTACATTACAGCGCCGATCACATTATGTACAACATAGGCCACTTATAATGTGGTAACAGAGCCTCTTTAACTATAGGGGACAATAACTACAGCGGAGGACTAGATCCAAAAATCAGGCAGTACTCTGAGGTATAAGCAAAATAGTGATAGTGCTTTATTGGTCCATAGAAAAACACGACGTTTCAGCTGAACACAGGAACCTTTCTCAAGTGAACAGCGGAGGACTATATAGGGGACAATAACTACAGGGGAAGGACTATATAGGGGACAATAACTACAGGGGAAGGACTATATAGGAGACACTAACTACAGGGGAGGACTATATAGGGGACAATAACTACAGGAGAGCACTATATAGGGGACACTAACTACAGGGGAGGACTATATAGGTGGCACCAACTACAGGAGAGCACTATATAGGGGACAATAACTACAGGAGAGCACTATATAGGGGACAATAACTACAGGGGAGGACTATATAGGGGGCACAAATTACAGGGGAGGACTATAGAGGCAGCACCAACTACAGGGGAGGACTAAATAGGGGACAATAACTACAGGGGAGGACTATATTGGGGACAATAACTACAGGGGAGGGCATTATAGGGGGCACGAACTACAGGGGATCACTATATAGGTGGCACCACCTACAGGGGAGGACTATATAGGGGACAATAACTACAGGAGAGCACTATATAGGGGGCACTACATAGAGGGGAGGTCTATATAGGGGGCACTAACTACAGGGGAGGACTATATAGGGAGCACTAACTACAGGAAATGCTACTATCTACAGAGGACACTGAGAGACACTATAGGGGGTTTTACACTGGCCTACTATCGGCAGACCAGCTTTCTTAGAACGTTCATTGCCGATAATTGCCCTGTGTAAATGCTCGATCATCTGCTGGTCGTATTGTCTTAAAAAAGTAAAATATTATCATTGTCTGCAGCACATCTCCTTGTGTAAACAGCGAGACGCACTGACGACATGATGGTAATGTATGGGGAAGAGCGTTCGGAGTGACGACCGCTCGTCCCCATCCATAGCTCCTTGTGACAGGAGCAAACGAGTGCCTATCAACAATGTATCGTTGATTGGCGCTCGCTGCATCTGCCGAATATCGGCAGGTGTAAAAGGCCCTGTGTGTGGTGCATTACTTTACAGTGATTGACACAATTTTATATATGGACACAGTGTATAGTACTATTATATTCAGGGGACATTGTATTGTACTATTTTATTCAGGAGCATAGTGTATAGTAATATTATATTCAGGATCACAGTGTATAGTACTATTATATTCAGGAGCACAGTGTATAGTACTATTATATTCAGCACAGTGTGTAGCACTATTATGTTGAGGAGTACAGTGTATGGTGCTATTATATTCAGGAGTACAGTGTATAGTAATATTATATTCAGCACAGTGTATAGTACTATTATATTCAGGGGCACAGTGTATAGTACTATTATATTCAGTGGCACAGTGTATAGTACTATTACATCCAGGAGTACAGTGTATGGTGCTATTATATTCAGGAGCACAGTGTATAGTACTATTATATTCTGGAACACAGTGTATAGTACTATTATATTCAGCACAGTTTGTATCACTATTATGTTCGGGGCATAGTATATGATACTATTATATTCAGGGGCACAGTGTATGATACTATTATATTTAGGAGCACAGTGTATGATACTATTATATTTATGAGCACAGTGTATGAACCTATTACATTCAGCGGCACAGTGTATGATACTTTTATATTTAGGACGGAGTCCGGCACCATGAAAATTTTATCTTCGTTTATAGGTGCGGAAATGTTGGAAAAGTGGGAAGCTGAAGACATCTGAGCGGCAAACTGCAGAAATGGGTTGTGGCCGGGAGAAGTCATCATAGAGGAATAAAGAAAAGAGAAAAACAATGATTCCAATCTGAGAAGTCGTCACCGGTGAGTCACTAAATGTACATGTTTATTCTCCCTGTGACTGATCAGTACTATTGTTCTTTTTTTGTGAAACAATAACTCCCAGCGTAGCCTTACCTTACTTTACCATTCTGGCTATAGTGTGAGCTGTAGTTTTATGCCGTACAAACTTATATGACAGGGGTTAAAGTAAATTTGCAAATGATCTCTGTACTAAGCTGAATTTGTACTTGTGCTGTATTTATGTACTGAGCTTAGTTCTGATGCTGTATATATGTACTGAGCTTGGTTCTGGAGTTATATACAACCAAGCACAATACATATAAACACCACCAAAGAGAAGCTCATAACATATATGCAACTCCAGAACCAAGATCAGTACATATATATACAAAAACAGAACAAAGCTCAGTGTTTATATACAGCTCCAGAACCAAGCTCATTACATAAATACAGCCCCAGAACGAAGCTCAGTACTTATATACAGCATCAGAACAAAACTCAGTACATATATACACCAGAACCAAACTTCAGTACATATATACTCACCAGAACCAAGCTCAGTACATATATACAGCACTAGAACCAAGCTCAGTACATAAATACAGCACCAGAACCAAGCTCATTACATAAATACAGCACTAGAACATATATACTCACCAGAACCAAGCTCAGCAAATATATACAACACCAGAACCAAACTCAGTACATAAATACAATACTAAATACAATACCAAAACCATAAATACAGTACTGTGCTTGGTTTTGGTGCTGTATTTATGTACTGAGTGTCATGTCTGTGGCTGCGGGCTATCAGATTCACTCTCCTCCTGATGGCCGCAGCCATGGGTCCCCGTTAAGAGCGGACACAGAGTGTGCGCGCGCACCAGACTTTAATGTGTAATCAGCCCATGAGTGCCCTGGACTATACGTAGGGCCCAGCCCCTTGCTTCGATGCCTGAGCGTTGTTTATCGTATCCTAGTTTGTCTAAGCAAATAGCCTCCTAGTGTTTTCCAGTTCCAAGTGTTCCCTGTTCCTGTATCCTGTATCCTGTGCTATCCTGGTCAAGTGACATGCTGTGCTGTAGTCGTGCTGTGCTGTATTCCACGCCTGTCCTGCTACTCCACGCCTGACGTCTACCTGCTGCCTAGTACCAGCCGAGCCTGCCTTGCTACTGTCCGAGCTGCCACAGGTACCCTATACGAACTATAGACTGTGACCTGCTCCCTGTTGGCCAGCTGCCATACCACCAAGGCGGTACGGCCCAATGGGTCCACGAACCCTACGTGACAGTATGCTCAGGCTATGGACCCCGCTGGTTGATCCAAGACCAAGATGATGTCACAAAAGATGCGGATGGATATGCTGGACCTTCAGTCTCGACAGGACCAACTCCTCCAGGCCTTGAACATTCTCGCACGGCGGCAGGAGGCACAAGCTGCCTTTCCTCCTACTACATCTCCTGGCAGTGTTGATCCTCAGACTACACCTCCTGGCAGTGTTGATCCCCGTTTTTCTTTGCCACTTCCTGACCACTATCATGGAGACGCAGGTACCTTTCGTGGATTTTTGAACCAGTGCCAGATGCACTTCAGGCTGTATTCAAGGGCATTTTTGTCTGATGTCTTACTAGCAAGGCCCTTGCATGGGCGAACCCTATCTGGGAGCGACAAGGACCAGAGACCCGTCACTTCCAGGGGTTCCTCCGGACATTTCACACGGTGTTTGAGGAGCCTGGACGAATCTCCTCTGCAGTGACATCCTTGCTGAACCTATGCCAAGAAGACATCTCCGTGGGCGAGTACGCCATCCACTTACGCACCCTGGTGGGAGAACTGTTGTGGAACAATGAGGCCCTGGTGGCTAAATTTTGGCATGGACTGTCTCCTAAAATTAAGTACGAACTTGCCGCTCGTGACCTGCCGTCTACCCTGAATGACCTCATTCTTCTGGCTGCCCGGATTGATAGAAGGCTCCGAGAATAGCTCCAAGAGGTTCGTCTGGAGGGAGGTCTTTCTAGTCCGGTCCCTACCTTGCAGCAACCCCTGCTGTCCTCAGATGCCGATCCTCCTCAGGAGTCTGTGAAGATGGACCAATGTAAGCTATCTACCCAGGAGAGACAACGCAGACGCACTTCGGGACTCTGGCTTTATTGCGGTCTTGGAGGCCATCTTGTGCATCTCTGTTCCCAAAGCCCCAAAACCTAGGGTTGGTAGGAAAGACAACTTTGGGCAAAGAAGGACTCCCGTCTAAATTGTCTATACCTGTGACCATAGTGTCCGGTGAGAAAACGCATCAGGTCTCTGCGTATCTGGACTTTGGATCCGCTGCTAATTTCATTTGTAGAGACCTGGTGGACCTTCTTCAATTACCCACTATCCCTCTGGAGAGACTGTTGATGGTTGCATCGGTAAATGGACTACCTCTGCCAGACCCAGTTATAGCTGTGACCAAGCCGCTGAGGCTCCAAGCAGGGGCTCTCCTCTCCGAGCTTCTATCGTTCTATGTCCTATCCAAGGTCGTTAACCCCGTGCTGCTGGGCCTGCCTTGGCTCCGACTACATGCCCCAGTCCTGGACTGGAACTCTGGAGAGGTTCTCCAGTGGGGCCACGAGTGTCACAGCTGATGCCTGGTGCAGATTCGTTTGGCTCAGCCTCCTCTGCCTCGGTCATTGGCAGGATTGCCTGGTCAATATGCTGCTTTTTCGGATGTCTTAAGAAAAAGCGAGGCGGAGACACTGGCGCCACACCGGGCGTATGACTGTCCTATCGAGCTGATTCCTGGTGCATCCCTTCCCCGTAGTAGGGTATATCCTCTTTCCTTGCCAGAGACTCTGAATATTTCTCTAAGCTTTTCTCTTCCGCAGAACGCAACTACTCGATTGGGGATCGGGAGTTACTGGCCATCAAATTGACCTTGGAGGAGTGGAGACATCTACTAGAGGGCGCAGCTCATCACATCCTGATTTTTTACGGACCACAAGAACCTCACCTATCTTCAGACAGCCCAACGACTGAACCCTCGTCAGGCCCGGTGGTCACTATTCTTTACCAGGTTCCAGTTTGAGCTCCATTATCGCCCGGCCGACAAGAATGTGAGGGCCGATGCCTTGTCCAGGTCATTCGAGACAGAACACACCATGGAAATTCCACAGAACATTATTGATCCATCCTGCATTGTCTCTGTCAGTCCCCTGCAAGTTGGGGACATTCCTCCAGGGAGGACTTCTGTGCGCCTGGTTGACCGAGGGAGAATCCTCCACTGGGGACACTCCTCTAGACTGGCAGGTCATGCGGGGACCCGTAAGACCTGGGATCTGATTGCCCATCATTTCTGGTGGCCCATGCTGCCCAGGACATTATGGACTTTGTTTCTTCCTGCTCAGTGTGTGCAGCTAACAAGGTTACTCCAGACCTGCTGGCCTGCTCCAGCCATTGCCTGTGCCCGATGCTCCCTGGCAGCATATAGCTATGGACTTTATCACTGACCTGCCTCTCTCTGCTGGATGCAGTACTGTCTGGGTGGTGGTGGATCGTTTTTCAAAGAAGGCCCACTTCGTTCCTCTGACCGGTCTTCCTTCTGCTCCTCAACTGGCCAAGCTGTTCATCCAACACATCTTCCGCCTGCACGGCTTGCCGCAGCATTTTGTGTCTAATCACGGGGCTCAGTTCACCCTGACCCTCAGTTCACTCAGTTCACCCTCTGCGGACTCGTAGGTGTAAAGTTGGACTTTTCCTCGGCCTACCATCCTCAGTCCAATGGTCAGGTCTAGAGGATCAATCAGATCTTGGAGAACTACTTACGCCACCATCTCCAAGCAGCATGATGACTGGGTGCAGTTGCTCCCGTGGGCTGAATTCTCTTACAATAATCACACTAGCGAGTCCACACAGAAGACACGATTCTTTATTGTCTATGGCCAACACCCATGAATTCCACTCCCGGTGCCTGATACGTCCGAGGTACCAGCTGCTGACACAGCTTTTAGGGACTTTCTGCAGATCTGGCAGCAGACTCGATACTCCATCCTGCTGGCGGTCGATCGCATGAAACGGAAGGCGGACACAAGGAGAAGAGAACCTCCTCAGTTTCTTCCTGGCACAAAGGTCTGGCAGTCCTCCAGGAATATTCGACTGAGGGTGCCGTCGTACAAATTTTCTCCCAGGTTCCTCGGACCCATCGAGACCCTGCAGCAGATCAACCCTGTTGCCTACAAGCTTCGGCTGCCTCCTACCCTCAGGATTAGAGATGAGCGAACTTATGAAAAGTTTGGTTCGGCTAGTTCGCCGAATTGCACGAAAAAGTTCGATTCGGACCGAACTACATAGTTACATAGTTACATAGTTACATAGTTACATAGTTTGTACGGTTGAAAAAAGACACATGTCCATCAAGTTCAACCAAGGGATGGGAAAGGGGAAGTGGGATGGGAAAGGGGAAGTAAAAAATTTCTACACATAGGAGCTAATATTTTTTTGTTCTAGGAAATTATCTAAGCCTTTTTTAAAGCCATCTACTGTCCCTGCTGTGACCAGCTCCTGCGGTAGGCTATTCCATAAATTCACCGTTCTCACAGTAAAGAAGGCTTGTGGCCTCTGCAGGTTGAACATTTCTTTTTCCAGACGGAGGGAGTGCCCCCTTGTTTTTTGAGGGGGTTTTACATGGAAAAGGATTTCACCATATTTTTTGTATATAACTTAATCATGTCCCCCCTTAGTCGTCTTTTCTCAAGGCTAAATAGGTTTAGTTCTTTTAATCTTTCCTCATAACTTAGATTCTCCATGCCCCTTATTAGCTTTGTTGCTCTTCTTTGTATTTTTTCCAACTCCAGGGCATCCTTTCTATGAACTGGAGCCCAGAACTGGACTGCATATTCTAGATGAGGCCTCACTAATGCTTTGTAAAGTGGTAATATTACATCCCTGTCCCGCGAGTCCATGCCTCTTTTGATACACGACAATATTTTGCTGGCCTTTGAAGCAGCTGATTGACACTGCATGCTGTTATTTAGTTTATGATTTACAAGTACACCCAGATCCTTCTCAACAAGTGAATCCGCCAGTGTAGCACCCCCTAGGACATATGATGCATGCAGGTTGTTCGTACCCAGGTGCATAACTTTACATTTATCTACATTAAACTTCATTTGCCAAGTGGACGCCCAAACACTTAGTTTGTTTAAATCTGCCTGCAATTCACAAACATCTTCCATAGTCTGAACTATATTGCATAGCTTGGTGTCATCTGCAAAAATAGAAATAGTGCTATTAATCCCATCCTCTATATCATTAATAAATAAGTTGAATAATAGTGGTCCCAGCACTGAACCCTGGGGTACACCACTTATAACTGGGGACCATTCAGAGTAGGAATCATTGACCACAACTCTCTGGATACGGTCCTTGAGCCATATCTCAATCCAATTACAAACTATACTTTCTAAACCTATAGTCCTAAATTTACCCATTAGACGTCTATGGGGGACAGTGTCAAATGCCTTTGCAAAGTCAAAAAACACTATATCCAGAGCGGCCCCTCTGTCTAGGCTTCTGCTTACCTCTTCATAAAAACAAATCAGGTTGGTTTGACAGCTTCTGTCCTTTGTAAAACCGTGCTGGCTGTCACTTATAATACTATTTATTGTCACATAATTCTGTATATAGTCCCTCAATAGCCCCTCAAACATTTTCCCCACAATTGATGTTAAGCTTACTGGTCTATAATTACCCGGCGAAGACCTAGAGCCCTTTTTGAAAATAGGCACCACATTTGTTCTGACCGAACCTGTAATTTCTGTGCGCCGAGCATGGTACTGTCCAGGGTGCTGAAAGAGTTAATGGGCTGCACTAACTCTTTCAGCAACCTTGACAGTACCATGATCGGCGCGCGGAAAATACAATTTTAATGTAATAAAATTACACGCTCATCTCCTGCAGCATTTAAAAGAAACAGGATCCTGACCTGTCCACAGAGTTTAAGGCAGCACAGAGTATTTCAGGAGATGAGCACGGCCGGGCACGGCCGGCCACGGGCAGCCGGTCGTTTTTCCGAGCCGTGCTCCCATTATAAAGTATAGGAGCACGGCCCGTAAAATAAAAAAATAGAACATGTACTATCTTTTTAACGGCACGGGCACCTTCCCGTGAGAAAACGGGAAGGTACCCGTAGCTAACAGAAGTCTATGGGCCCGCTATTTCGGGTCGTAATTACGACCCGTAATAACGGGTGCTTTTACGGTCGTGTGCATGAGGCCCCGTAATGACGGGTGGCTACATGTGTGCACCCGTCATTACGGCAGCATTGCTAGGCGATGTCAGTAAATAGTCACTGTCCAGGGTGCTGAAAAAGTTAACTGATCGGCAGTAACTGTTTCAGCACCCTGGACAGTGAATTCCGATCAGAATATAGAGTAACTATAGGTTCTAGTGCTGTATATTTGTACAGAGCTTGGTTCTGGTGCTGTATTTAAGTACTGAGCTTTGTTGTGGTGCTGTATATATGTAATGAGCTTAGTTCTGGTGCTGTATTTATATGCTGAGCTTGGTTTTGGTACTGTATATATGTACTGAGCTTCGTTCTGGTATTGTATTTATATGCTGAGCTTGGTTTTGGTACTGTATATATGTACTGAGCTTGGTTCTGTATTTATATGCTGAGCTTGGTTCTGGTGCACTTTATATGTACTTAGCTTGGTTCTGATGTTGTATATATGTACTGCGCTTGGTTCTGTGGCTGTATATATGTACTGAGCTTGGTTCTGGTGAGTATATATGTATTGAGCTTTGTTCTGGTGTTGTAATTATGTTTTTGGCTTGGTTCTGGTGCTGTATATACGTACTGAGCTTTGTTCTGCTGTTGTATTTATGTACTTGGCTTTGTTCTGGTGCTGTATATATGTACTGAGCTTGGTTCTGGGGCTATATATATGTACTGCGCTTGCTCCTGGCACTGTATCTGTGCATTAGTCGAGAGATGTCACGACTTACTGTGCACGCCGCTCTGTCCTCCACATCCTTCTAACAGTCCACAGCCTAACTTTATGGGCTGAGCACGCTTAGGATATTGAATGTGCACATATAGGCCTATACGTAATGGGTGAGTTTAATATAATGAGCGTCGGTAGGTAGGTAGGTATGTACGTATGCTTATGTAATGTACTTATGCTTATGGTGTGGAAATCCACACTAAAACATTCTGGACAGGGAATTTCTTTATTTAGAGTCCACTTTAATATAGTGTGTATTTGGAATATTGTAATTGTTTTATTTTATTATTAGAATCATTTTCCATGGCGCGATACACCGCAAAACATTGTGACCTCTCGACACGTATATTATTGTCCGCAAAACAGGGAACCCTACCCCTGTTTAAAACCCTTTAATAGCTATTAACCATGATTACTATTACTACTATAATGATTTGGGGAAACTATAAAGCCGGTTATCATATGTCTTAGTTATATTTAGAAATACGTCCGTACCAGTACTTTTGTCTATAGACTAAACTTTCTGTGTCCTCTTAAATGGTATTCAATATTTATATCTATTTCAGTCACAGGGTTTCATTTGTGGGGTGCTGTCGTGGCCACTGGAGTGGTCTGTACCTTCTACTGCACGCTGGTTAGTAATACTGTCATGTTGCCATTCAAGACACAACAATTACAATGACAAATATTTTGCTTTGATTGTCATGTGACATATCTGCAATGTGGTCACACATCCTATAAAAATTGATTAGGTAATGTGACAAAATATTAATTTAGATAACCAGCGCTCTTAGCAGAATCAGAGCTCTGCAGAAAAAGTCCCATGTGGTAATTCTTGGCTAAATTAACATTAAACTTTACAAGAGATAACAAGTATCTGCTGACATTTATTTTAAATGGGTTTGCCCATCAGGGACATTTATGGCAAATCCATAGGATATGCCATAAATGTCAGAAAGATGCGGGTCCCACCTCTGGGACCCGCACCTATCTCTAGAACGGGGCCCCCTAAACCCTGTTTAACCTTTCACACTGCCACTTATAGTTTCCGACTATGTAAGTAGAAAACAGCGTAGCTCGCTGAGCTGCGCGGTTTCCATAACTCCCATAGAAGTGAATGGCAGTTATGGAAGCAGCGTAGCACAAGAGCGTCCTGTGAATATGCCATAAATGTCCCTCATGGGAAAACCCCTTTAATAATATCTAATAACTCAACTATCCAACTATTTTGTTACCATAGACATACAACCTATAATCATGACCACAAGATATTGGCCATACTTGGCCAATTATCTGCTCATCTAGTGTCGGTTTAATTCAGACTTTCCAGGGCTGATATACTTGTGGCGTATTGTGTGGTCTATAATGCCATAAATGATGCTCTCCTTCAACATATTTTTTATGTGTTGCAGGGTGGTCTAAAAGCAGTTGTATGGACAGATGTATTTCAGGTTGGGATCATGGTTGCGGGATTTACATCTGTCATTATTCGAGCTGTGGTTGTACAAGGTGGAATTGCCCCCATTTTGAATGACTCATATTATGGAGATAGACTAAATTTTTGGGAGTAAGTATAACTCTGTACCATTTTTCTACTTCCTTTTTATTTTTTACTTGTTTATGTTATAGTAGGAATTGAAAGCTCAGCAAGCTAAACTGAAAAATACAAGCAATATTTCAGGACATGCAATTTTATAAAAATATTGATAAATAGACTTTGTTTAATAGATTTTTTTGGGTTTTTTACTTTTGGAGCATTTCAAGCACAATGGAGCATCTTACTTTTTAGTATTCATCTTATACTATAGTGTCATTTTAATATATATTTGATCATTATCTCTAGTTTCAACCCCAATCCACTGCAAAGACATTCCTTTTGGACAATTGTCATTGGGGGAACCTTTACATGGACTGGAATCTATGGTGTCAATCAGTCACAAGTACAGAGATATATTGCTTGCAAAAGCAGATTCCATGCTAAAATGTGAGTATTAAATGACACTTTCTCCAATCAAAGTCTAGGAATAAAAACAAGAAACGGTGTTGTGGAATTGTACTGTATATTTCCATGCATGCATAGGAGATCCTATATATTATCATGTACAATAAGAATGAGGAATTAAAGGGGTTGTCCAGGCATGTGTACATTTTTCATACTGATGACTTATCCACAGGACAGGTCATCAGTATATGATCGGTGGGGGTCTGACACCCGGACACCGCACCGATCAGCTGTTCTGGCTGCCTCCGAGCACCAGAGGTATACAGTGGTTGGTGGCGGAAGCAGATGGCTCTGGTCACAGTATAGCAGCCGTGCTGCAGTACTGCAGCTCTACTCCTGTTAAAGTTAAAAGGAGCAGAGCTGCAGTACTGCAGCACAGACGCTATATAGTATACGGAGGCATCTACTTCTGGCACCAACCACTACAGAACTTCCGGTGCTCAGAAGCAGCCAGTAGAGCTGATCGGTGTGGGGTCTAGGTGTCGGACCCCCACCGATCATATACTGATGACCTATCCTGTGGATATCTGATATCTAGCCGCTGTCGTTCGTTCACCGGGAGATACGATACAGCACTTTTCAGTGCTGTCCGGCTAATTATACTGTGCACTGTAATAAGAACATGATACTGGGTTAGAATACAATACATCAACAGGCTTGCCCGGTTTTGTTCAGTGTAATCAAACCTATTGTGACCCCCGAGGATGCACCCCTATACAAACTGGGTGCAGAAACGCATACTAAAACTCATCTAAAAATAGGGACACTCCACTAAAAATAGCTAATTTATTCAGTGGCAATTGATCAGGTAGAAGTATATTGTAGTAGAGCAGGTAGGATAATTCACTTTAATTCAACGATATAAATTGTCTTGTGCTCCCACAAAATATGGAAAAATGTAAATTCACTGAAGGGATATATGAGTAAAACGTATAACTTTTATTTCATAACTCTCTAAAAACAGGGGTACAATCACCACTGTGAAAAGCCCCACCGTGTGCATTAAAAACGTATTAAACAAATACTCCAAGTCCTGATTCGTTTGTGAACCCTCTCTGACTGGGTATACTACAAAGATACCAATATGGAATCAGCGTTTCAACATTGGTGTAACAGTGGATTAGACCCTAAAACACACCGGAGCCTGCAATAACCGCACCTAAATCTCCTGATGCTAAGGTACACAACAATGCCACTGTCCCCTACGCTAAAATCCCTCATTTAACCTGACCCTACGCGTTTCTATACTTATCATCAGGGGTCTGTAACTTGGTCACTCTGGCTAGGATGGCAGCGATATTTCTTCATCAGCAGATATTCTGCTGTACAACACGGAAGCGTGCGCGCATAGATGTCAGCGGCACGCTTCACTAAGGGACTCAGAGTTGATATAACTAATACTCCTCCCCCTGGCCTCGGCAGCGCACTTCGAAACAGCCAATCACACTAGCCCACCTCATTCGTGACGCCTGACCATGTGACTCCCGGCCGTCAGCTGACATACCCGGAAGCAACATCGACAACATCAGAACGAACGCGCAGGCGCAGTGGGAGGCTGTAGACGCATCTCCTTACTGCACATAAGCTCATTCTCATCGAGGATAGAGTATAATAATGACAAGTAGGGTAGATATTGCGGATCAGCTCCACTGTTACACCAATGTTGAAACGCTGATTCCATATTGGTATCTTTGTAGTATACCCAGTCAGAGAGGGTTCACAAACGAATCAGGACTTGGAGTATTTGTTTAATACGTTTTTAATGCACACGGTGGGGCTTTTCACAGTGGTGATTGTACCCCTGTTTTTAGAGAGTTATGAAATAAAAGTTATACGTTTTACTCATATATCCCTTCAGTGAATTTACATTTTTCCATATTTTGTGGGAGCACAAGACAATTTATATCGTTGAATTACAGTGAATTATTACGAATTAGTACAGTTCATTATATATTATATCTGGGTATGGCAGCCTTTGCACTCTCTGATCTGAGTACAGAAGGATGGATGAGTGAGGCCAAAAGCGTCTTCTCTGAGTGTGAACTTGTGTATACGACGCAAGGTGCGTCCCTTAAATCCACTTTTAAAAACCTCACTAGATTGCATAAGGATTATACAAGGAGTTGGTGGGAAATTCAGAGTCTGGAGAACTATCTCAAGAATAAAATAGTACCTAGAGGCCTGAGAGTCCCTATTGCTCCAGCCTCCAGATTAAAGACACCGAATATAAAAGAGAGGTGGGAGCAGGAGATCACAGGGAGTTCACTGAGACTAATGCAAATTCTGGTAGAGGAAGAGAAAATCCAGTTTGATCACATCAGTGTTGAATTGAAAAAAGAGATTGAGACAGTTAAGACTCTGGTAGATACCCCAGGTTTTGACAAAAAAGACAAAACCTTGCAACAATCCTTAGAGAGGTTTACTAACCATCTAAAAGAGCGTAAGCACTTCCAGTTCCAGAGAGATCTGCAGGAGTTTAGGGAGAAAAAAGCTTATGATTTTGTTAATCAACAACAACAACAACAGCAACAGCAGTTAAATAGGGGTTTAAGAGAATCTGACCCCTCTACATCTGAGAGTGAAACAACAGACTCTGAAAGAGTGGGCCCATTCTTTGGGACTAGTGGTGGTAGACAAAAATATAGGGGGGGTGCCAGAGGTAGGAATAGAGGCCGGGCTAGAGCTTCTTCCAACAGTGGCAGTAATTTTTTATCCAACAATCCCCCCATTTCCAGCTACATGCTGAGGGGACAAAAGGATTTATAAAGGGAAGAGGAACAGATAAGTTACAGATTATCAATTTATCTGAATATAATCTTAGTCCATCTGAGATCATGCTTTTAGAGAAGGGGCTTTCATTTGTCCCCACAGTGAAATTTGATTTATTTACCTGGGTCAAGGATTTGAATTTGTTTGCTCGTAAATTAAAATGGATTACGTTTTTCAAGCATCACAACAGGAAAAAATGTCTGGAAATGGGTTTAGAGGAATCTGATTTGGAAGGCCTAGAAGCCTTGGAAGGGTTGCTTGAGGAATCAAGTAGAGCTCCAGGACTAGGTCCCTTTACCAATTTAAAAACTAAAAGTAGGAAATTGGCCCCATTGGGAGATTTTACAAATGTAGATCTGTTTGTTGACTTGGTGGGAGATGAGATTAAGGCTTTGGGTCAGGATGTGAGGGGTATTGACAACAATCTGTCTTGGTCTGAACGTGTAGCTCTTACCACTTTGGAAAAAAGACAAAATATCATTTTGAAAGCATCCGATAAGGGTGGGAACATTGTGGTCATGAGTAGAGAAGACTATAAGAGAATGTGTGAGGACATCTTGCTCAATCCTGACTGTTATACCATTTTAAAAGAGAACCCCACAGCACTGTTCAAAAAGGAGCTTTTAGGCATCCTACGTGATGCAAAGAGCAGTTCCCTGATTAGTGCTAGTGAATTTAACTTTTTGTTTCCACAATTTCCCATCATGGCATGCTTTTATAGCCTGCCTAAAATCCACAAAGGGTATCCTCCCTTACGTCGCAGACCTATTGTATCAGGTATTAACAATCTAACCCAGAATGTGAGCACATATATAGAACAGGTGTTGCGTCCATTTGTGCTAGGTCTTACATCATATGTACGTGATACCATGGATGTTTTAAAACAAATTGAGGGTATTACATTGGAACAAAATACATTTTTGGCCAGCCTGGACGTGGAGGCTTTGTATTCCTCTATTCCACATAGACTTGGTTGTGAGGCAGTGGAATATTTTTTAAAATCTCGAGGCACTCAATATGTGGCTCACAACCAGCTTGTTCTGCAATTGCTACACTATGTGTTAGAAAGGAATGTATTTATCTTTGAGGACCGCATTTTCCACCAGCAACGTGGCACAGCAATGGGGAGTCCTACTGCTCCCACCTATGCAAATTTATATCTTGGCTGGTGGGAAGAGACAGTAGTGTTTGGGGATAAATTTGCTAAGTGGACTTCATCAATAGGTATCTGGATTAGATACATTGATGACGTGTTATTGCTCTGGAATTCCACAGTGGAGGAATTCAACACCTTTGTGGCAGCCCTTAATGAAAACGACCTAGGGCTAAGGTTCACATGTGAAATCAGTGATCAGGAATTATCCTTTCTAGATCTCAAGTTCATGAAAACTAAGGAAGGCACAATACGTACTAAAGTACACCGAAAGGAGACAGCAACTAACAGCTTCCTTCAATGGAATAGTTGTCACCCTTATCCCCTTAAACGAGGGATCCCCAGAGGCCAATTTATGAGAGTACGCCGGAACTGTAGCTCGATGGATGATTTTGAGATACAGGCACAGGACCTCACAAATAGATTGAAGGAGAGAGGCTTCAAGAAGGGGGTAATTAGAAAGGCCTATGAGGGAGCGAGGGATGCAGACAGGCAGAGTCTTCTAGTCCCTAGACAACGAAAAGAGGAAAGGGTCACGAGACTCATAGGTACTTATGAGTCCAAACAATCTGAGATCATGCAAATATTAAAAAGGTACTGGCGTATCCTAGGTGCTGATGTGGACTTGGCGGATCAAATTACACAATGGCCTTCAGTTACGTTCCGTAGAGGTAAAAACATCAGGGATAGGGTGATGCAGAGCTGTTTTGACCCTATAACACAAAAAGGAACTTGGCTGGATAGGCAGATACCGGGCACACATAGATGTGGCAGTTGTAAAGCTTGTGACTTTACCCAAAATGGGAAAAAATTCAAAAGTGTTACCACCAAGGTCGAGTATGACATTCGAGACTTTGTGAACTGCAAAACAGCAGGGGTGGTCTACTTAATAACATGTCCATGCCCACTGAATTATGTGGGCAAAACGGTGCGGCAGTTTCGGCGCCGCATTAGAGAACATGTTGGAGATGTTATTAATTTGAGAGACACTCCCATATCCAAACATGTACATGCAAAACATCAAGGCAGGGCAGAATGTTTAAAATTTCAGGCGATTGAACTAGTACGTCCTCCAAAACGGGGAGGGGACTGGGACAACCTCATTCTGCGTAAAGAGGCCCAATGGATTTATAGACTGGCTTGTGTACAGCCCGAAGGTCTTAACGAGCAAACAAATTATACCTGTTTTATTTAAATATATATTTTATTTGAATATACATTATCATTTTGGTTTTCTAGGTAGGTGTATGGCTGTTAATTCTGGTCATAGTACAGCTACTTGTAGTATGCCATTCAATGGTAACAGGCATGGTTGTTCCTTTCAGGAGAAGTGTTTCAAATTCCAAAGTGTGGCAGACATTAATATCGCTTATTTATTCATACAACATGTATTTTACAGAGAAGGTGCTTTATCTATGGCAGTCTAGTTGCGGCTTTGAGCTGATCCGCAATATCTACCCTACTTGTCATTATTATACTCTATCCTCGATGAGAATGAGCTTATGTGCAGTAAGGAGATGCGTCTACAGCCTCCCACTGCGCCTGCGCGTTCGTTCTGATGTTGTCGATGTTGCTTCCGGGTATGTCAGCTGACGGCCGGGAGTCACATGGTCAGGCGTCACGAATGAGGTGGGCTAGTGTGATTGGCTGTTTCGAAGTGCGCTGCCGAGGCCAGGGGGAGGAGTATTAGTTATATCAACTCTGAGTCCCTTAGTGAAGCGTGCCGCTGACATCTATGCGCGCACGCTTCCGTGTTGTACAGCAGAATATCTGCTGATGAAGAAATATCGCTGGCATCCTAGCCAGAGTGACCAAGTTACAGACCCCTGATGATAAGTATAGAAACGCGTAGGGTCAGGTTAAATGAGGGATTTTAGCGTAGGGGACAGTGGCATTGTTGTGTACCTTAGCATCAGGAGATTTAGGTGCGGTTATTGCAGGCTCCGGTGTGTTTTAGGGTCTAATCCACTGTTACACCAATGTTACACGTTGATTCCATATTGGTATCTTTGTAGTATACCCAGTCAGAGAGGGTTCACAAACGAATCAGGACTTGGAGTATTTGTTTAATACGTTTTTAATGCACACGGTGGGGCTTTTCACAGTGGTGATTGTACCCCTGTTTTTAGAGAGTTATGAAATAAAAGTTATACGTTTTAGGGGGGATTCACACGAGCGTGTATTCGGTCCGTGCGGGCCGCGTGGTTTTCACGCGGCACGCATGGACCAATACAAGTCTATGGGGCAGTACAAACAGTCCGTGCTTTTTGCGCAGCGTTTGTCTGCTGCGCAAAAAGCGCGACAGGTTCAATAAATCTGCGTATTTCGCGCATCACGCACCCATTGAAGTCAATGGGTGCGTGAAAACCATGCAGGTTGCACGGAAGCACTACCGTGCGAACCGACTGAAACAGCGCACCAGCTGTCAAAAGGATGAATGTAAACAGAAAATCACCACGTGCTTTTCTGTTTCCGAACATCCAAACGGAGTGTCTTTGCGATGAGCGAAGCCGGACAAGCGAACCGAACTTCACCGGGTTCGGCCGAACTCGCTTTGGCCGAACCCGGTAAAAAAATTATCGGTACGCGACGTCAGGAGATAGTCACTGTCCATGGTGCTGAAAGAGTTAAACTGTTTCAGCACCATGGACAGTGACTTCCGATCCCAAAAAAAAACGAAGTTCTGACTTACCGATAACTCCCGGCGTCTTCCTCCAGTCTGACCTCCCGGGATGACAATTCAGTCCAAGTGACAGCTCCAGCCAATCACAGGCCAAGCACAGGCTGCAGCGGTCACATGGACTGGCGCGTCATCCAGGGAGGTGGGGCCCGATGTCGAGAGGCGCGTCACCAAGGACGCGTCACCAAGGACGCGTCACCAAGGCAACGGCCGGGAAGTTCTCGGTAAGTACGAACTTTTTCTTTTTTTTCAACATGTTTTTCGATATTGTGTTCGGCATTCACTGTCGAGGGTGCTGAAAGAGTTAGCTCCTTGGACAGTGACGGGCGTCGACTAGCCTCATCTCTATGATGGCGGCTGCGCGAAAATCACGCAGCCGCGCATCATACACGGATGACACACGCAGCTGTCAAATGGTTTTTGCGCGTGCAAAACGCCACGTTGTTTGCGCGCGCAAAAACGCAACAATCGTCTGTATCTGCCCTTACTCATATATCACTTCAGTTAATTTAGAGCAGGTAGGATACCACTACTTGGAAATAGAGCTTCAACCCTCTTTTTTCCCTGTGCTCTAAATAATCAGACTTTTTTGCTTATGCCTGATACTAGTTACGTTGGCATACTTGCCCATTTTTTAACTTGATATAGGAAATAAAGTTGATCTTGATCGTTCTTTCAGGCAGTGATACTTATTTAAAATTTGAACGAATACCGTATTATTAAGAATAGTGTAAGACAATAGGAAATGTGACCTCTCAACCACATGTAGTATATACTGTAGTAATTATTCTAAGCATATATGCAATCATTTGCTGACAACTTTTTTCCAGGAGCAAAAATTTACCATAAGTTATTACAGTAAAACAATATTGTATTCTGCTATTTACTGTTTTTCTTTTATATATTTTATGTTATATAGGTCTCTGTATGTGAATCTAGTTGGACTCTGGGCTATTCTCACCTGTGCAGTACTTAGTGGACTGGCCATGTATTCTATATATAAGGACTGTGACCCTTGGACTGCCAAATTTGTATCAGCCCCTGACCAGGTACAAAACAATAAACTTAAAAAAGGCCAGATACCTTCAATTTACTGTCATTCATTTCAATAGAGAGAGAGGTTTGTGAAAATGTGGCTACCTCTCCATGAAAGTGTATGCCGGGACTAGCAACCTTGTGGGGTTTACAGACTTTCTGACATGTCTGAATGATATTTCAAAAATCCTAAAAGCAGGAAACCTATTTAAAAGCCCTTTTATACCACTTATATGCAGAATGCTTTGTGATTTCTAATATTAATGTAATATGTATATTATCTTGTCTACCCTTAGTTAATGCCTTACCTAGCCCTTGATATTTTGCGGGATTATCCAGGTCTTCCCGGTTTGTTTGTGGCATGTGCATACAGTGGAACATTAAGGTAAATCACAAAATTTTTCATCATGATATCTATTATATAACCGAAAAGGACATGGTGTCCGAAGCTCATATAGAGCTCTGCCCACAGCCCAACCGCCAGTTAGCTCCGCCCACAGCCAGAAGACTAAGAAAGGAGATGTGAGTGATTAGTGGCATAGCTATAATGCCCCCCCTCCCATACACAGTATAATGCCCCCATCAACCTCCCATACACAGTATAATGCCCCCATATGTACGAGCTAATAGAAAAATAATAACATACATACTTACCTATCCCCTTTCCCCCATCGAGTGGAGGATCCTTCTCCTCCTCCGGTCTGTGCGATGCGAGTGACTCGGTGCAGACAGGCGTGATGACATCACTACATTGCGCCTGCCTTCACCGAGCTGCTCACAGCACACTGAGCACAGTGCAGAGGAGGCAAAGGATCCTCCACCAGTCATGAGAGCGGGGATAGGTAAGTATGTATGTTATTATTTTTCTATTTGGTCCGTACATATGGGGGCATTATACTTTGTATGGGAGGGAGGGGGCATTATACTGTATATGGAAGTGAGGGGGTCATTATACTGTGTATGCAAAGGAGGGGGGCATTATACTGTGTATGGGAGGGAGAGGGACATTATACTGTGGGGGCAGCTATGGGGAACATTATGCTGTGTGGGGGCAGCTATGGTGGGCATTATACTGTGTGGGTGAGGCTGTGTGGAGCATTATACTGTGGGGGCAGCTATGGGGAGCATTATGCTGTGTGAGGGCAGCTATGGGGAGCATTATGCTGTGTGGGGCAGCTATAGGGGGCATTATACAGTGTGGGGGAAGCTATGGGGGCATTATACTGTGTGTGGGAAGCTATGGGGGCATTATACTGTGTGGAGGCAGCTATGGGGGGCAATATACTGTGGGGGCAGCTATGGGAGCATTATACTGTGGGGGCAGCTATGGGGGGCATTATACTGTGTGGGGGAAGCTATGGGGGACATTAAACTGTGTGGGGCAGCTATGAGGGGCAATATACTGTGCGGGCAGCTATGAGGGGCATTATACTGCGGGAGGAGCTGATATGAGGGGCATTATACTGTAGTGGGGGCAGCTATGGGGGCATTATACTGTGTGGGGGCATCTATGGGGGGCATTATATTGTGTGTGGGCAGCTATGGGGAGCATTATATGGTGTGGGGGCAGCTATGGGGGGCATTATACGGTGTGGGGGCAGCTATGGGGAGCATTTATATATATATTAACAGACCACTGCATTCTTTTTACTAGCAAACCTGTGTAACTGGTTTTCTATACTAGTTACTTATATATTATAGTACAAGATAGCCACGTTTGGTCTATATATTTTTTTCATCACATACTAACACTGACGACATTATTTTTTTCTGATTTCTCAGCACGGTCTCATCCAGTATAAATGCTTTGGCAGCTGTTACAGTAGAAGACCTTGTAAAACCTTACTTTAAATCTCTCAGTGAGACCAAACTGTCATGGATTTCCAAAGGAACAAGTAAGATAACACCTGACATAATATCCAATGTCCTGTGCAATAAGAAATCAAATACTATATATCATTTGCCATATATAATAAAGCAGATTTAGAACTTGGCCACCAGTGAAAAGTCAAGACTTTGACTTTGGACCCCCAAAGATTCAAAAATGGTTCTGCCTTATTGATGTTGCACATAGATGTATGCAGCCCTTGAGCTGTCCTAGACATGTCTTTTATTGGCGGACACCTTTACAGGATCCATCAACATTCTAGTTCTACTAAGGCTGGCAAACCATCCAAGGGCTGCTGCTTGTTGCTGTTGTTTTCTCTTCTCTGGATATAAGCAAATCCAGATGTGATTATCTTCCACTTATATTAACCCACTCTATATAAATAACATACACATACGGCTGAGACAGTTATCATGTATCTGGAAAAAGTTTGGTTGCCTACAGCACTTTCTAAGCAAGGAATGTCTCAAGATGCAAAAATTCCCGTGTTTCCGAAAAATCCCCAAATTTCAGACCATTTTATTTATAATAGAAAAAGATCCATGACAGCATTCATATGGAAATGATCCTGTATCTATGGCCAGCTTTAGTGCCCTTCTGGAAGGGAAGGTGTACGCTGATCTTGTGGATGGTACTCCTATGACAGTATCATGATGTGAAGAGTGGAGTGTACTCAAGTAGGTACTGACAATGACAGAATTATTAGTACATTTCTAAATTCTGAAAGCAAAAGAATATAAAGCAGCAGTGGTATATGTAATCCTACCCATTCTCTCTTTCTATCAGTATGTAAACTTAGCGTTTCTCAACTATTAAGCTTCTGAATTATTTGTATACTTGCCAGGTTTGGCGTTTGGTGCAGTGTGTATTGGCATGGCTGGCTTGGCATCCCTAATGGGTGGCTTATTACAGGTAATGGATTATTCTATATGTATTACGTGTACATGTTATTCTCAAGTGTAGCACTTTGTTTAATCTCCTACTAGCAGAAATCCATACTCCATGGTAACTATAAACTGTTAATGAAATAACACATACAATATGAAGCATAGTTTTAGAAACCATAGAACACGACAATGTAGGCAATGTGTTTACCAATTGTAAAATGTTTTTATGTCCTTTCTCAAGAAACTTGTTTCTATATTGTATACAGGCAGCGCTCTCCATTTTTGGCATGGTTGGAGGTCCATTACTGGGGCTTTTTTCTCTAGGAATACTCTTTCCCTTTGTGAATTCCTTAGTAAGTATATACATATTTATTTGTTTGTGCAGGGATATTTCAATACATTTTCTAACCAACTTATTTCATGTCTCATATTACTTGGCAATGCCATTGATAAGACTCTAATTTTGCTTCCGTTTATAGCAGGTAATAAAAGGTATTCACTGTTATCTAGGTTGTTTTTATATTTTGTATCATTCTGATACAGGGGAGGGACTTGTGCAGTCGGTTCAGCTGCACAGGGGCCCAGAGCGGGGAGGGGGCCAACATGCTGTTTCTTTTGTCCCCTCCCCCTGGTCTCATAGATTACACAGATACTAGCTTTTATACCCGGCGTTGCTCAAGAGGTTGACTTATGGTATGGATAGAGTAAAAGCTCACTATTTAAATAACTCTCAGTATGAATTTAATTGCTACCTCTCGATAGGAATTTAATTGCTAGAGAGTTTAAATAATGTTATTGGAAGCATAAAAGAAGTGAAATGAAGCAATATATTCATTATAGATTTAGGCCTCATGCACACAACCGTGCCCGTAAGTACGACCCGTAATTACGGGCACGGCCGGCCGTGGGTAGCCGGCCGTTTTCACGGGCCGTGCTCCCATTATAAAGTATAGTAGCACGGCCCGTAAAAAAATAAAATAGAACATGTTCTATATTTTTCATCGGCACAGGCACCTTCCCGTAAGCAAACGGGAAGGTACCCGTGGCCAATAGATTACGGGCGTTTTTACGGTCGTGTGCATGGGGCTTAAGGCCTCATGCACACGAGTGTAAAAATGCCCATAATCAAGGGCCGTAATTACGGCCTGTAATTACGGGCCCATAGACTTCTATTGGCCACGGGTACCTTCCCGTTTGCTTATGGGAAGGTGCCCGGGCCGTTGAAAAATATAGAACATGTCCTATTTCAGGCCGTAATTACGACACGGGCAGGCCCATATAAGGCTTCATGCCCACTTCAGTCTTTTTCTTCAGGGTGCTAGCCGTTTTTCAGACGGCTGGCACCCTGACCCATTCATTTCAATGGGGCCATGCAGACTTCAGTTTTTTTGACGGTCCTGTTGCTCCATTCCAACAAAAGTAGAGCATGTCCTTCTTTGGTCCGAGATTCCGTGACCATGAGCCCCATGCAAGTCAATGGGGCCGTCAAAAAAACTGAAGGCACACGGAAGGCATCCGTGTGCCACGGAGCCGTTGCCTAGCAACGGCCGGGCGGGCAGAAGTACACATACAGACAGATACTGCACTAATCGGCAGCCCCTTCTCTCTGTCAGCACTGATAGAGAGAAGAGGGTGCTGATCAGTGCTGGAACGCAGCGATATTAAGAAAAATAAGCTCATACGTTCCCCGCCGTTGTCTTGGTGACGCGTCCCTCTTCTGGCATCCAGTTCGACCTCCCTGGATGACGCGGCAGTCCATGTGACCGCTGCAGCCTGTGATTGGCTAAGTCTATGAGGCTCCCGTAATTACGGGTGGCTACGTGTGTGCACCCGTAATTACGGGAGTGTTGCTAGGCGACGTCAGGGGATAGTCACTGTCCAGGTTGCTGAAAGAGTTAACTGATCGGCAGTAACTCTTCCAGCACCCGGGACAGTGACTACCACTGGAGTTAAAAGTATTAAAAATTAACTTACCCAGAACTCCTGCTTCTTCCTCCAGTCCGGCCACCCGGGATGACGTTTCATCTCATGTGACTGCTGCAGCCAATCACAGGCCAATCACAGGCTGCAGCGGTCACATGGACTGCTTTTAAACCAATGAAAAATCGGGCTTCAAACAAACTTTCCAAAATATATATTAGATTGCAACATCCCAGTCAACCAATCACAGAGCCTCTATGATTATCTGCGCTGCACTGTGATTGGCTAATAGCTAATGATGCAGTATCTATTTGTCTGAGCAGTCTACAGTCACAAATGTAGTAGCATTAGGAAGGAATAACCTCCAGTGCAGACAGTTAAAGGATATGTAAACCTTTGCACTCATTTTTTAAGAAAAATAAAACAATGTATTATGGGATTTTAAGAAATATTTAAATTATTATTATTTTTTTACTTTTTGGAGATACAGCTTCTTTGTATTCTGTATACATAGAAGCTACAGCTTTTTTTAAATTCTGTATATATAGAACCTATATCTTGCCATCAAAACAAAATCTGTCAGGTCAGCAGGACTGACGGCTCTGCTGAAAGCGGGTCCTGCGTGTCAGAGATTTGCAGAATCCAGCAGTCATCGATCACATCTAAGTTCATGATCGATAACAGCTGTATCCTGCGTCAGAGACATGTAGGACCAGCACTCACCGAAGTTGTCAGTCCTGCAGACCTCATGGATTCAGCTTAGATGGCAAGATATAGCCTCTGTATACAGGCTTCATAGAAGCTGTATCTCAAACAGTTACATTTTTAAATAAAAAATAATTTAGAACTTGCTTAAAATCCCATAATACATTGTTTTATATATAAAAAAAATAATAATGAGTGTGAAGGTTCACATACCTTTTTACCTCTTCACAGATAGTTGGGTACCTTCACTACACTACCATAGACCAACAGTGATGTTTTCATTAACCTCTTAACTGCTCTAGACCACCATGGATGTTATCATTGACCTCTTTACTGCCCTAGACCACCAGGGATGTTATCATTAACCTCTTTACTGCCCTAGACAAACAGTGATGTTATCATTAACCTATTTACCGCCTTAGACCACCAGTGATGTTATCATTAACCTCTTAACAGCCTTAGATCAGCAGTGATGTTATCATTAACCTTTTTATGGCCCTAGACCACCAGGAATGTTATCAATAACCTCTTCACTTCCCTAGTCTACCAGGGATATTACCCATTGATGCAGGGTAAATTAAGACTATCTTGCCGTATTCCAGAGATATAACAGCAAAAAGAGTATTTTTTTAATGCTGGCAGAAGAAGGCCAATGGGTTGTTTTTCTAAGATCCTCAGTTGTCTTTGTCTGCCCCTGTTCTCATGATATTACAATTAGCATTTCATATCCCATTTCATGACATATTAATTTCAATATCCTTTTATTTAATGTATATGTCATCTTGATTGTGTGCGCTAAAGTACCGTTTAAATCCAGTCTTGTTTTGTGTTGCAGGGTGCTGTGGTTGGTCTCCTGATGGGATTTACAGTTTCATTGTGGGTTGGGATTGGTTCTCAGATTTACCCCCCTCTTCCTATAAGAAGTCTGCCTAAATTCCTCTCTATAGAGGGATGTAATATTAGCACTACAGATACCAACTGGAACTTAACAACTGTTCTTCCTACAGTAACAGATTTAATATTAGAATCACAAGTCGGTGAGAGGTATGTGATATATCTGGTAATGTATGTCATTGATGATAGTCAAACACTTAAAAATAAGGAATGAACTATTACATAAATGGACAGAATTAGGAGGAGGCATGGGTTTATACAAAATATTGAGCCTAGGGCTGAGACAATAGAAAAAGGTATAATACACTGCATAAGGTTATAGTGATCATGACTATGGTCTTAGCTATCATGGCATATGTAGTCTTGACCACTCTATTAAATAGGACGTCAGATATTTGCCTTTCTGACGACAAAAAATTATTTTGCCATTATAAACTCCATGACCCATGGCTTTTACATTCTGGCAAGACTGGACATCAACCAAGTATATAAATATAAAGCAAGTGTGTATAGATATTTTTACCAGATTGTCTACACAAGCCACACTTGTTAGTGATAAAGGAGAAGAACATTACTTGAACTGTAGGATTTCACTTTTATGCTTCATGAACGACAGACTAGTCTGTATATCAGTAGAGTTTTCTTCAAGGAGGCTTCCTGTTACATACAAATACTGTATCTGTGTAATTATGCATATTCTATTATTATTATTTTTTTCTTACATCTATGTGCTTTTATTTGTTCCCAGGCCTGCACTTGCTGATAATTGGTACTCATTGTCCTATCTATACTTCAGTACCATTGGCACAATCATTGCTGTTTTTGTTGGAATAATAGTCAGCCTGTTATCTGGTAAGACAAACTTTGTATTCTAGAATAATAATTAGGAAAATAGTAATAATAATATTTTTAATAATAATAATAATAATAATAATAATAATTCTAGTAGAAAAGATAACATATGGAATATACAGTATAGTGTAGTACTGGGAAACGTTGAGTAATTCCTCATCCATCGTATAACCGATTAATGATATGATGTAATGTTATTTGCACTTCAATCCTTATATAATCAAAAGAGCATGTATTTGTTATGATAACATGTTATCTTTTATTCACTTAATAAAATAAAATAAAAATTGTTTAAAAAAGGGCATTTATTGGAATGATAAGGATGTTATATTAGACTGGCACAAAAGATTATTCCTTCACATTGATATCTGAGTCATTAATCCCACAATGTGCTTTCCCGCACACATGGGATGGTTAATTTAACCTATGTCTAACTTTATATTGCACATAATATATATCAAATTATCTATTTCTTAACTGAAAGGGAATGTCACCAGACAAACTACTTTAAGATGTACTAAAAAAGAAAAAACAAGTAGGTGCCCAGGGATACATGCTGCCCTGCCCTCAGTCAGCTATTTTAGGCTATGTTCACATCTGCCTTGTGGTTTTTAATATGAATGTATGACAGATTATTACAGGGCCTGACTTACAATGGGCTCCGTTGGGGTTTTTGTCATGGTTTCCTTCTATTTCGTCTAATGCATGCAGTGTTAATTAATTCTGACGGAGCTTCCAATGCAGAGCCTTAGACTTATTTTTTGCTATGTTTAATTTCTTTGTTACTGAATATCTTTTCTAGAAGTAGCACTTGTGTTTTTTTGGTTTTGTCATATTTAGTCATGGAGATTGTAATACATAATAAAATAATTGTAAATGAACATTTATGTAATGCAGTGAGAGAGATAAATACCCATTTAACCTGTAGAAATGAATGCTACTGGAAAAATATAAAGGCCAGTGAAATATCACTGAATTACCAATGTGATCAATATCTCATCCACTAGTCAATGTTGCTTCACATATGATACTGTATTGTCTCACAGGAGGTTTAAAACAAAATGTAAACCGGGATTTCCTTTTAACATCTCAAGACTTCGATTACCTTAAAGTATTGCTTCCTTCCAATTGGGGCAAACAGGTGAGTTTACTGTAGAGATAATTTTTGGTGGGTAATTTTTTTTAAAAAAATTGATGTATGCCAAAGTTAGCCATATATATGGTGTAATACTCCAGAAGATTTGAAAAAGATCTAGTATCGGAAGACAGTTTTCTAAAACTAATGTACATTTTGGTGATCACTATGTAGGGGTGTCACGTACGGTTCGTGGACCCACTGGGCCGTACCGCCTTGGCAGTATGGCAGCTGGCCAACAGAGCGCAGGTTAAAGTCTATAGTTCGTATAGGGTACCTGTGGCAGCTCGGACAGTAGCAAGGCAGGCTCGGCTGGGACTAGGCAGCAGATAGACGTCAGGCGTGGTGAAGCAGGACAGGCGTGGTATACAGCACAGCACAACTTTGGCTCAGCACGGCACTCGACCAGGATAGCACGGTATACAGGGAACAGGAACACACTAGGAGACCATTGCACAGACAAACTTAGGGTACGACAACAACGCTCAGGCATCGAAGCAAGGGGCTGAACCCCTCTTATAGTCCAGGGCACTCATGGGCTGATACGGGATCCAGCCGAGGTGAGTGGAAGTGAGTGCTGGCGTCTCCTGAGGACAACACTGGGGCCAGGGCTCACCAACCCATGGCTGCGGCAATCAAGGGGAGAGTGAACCTGACGGCCCGCAGCCACGGACATGACAATGGGCAGCTTAAACCTTAGCATCCAATCAGACCTTTGCTGATATATATAATGTATTGCCGTTTTAGTAGAATTACATAAATATGGCTTTACTACTTTTTTCTTGTGCATTAAATATGTTTAGGGTATATGCACACAGCGTTTTTTGGCAAGCAGAAAAAATCTACCTCAAAATTCCTTTCGGCATTTTGAGGCAGATTTTGAAATGCTATTTTTTTTTCCGCTCGGGGGGGCGTATCCTGTTGTGTACTCTGCCACTTCTGGTCATAAGAGGGAAGGGATTGCCATTATGATCTCCACTACGTGTCCTCTACAGGTCCATACCTCACACTTACATCCTGGTGGTAGATATGTTATATTAGAGGGGACTTTGTCTGGCCAGCCCATTGTTTTGTGTAACGTCTACTCCCCTAATACTTTGCAGATTCCATTCTTATGCAGAATTTTCTCCAAACTATAAAACCTCAATAGGGGCACATGGTTGATAGGTGGGGACTTCAATGTTCCGTTCCACACGATCATGGACAGATCTTCTCTTAGACACAACACTCCATCCCCTACTCTCGCGGGACTTTCCACTCGTTTCAGGCAGTTGATTAGGGAACATCACCTTTATGACCTGTGGAGAGTTGATCATCCTGGCGATAGGTCTTATACTTTCTTTTCCCATACACATAACACACACACATGCCTAGATTATTTCTTTGGTAACGTCCCGGCCCTCTGATTGCTTCAGTCAGTGGTCATTGATCCTATCTCCTGGTCGGACCATGCGTCAGTGTCGGTAAATTTGCAGGTTGGTAGACCCTTCATGAGGGACTGTCATTGGCGTTTAAATGAATCGTTAATTAAATCCCCCGCTCTTAGAGACGGCCTGGCCGCTCACCTGCGTGAATTCTACGAACTCAATGACGGCTCAGTTCAATCCATTTCTACCCTTTGGGAGGCCCATAAGGCAGTGATGAGGGGGCATTGCATGGCCATGTGTTCTAGATTAAAAAGGGATTCTAGGGCCAAACGGGTGTCTCTCCTTCGGAAAACGACTAAACTGGAAAGAGAGACGGGGACTCAGCCCACAGTGTCGACACTGCGTAAACTAATAGAGGCTCGAGCGCAGCTTAAGGATATAGCAATGAAAGGGGTAGAAAAATCACTCCTGTACACGAAACAGACATATTATGACAGGGGCAACAAAGCCCATACGCTCCTGGCTCGTATATTGAGAGATCAGACGACTGCTCGCACCCCGCAGGCTGTTCGGGATAGCGCGGGCCTCCTTCAACATCACCCAGATACGATAGCCGCCCTCTTCCATGATTATTATAAATCCTGATATCATTTGCCAATTACATTGCCCCCTGACCCGGACCATTGGAGGGAAATACTACAAACTTACCTCTCATCATGTAACCTCCCCAGACTATCTGACACAGAGCTGTCTTCTTTGAATGCCTTAGTCTCTTTGGAGGAGTTGTATGACATACTGAAGAACCTCCCTGGTGGTAAAGCCCCTGGGCCGGATGGCTTCACTTATATATGTATTATAAAACTTTCGCGGAGATCCTGGTTCCAAAGATGGTATCCTTGTTTAACTCCTTCCTACAGGGTTCTCCTATCCCTCAAACGTTCCTGCATTCTCACATTACGCTGATCCCTAAACCGGGTAAGAATCACGCAGATTGCTCCAATTATAGACCCATAGCTCTTTTGAATTCTGATCTAAAATTTTTTGCAAATAGACTTAATGTTTGGCTCCCTTCTTTGATCCATAAAGATCAGGTGGGCTTTGTGCCCCTTAGACAAGGGGGAGACAATACAAGGAGGACCCTTGATATGATTGATGCCCTTCACAAGTATGAGGAATCAGCGATCCTTCTTAGCCTGGATGCAGAGAAGGCGTTTGATCGCTTGGGATGGTCGTTTATGTTTGAAACTATGAGGTCGTTTGGGATTTCGGGTCCTTTCTTGACGGCTCTGCGTGGTCTTTATTCCAATCCAACGGCGGCGATTAAACTTCCGCACTCCACCTCCCCCCGTTCCAGATTTGGAATGGCACGCGTCAAGGCTGCCCACTATCACATCTTCTATTTGTGCTCTATATTGAACCCTATGCAGCTCAAATACGACAATCCATAGATAAAGTGGGGGTCAAAATACAAGATAAAGAGTTCAGTCTCCTTATTTGCAGATGGCGTTCTCTTGACTATCACTAAACCTCATACCTCTCTTCCTACCCTTACTAACGTTCTCCATAGATATGGGAGGCTTTCAATTTATATAACTAACACCTCTAAAACGGAAGCTTAATGTCCCACGCCACACTCTATTGCTCCTCAAACAAAAGTACACTTACAATTGGAAAGAGATCCATGACTTATTTGGGAGTCCAACTCACCCCCTCTTACGCATCAGTTTACAAGGCTAATTTCCCTCCTCTTTTTGTAGAACTGTGTAGACTTGTGGCCAGGTGGGGTTCTCTCCCCATGCCCTTTTTTGGACGCATTGCAGCGGTCAAAATGACCCCGCTCCCTAAATTATTGTATTTCTTTGAGACCCTACAAGTGTCAGTACCCATGGGGAGCTGAGGGCAATGCAGTCTTCCGTCCTCAGGTTCATATGGCACTCCGCCAGACATAGAGTCCCGATATCTGTTTTATTGTCTAGTCGATCTGCGGGGGGGATGTCTGTCCCTGACGTTGTGAATTATTATTGGGCGTCCCATCTTTGCCGCATTCCCTGTTGGGTGTCCCTTCGGGCAGCAAGTGGACTGAAATAGAGAAATTGTGGATGGCTACTTTTCATCCTAATTCTTTGTTATGGGGTGACCTGCTGGCCTTGCCTTCTTCGTCTCTGTTGGGTCCCATGCGCTTTCAGTGGGAGGTCTGGGATACCTGCAAAAGACGCTTTCACTTGGCGTCGGATTGCCCGCCTTTGACCTCGGTTCTATATACCCCTACTATTCCAGGGGGTACTACTTCCCGAGTGGTCCGATTGTGGACGGGGGCAGAGGTGTTCCACCTGGCTGATATGGTTGATCCTTATACGCTAGATCTTCACCCGTTTTCATATTTCCAACAGCATCACAACATCCCTTCTTCAAATTTTTTCCACTATCTTCAAATTCGACTTTACATGCAGCAGACCTTCAGATCCACTCGGGTCACTAAGCCTACAAGCTTTGAAAAACTTTGTCGCCATATTACCACTACTAAAGGGCTTATATCCGCTATTTACACAATACTGCTGTCCCCGGATAACTCCCCTCCACCTATGCATAGATATATGTCGAAATGGGAAACCCTGTTGAATACATCCATCCCTTTCTCATTATGGAAGATCATCTGGTCACAAGCAGCTAAAACTTCCTTCTGTACTACGTATAAAGAAAATCAATATAAAATCCTTATGTTTTGGTATCATACCCCTGCCCTCTTGCATAGCTTCAATCCTGGTATCTCGTTGGCGATGTAGAGATCAGAGGGGAGACTTGTTCCATATCTTTTGGAGCTGCTCCCTGGTACAATAGTTTTGGCTGGAGGTTAGGAATTTGGCGGTGGCGGTGTTGCAGCAGGATATTCCTCTAGACCCTCTTCATTATCACCTGAATGTCCTTCCTAGGTTATTGGAGAAGCCCTCAGCTCGACTTTTCCGTCATTTTCTTACTGCTGCTAAAACTCTGATTGCTTGGAAATGGAGACAGATTGCCCCTCCCTCTCACATTGACTTTAGGATTAGGGAAGTTCGCACTATGGAACATATGACGTCCTAACTTGACAATACGCTGGACAGATTTAGAGTGGTTTGGGATCTGTGGGACAAGTATTGGCTACCAATATCACTGAGTTAGATATTTGACTGATCTTTTTTGTTTTCTTCTCCCCTCCCTTTTGTCTTTCTCCTTGTGTCTTGTCTGATTGGATTTTCTAATATGTCAAATGGATCGTATGGCCTACCCATACGTCTTTATGTCTTGTGTATATTTTGAAAACTTTTCAATAAAATGACACCAAATTTTTTTTCCACTTTTCTGATGCTTTTTTTTTTTTAGCCATTTTATTAGGCGTTTTCTTTTAATTTAGCAAATCCAAAAAAACGCGGTTAGTTTTTGGTCAACAAAAGCTCCAATCGAACCATGTTTTTTTAATGCCTCTCATTGATTTCAATGGAGGTTCAGAGGCAGAAACCACTCCAAGATAGGGCCTGACGCTATTTTATTTTTGCGAGCAGACAAATGAACGCCCAATGAAAAAAATGCCTCTACCTCCCATTGAAATCATGGTAGGGAGATTTAGGGTGCTTTTTGGCACGGATTTCGAAGCGGTTTCCGTGTCAAAATCAGCATCAAAAGACGCTGTGGGAACAGGGCCTAAATCCTATTTTTAATATATTTGTTTATTAACACATGTTAAATATCACAGACTATGATGTTATATAATACACTAGCTTTTATACCAGGTGTTGCTCGGGAGGTTGACTTACGGTATGGATAGAGTAAAAGCTCACTATTTAAATAACTCTCAGTATGAATTTAATTGCTACCTCTCGATATGAATTTTATTGCTACCTCTCAATATGAATTTAATTGCCAGAGAGTGTAAATAATGTTATTGGAAGCATAAAAGAAATGAAATGAAGCAATATATTTATTACAGATTTATATAGTGTTGATTTAGGACTGCATGTTTCTATTCCAACACTTTCTTGTAAACACTGTTTTTTGTCTTTTGATCCGGTGCCAAGATGTTAAGATTCTTTCCAGTGCCGACTCTGGAGCAAGCAAAGGAGGCAAACTTTGTTCAATGTCCAACCAAAAATAGCTATTCTCTGATTTTAAACCAATGAAAGATCGGGCTTCAAACAAACAAACTTTCGAAAATATATATTAGATAACACCTGCATTATTATATTTGGCACATTAATGATATTAATATTGCTCATTTTAATTTTTTTCAGCAGAATGAGAAAGTAGAAGTGCTGAACTGGAAGACACGGGACAGTGATCCAGATCCAGATAAAGGAACAGATAATCCTGCTTTCAGCCACATGGAAATGTACAGCACGGAAATAAATGACAAAGTTAACGGCATTAACCCATGAGATTTTATAGAGGTCTAATCTAAGATGTGTTGACGTGAACAAAGGACACCAGAAACTGTACCATGCTGTCTATATGGTTCTATGGTAGCCACAGTTGGAAAGTTATCTAAACCACACCGGCCAATCTTCCGTTGTCTAAATGATATGTGTATATATGACTTTTTTTGTATTATTGTCATATACAGAGAATGTAAATATAAAGGAGTGCTGCTGTGATTGCATACAGATTTAGGCCTCATGCACACGACCGTAAAAACACCCGTTATTGCGGGTCGTAAATTACGACCCGCAATAACGGGCCCATAGACTTCTGTTAGCCACGGGTACCTTCCCGTTTTCTCACGGGAAGGTGCCCGTGCCGTTAAAAAAATAGAACATGTTCTATTTTTTTATTTTACGGGCCGTGCTGCTATACTTTATAATGGGAGCACGGCTCGGAAAAGCGGCCGGCTGCCCGTGGCCGGCTGTGCCCAGCCGTGCTCGTAATTACGAGTCGTAATTACGAGCACGGTCGTGTGCATGTACGCTGTCTCAGGGAATGCACTCACATGTATAAATGAATTGGTTTTAGTACTATATATTTTGCAAATCGAGGTATTTGCATTTGTATGTATGTAGTTAATCTCCTCACATGTTGTTTTATAAATAAAAATGAGGTCTTTCATTGTATTCCTGTGTCTGTAGTCAGTACCTGCCTTCTTGACCATGGGTGGATAGGTAGGAAGGTATCATGTATACTTACATTAGGTCAATTAGAAGATGCCCTAATATCGTGATTCAGGTGGATTCTACAGCACGCAATGAACGACTCCCTGAACTCCTAAGTACATTGGAGGTGAGCACCATATGTAAACTTCTGTGTCTCTCTGAGATTAAATCACCCATGCAATGTAGGAGGAAAGCAAGTGGCACACAATGGACTCTATCGACTTTATATGGGGTCCATTGGGTTCCACCAAGGTGCCCGCCGGTTTCATGGGGATAAAAACGCTGCGGTATCAGAATCTATGACAGCCAGGTCAGTAGATTGTCCCTGTCTCTCTAATAATACAGTAATATTATACATTAATAATAGAAGGACAATATACTTTTTGCTCATTCCAGGAGTGTAAATTTGCATTCTGTAGTCTACTCCCATTTACGACAACATAACAGTTGAATGAGCTGCTATGCATACAGTTATGATCCTAGCCTAGGTATTGAATGAATCAATATGAAGCCAGTTGTGATTTCTAAAGTCAATAATATACATTTTCAAGTTGAGCCGTTACATTTCGCATAACCTGGCAGCTTCTCTGCTTGTGTCCCCATGACAACACTTCCTGCTCCTGAACTCTGGCAGCTTTGTGTTATTACAGAGAAACCAGGCCTCCTAGCAACCAAACAGAATCCAATTCTAGCCAGATACAAAAGTAAAAGAATATATATTTTTGTTTCATGAACAAGAAACCTTCTTCTAAGGACACAAGCATGGAAGCTATTTTTACATGAAGCCTGAAATGTCACTCTGATAACTCAGACAGAAATAAGATACAATATAAAAAAATTTAGACACAGTGAAGGGGCATTTTTCGTTTTCTTTAGGCCTCTGTGTTAGGATAATAGTCTACTTTATACTCCCCTTGACTGGTGATGTTGCATTACATTATCTGGGTTTAAGTTTTTTATTAAAAGCATTGACCTCTGTACATCAGGACACGTTGTAATGTTCACTTTCTACATTATTATTTCTTGTCAATCTGAAAGTCCTTCAGTGTTACCTCACACTATGTGATTCAGCATGAATATATGCAATTATATTGTGCATGGTTTGATTAAGAAAATGTGCTCATTAAAACTGATACAAATGCTTTTTAATTAACGTCATAGTCATCGCTTCTGATTCGCTCCACCCCATTTTATATTTTGTAACACCTAATAGGCATATATAGGTGTCAATTGCCCTCCGGCTATTGCGTCAAAGTTGGCACATGTAGAGATGTGACCCAGCCTACCTTGTCTATTGTAATGTATAAACCTGTTCTTCAGTATACTTAAGACATACTAATTTAAGACATAGTATTAAGCAGTCTATGCAGAGAAACCATGGCTTCTTCCACGGAAATTGGCCTTTTCTCAGCTTGGGATTATGTTGTGTTTGCTGCAGTTTTGTTGATCTCAACGGTTATTGGGATCTATTTTGCCTTTGCAGGACGAGGAAAGACCACTTCACAAGAATTTCTGACTGGAGGAAGAAGTATGACAGCACTGCCAGTGGCTCTTTCCCTCACTGCCAGCTTCATGTCTGCGGTCACCATCCTTGGGACTCCAGCTGATGTATATCGCTTTGGAGCAATGTACAGCATCTTTGCTATATCATATGCACTGGTGGTGATTATTTGTGCAGAATTCTTCCTCCCTGTGTTTTACAGACTTAATATAACCAGCACATATGAGGTATGTCTAACCTGGGTCATTTCACAGTCACTAATACCATCATAAATATCAAGCACCATTAGTGAAAAAATAAGCGCGCAATGATAACCATAGGTAGAGCGCAGAATATAAACTGGGATGGCTGGGAAAGAAAGCAACAAGTAATATAGGTAGAAATGGTGGCATAGAGGGATAGATTGGTAGACATGCTCTTGTCCATGCTGTTACTCTGCATGGGTGGACCGCCGAGCAGCACGTAAGTAAACAATCCCCTGTACAGCAGCAGCCCCTGACATCAGTACTTTGGGGCCATATTTGAAGACAGTATGTATTAGGATATTTCAGCACTACATTTATTATTTTAGCCCTATTCATATAAGATTAGGCTAAAATCAAACCTGGGAAATCTGCATGGGATTTGTATGTTTTTCTCATGTTTCTCCTGTGGGTACTCCAGTGCCCTCCCACACTATCCCATTTCCTTCCACACATGCTGGCAGGTCAATTGGTACTGTCGGAAGGAAACAATGAACTGATGGGAGTTTTTATATTCTGCGTACAGCATTGTGGAATATGTTGGCACTATGTAAGCAACAGAAAGTAAATTGGCGAACTAATTAATGAACAATTAAACAGAATCCAGGTATATTGACAGTGAGCTGAACAGTCTCATGGCGGAATGGTGATGGTGGTTTAAGGGAAGCAAAAAAAGTTTGTGTCCTAAATGTCTAATGAAAGGGTCTATCAAGGAAGACCTACATTTCCATGGTAGAGACACCTTTCCATAGTTTTTTTTTTGTCTATTTCATACTTTGTAGGTCTTTGTAGGAATTTAATGCCCTTATATAGCATTTTAAGTATGTGATCTCAAGAAAAACTATAGATCTAAACACTTACCAATTGAATAATTTTCTTTTTATTAGATACACATTTTTTAGATGTCTTTACAGACTATAATGCAGCTTAATAAAGTTCAAATGTGTTCTTTAAAATAAGAAATTGTGACAACAAATTCAAAGTATGCATCCTATTACATTTTACATACAGTATGCGCGAGATTCATGAAGCGTTCTGTGATAAATACAGAATACTTGCAGTTTGTTAATGTGCATCTATATCATCACTCAAAAAGTCTATTTCACTTTTTGGAGAAAGTGAAAGTTTTTTTAAAGAGTAACCTAGGAAACTTTTGCATTTTAATATTAAGGGGAAAAAATTCTTAACACATGAAAAGCACTGGTTTTCATTATTAGGTTTTAGCCACCAAAGGGCTATTTTATGCACATAACGATGCTGTGTGCTGCGGTATTGTGCAGTGCGTAGAGTAGTCCTGACAGTCGCACTGCTGCAACCCCAGTGGCAGGTATAGGAAATCCTGTTTATTTATTCAGTTCAACGCAATATAAAGTTTTGGGTCAACATCACATTCCGATGGGTGACTGATATTTCCATTTGACCTCATTACTGAATAAACGGAATAATCTGTTCTTCCTCCTTTCTTTCCTATATATCACCTCACCATCTACAAAGCAGTTGTCAGACTAGCATGCATTCACACAGCTAGGGATTTACTTCTGAACAGGGGGATCTTAGGACTAGAAACCCTATTAACATAAACATCTGACCAGGGGTGTCACAAGTAACCATGGGGTCCCACAGCAAAATTTGGAAAAAGACCTTGCTCCATCAGGACATGATTATTTTTTTTTTACTCTCCTGCGTCTTTTCTTGGTTTCCCAGTGATCTGCATTAATTTTCCCTCTCTCGCCTCCCATAATCCACAGTTTTATCATCCACAGACTGCACTTCATCACTTAGTAGTTTAGCCCCATACTAGCTGCTATGCCTGCTACCTGGGTAGTCCATGCTTCTGACATGTCTATATAAAGTGACAGTGACCCTAAATTCAAAATGGTGGTAACTATCATGAATTCAGGTCAAAGCACTATATTATTTTATTATTATAACCATTTTGAAATGTTCTCTTTAATAAATGCATTCTAAGTGACTAATAAAAACTGTCTTATAGTATTTAGAACTTCGATTTAACAGAAGTGTGCGGATTCTTGGAACAGCCATTTTCATCATAGAGATGGTGAGCAGTACATTATATTTTCATATGTTAAGTATTGAGCAAGAGCCAGGCTTGTTATTTTACTTCATGTAAAACCAAAGTATTGCATACATGATATTAATTTTTACACTATCACTGATGCAATACAGATGTGGAACCCTGTATAAAGAAAGGGAACTTCAACCCCTACAGATAACTAAATCAATCAATCAATCAATCAATCAATCAATCAATCAATCAATCAATCAACACAGGTTATTCATCCTAAAAACTGTAAGGCCCTGCTCACACAGACTTTTTGCAGGCAGAATAAATATGCCTCAGAATTCCTTCAGGAATATTGAGGCAGATTTTGAACTGTCTGCGCTTTCTTTCTTCTTTTGTTTGCAGCGTTTTTCACCCGCGGCCATTGAAGCTAATACAAGGACTGCGGGCAAAAAACACAGCAAAAAACTCTCAGAAACAAGCGCCACAGGTTTTTTCTGCGTACCATTAATTTCAAAGGGAGGTCAGAGGTGGAAACTGCGGAATGACGCTTTTTCTTTCCCGTGAGCGGATAAAAGCCGTCTGGGAAAAAAACCACCTCTTTTTCCCATTGAAATCAAGGGGGGGATTTTGGACTTTTTTTGGCGTGGATTCCGACGCTGACCCTAAGGTGTTAAAAAGAGGAAAATTACTATAATGATTAAAAAAAATATTTTCGTTCTGCAATTTTTAGAAAAATAAGAGATTTTAAAGTGAACATTAATGGTGATTTTGGTATTAGTTTACGGCTGACCTTAATCCCATTGAACACCTTTGGGATTAACTAGAATGGAGATTGCGAGACCCTCTCATCAAAAATAAGTCACGTCACCTGGTGGGATTGGTACGACTTACCCACATACTTTCAGAAAGTTCCAATGCAAGGTTGACTGAGTGCTGTTGCCAACCTTGCATTAGATTATATATTAGTCTCTAATAATTTAACGGATTAAGTAGATATAATTTAAATTGATCAGATAGTGATATTTGATAATGCGCCTGTGGTGCTATGTGTCAGAAATGTATTACCTCGCACTCAAAATGGCATTTGCATCTTTTTTATAAAAAGAGAGGGATTTTTCAGAGATGTTGAAAACAACTTGGGAGATAATGCCCAACATATTGACAATATAACTTTTATTTGGGATGCAGTGAAAGTACTCAGAGGTTAAATTATATCCTTTGTAGGAAATAAAAAGAATAAAATCAAACAGGAACATAAACACAAATTAAGTACAGAAAACAAATATGGCTATATATCATACAAGAAAAATACTACCACGCAAAATGAAATAAAGATGTTAGATAAAAAAAAAGCCCTTTATGAATATTACTATAATAGGATGGAGCAATTCTCTTAAACCAAGAAAGGTTTTCAAATGTATAGATATGGTAATAAAACAAGTTTTTATCTAGCTAATTTGATATTGAGAAATGAGAACCAACCCTACAATTTAGCATTGAAGGAGGGAAACAGAACTCTATGATTATATTCTTGATAAGATCTTACAAATTTTGGTGGATATATATGAGTTATTGAGAGAGATTAATATATAATCCTTGGACTTTAATTTTTCATACTGAGTTGGATAATACCTCTTATGAGAAAGAGAATATATAAGTATATAATTCATCTTATTTTAGTAGCTGCAAAAAAGCTAATCTGAATCGTTGGATTTATAAAGGTATGCTGAAATACACCCAGTTTATAAATATTCTAAAGTTTATTATGGTAATGGTATAGCTGGATATACGCTAAAATATTCAACATGTCTTGAAAAAAGAAAAATGGGGTATTATAATAAATCGATTATTTGAAAAACATGATGGAACTAATTTAATAAATGCCTTTCTTCGATAGAATCAATAGAGCAGTCGTCTGCGCTATTGATTCCGTTGAAAAAACGGAAACCTGACGAAACGGTGACGAATGGAAACCATTAGCAATGTTTCCGTCACCATTGATATCAATGGTGATGCAAACGGAAGCTAAGGTTTACATTTGTCTTTTCGTTGAGGGGTTCCACGATGGAAACCTCAGACGGAACCCCTGAACGGAAAGTCAACGCTGATGTGAACCGGTCCTTACTTTATCTTTTTAAAACGCTCCGTTTGAACCACTTTAAGTCGGTCACATGTCCCCACTACCTTCGTGCCTGATCAGTGATGAATCGTAATATATAGTCCTTTCCCAGGATTCCAAGCTAAGAAATGAATTGTCAATAATCAGGAGATATTTACTCCTCTATATTCCGCCCCCCCTAACAAAACGTGTGACATGTGACTTTTCGTTCGCTGTTTGAAACGACCCACAACAAAACATCATGGATCACGTGACATTTAGTTTGCTGGTTCAAATGCCTACATAAAGATATGCAGGTTCCAGCACTGTCTTATTTGCATAAATTGTACAGAGCTGGGACACATATTGTACAAAGTACTGTATTGGTCTTTGAGAGGCAGGATCAGAAGTAGTTAAGATAGGAATTGTAGGTTTCAGGCAAAGCCCTGTGAAGAGGGACCACCCTATTAGAAGAAGCAGCGGACAAAAGTAACGAGGCAGTGGGAAATAGCATGGTCCGTAAAATAAAAAATAGGACGTGTCCTATTTTTTACGGAAAATTTCTATGGACACCGTAAATATCTGGGAAAGTGTCCGTCAACCATAGAAATGGTGGTAATTGCAGACGAAATCTACGGTCGTGTACCTGGGTGCCGACAGTACAGATTTGCTGCAAATTTTGCCTGCATTTTGTAAGCCAAAATCAGAATTGGATCCAGGAGAGGAGACACTTTAAGGTCTTCCGTTATATATTCTTCTGTTTAGGTTCCGTTCCTGGTTTTGGCTTAAAACATATGTGCAAAATCTGCAGCAAATCTGCACTGTGTGAACCCAGCCTTAAAGTGAATATACACCTTTGTGCAGAGATACTGATTGAGTTACAGACAACTCTAGCCACTAGGTTACTGATCCAACTATTTTTATTTTACCTACTTCTTATCCCTTTCACGCCGACAATCTGTAGATTCACGTTCTATCCGCATATACCCCCATGCAGCGAGGACGTGAATCTGCAGACCTCTGCTTCTGTTGGCATAGCACTGGGGAGATCTCTCTGACGCTGGCGGTGTCAGTGTCCCTGGTTCCCCAGCAACCTGTACAAAAAACATTGTCAAAATGTATGTTCTTTTTGTCACTTTGCGTGCCAAAAAAATAGAGTAACATGTGATCAAAAAATTACATGTACCCTAGAATTGTACCAATGAAAACTACAGATTGTAATGTAACAAATAAGCCCTGGCACGGCTCCAGTTCAGGCGCTCAGAATATAGCGACATAAATTGTGCAGAGCGTTCCAAAAGCGGAAAACATCCGGCACCATTTATCAGTGCAACACCGTGCACATATCTATGAATTATTATTTATTTACCCCATTTAATACCCTCTTATTATGCCCTGATGTACTCTGCCCAGCTTACATATGCACCCACATTGTAAACTGAAATACCAGCAAAACCCCAAACCGAACTATTACCAAGCAAAATCTGTGCTCCAAAATCCAAATGGCGCTCCTTCACTTTTGAGCCCTGCCGTGGGTCCAAACAGCAGTGTATTACCACATATGGGGTATTGCCGTAATCGGGAGAAATAGCTTTACAATATTTGGGCTGCTTTTTATTCTTAATTCCCTGTAAAAAAAAATTGTTATCTTTTTTCAGAAAAAGAGTGGATTTTAATTTTCACAGACAAACTCCAATAAATATAGCAAGACCTGTCGGGTCAAGATGCTAACTATACCCCTAGATAAATTCCTTGAGGTTTGTAGTTTGTGGTTTGGGGAGTTTCCACTGTTTTGGCACCACAAGACCTCTTCAAACCTGACATGGTGCCTAAAATATATTCTAAAAAAAGCAGACCCCAAAATCCACTAGGTGCTCCTACTAGAGCCACATGTGGGATATTTCTAAAAACTGCGGAATCTGGGCAATAAATATTGAGTTGCGTTTCTCTGTTAAAACCTTAGGTGTTACAAAAGAAAATGTATTACAAATGAGTTTCAGCAAAAAAAATGAAATTTATAATTTTTAACTCTACTTTGTTTTAATTCCTGTGAAACGCCGAAATGGTTAAGAAACTTTCTAAATACTGTTTTGAATACTTTGAGGGGTACAGTTTATAAAATGGGTGATTTATGGGGTCTATCTAGTACATAAGGCCCTCAAAGCCACTTCAGAACTGAAATGGTCCTTGAAAAATAGACTTTTGAAAATGTGAGAAATTGCTGCTAAAGTTCTAAGCCTGGTAGCGTCCTAGAAAAATTAAATAATGTTAAAAAAACAATGCAAATATAAAGTAGACATATGGGGGATATTAATTAGCAACAATTTTGTGTGGTATTACTATCTGTTTTACAAATAGATAGATTTAAAATTAGAAAAATTATAATTTTTGCTAATTTTATTGAAATTTTGGTGTTTTTCACAAACAAGCAATGAATTTATTGACCAAATTTTTCCACTAACATAAAGTACAATATGTCACGAGAAAACAATCTCAGAATCGCTTGGATAGGCAAAAGCATTCCAGCGTTATTACCACATAAAATGACACATGTCAGATTTGAAAAAATGGGGCTGGTCCTCAAGGGCCAAAATGACCTCGGTCCTGAAAGGGTTATAATCGCAAAAAAGTGTCCTAAATTGTGTTTTTTTTCGTTTCAGATATTGTATACAGGTATTGTGATATATGCACCTGCCCTGGCATTGAATCAAGGTGAGTATAACGTGATAAAATCTTATTGACTCCTGCAAGAACATTGCTAGTGACATCAATCAGTATGGTCCTATGATGTTATTAGCAAGAGAAGGATTATTTCTTGAAAACAAAAGTTCAGACTATGAGGTTAGAGACACAACATAAGGAGAGTGATGCTAGGTTTTAAGAGGCATTTATGATGGATACAATTATAGAATATAAGGATGTAAGAGAATGTTTACTCAGATCGCCTTGGGTTCCCAAACCCAAGTGGGCACTGGCATCTGCCTGGGTCTGCAGAGTACTGACACTGGCCTTGAGGGCTATATAACTAGATAAATAGCAGTAGTCTCTATTCTCAGTAATATAACAGTATACACAGATGATCAACATGTATTTTTTTTATTTATTTATTTTTCAGTTTCAGGATTTAATCTTTGGGGAGCAATGATTGCCACTGGATTAGTGTGTACTTTTTACTGTGCACTGGTATGATATTTTTATTATCAATTACAATTATCATCATTATGTACTGACCATCAGAGTGGTAAATGTCGCATTAGAGATTATATAGTCTACAATGTTTCCACAAAATACTGGAATAAATACAGTGAAGGAAATAAGTATTTGATCCCTTGCTGATTTTGTAAGTTTGCCCACTGTCAAAGACATGAACAGTCTAGAATTTTTAGGATAGGTTAATTTTACCAGTGAGAGATAGATTATATTTAAAAAAAAAACAGAAAATCACATTGTCAAAATTATATATATTTATTTGCATTGTGCACAGAGAAATAAGTATTTGATCCCTTTGGCAAACAAGACTTAATACTTGGTGGCAAAACCCTTGTTGGCAAGCACAGCAGTCAGACGTTTTTTGTAGTTGATGATGAGGTTTGCACACATGTTAGATGGAATTTTGGCCCACTCCTCTTTGCAGATCATCTGTAAATCATTAAGATTTCGAGGCTGTCGCTTGGCAACTCGGATCTTCAGCTCCCTCCATAAGTTTTCGATGGGATTAAGGTCTGGAGACTGGCTAGGCTACTCCATGAAATTAATGTGCTTCTTTTTGAGCCACTCCTTTGTTGCCTTGGCTGCATGTTTCGGGTCATTGTCGTGCTGGAAGACCCAGCCACGAGCCATTTTTAATGTCCTGGTGGAGGGAAGGAGGGTGTCACTCAGGATTTGACGGTACATGGCTCCATCCATTCTCCCATTGATGCGGTGAAGTAGTCCTGTGCCTTTAGCAGAGAAACACCCCCAAAACATAATGTTTCCACCTCCATGCTTGACAGTGGGGATGGTGTTCTTTGGGTCATAGGCAGCATTTCTCTTCCTCCAAACACGGCGAGTTGAGTAAATGCCAAAGAGCTCAATTTTAGTCTCATCTGGCCACAGAACCTTCTCCCAATCACTCTCAGAATCATCCAGATGTTCATTTGCAAACTTCAGATGGGCCTGTACATGTGCCTTCTTGAGCAGGAGGACCTTGCGGGCACTGCAGGATTTTAATCCATTACGGCGTAATGTGTTACCAATGGTTTTCTTGGTGACTGTGGTCCCAGCTGCCTTGAGATCATTAACAAGTTCCCCCCGTGTAGTTTTCGGCTGAGCTCTCACCTTCCTCAGGATCAAGGATACCCCACGAGGTAAGATTTTGCATGGAGCCCCAGATCGATGTCGATTGAGAGTCATTTTGTATGTCTTCCATTTTCTTACTATTGCACCAACAGTTGTCTCCTTCTCACCCAGCGTCTTACTTATGGTTTTGTAGCCCATTCCAGCCTCGTGCAGGTCTATGACCTTGTCGCTGACATCCTTAGAAAGCTCTTTGGTCTTACCCATGTTGTAGAGGTTAGAGTCAGACTGATTAATTGAGTCTGTGGACAGGAGTCTTTTATACAGGTGACCATGTAAGACAGCTGTCTTTAATGCAGGCACCAAGTTGATTTGGAGGGTGTAACTGGTCTGGAGGAGGCTGAACTCTTAATGGTTGGTAGGGGATCAAATACTTATTTCTCTGTGCACAATGCAAATAAATATATATCATTTTGACAATGTGATTTTCTTTTATTTTTTTTTAATATAATCTATCTCTCACTGGTAAAATGAACCTAGCCTAAAAATTCTAGTCTGTTCATGTCTTTGACAGTGGGCAAACTTACAAAATCAGCAAGGGATCAAATACTTATTTCCTTCACTGTAAAAGTAGGCATTGGCTTTCCTGTGCAAACCTTTTACACTAGAACTTCAAAGTTGTACAGAAACATTTTAAGCTTTTGTTTTACATAAAAGTGAAAACCCTTTAAAGGGGTTGTCTGAATTTAGAAAAAGGAGGGAAAAGAGGACATGGACACTCTTGTCTATAGATTTCTGGTACGGTATTGCAACAAAGCCCCATTCATTTGAATCACTCTGAGCTTTATTTCCAGGCACAGCCATGTGGAAAAAGCAGGACCATTTTTCTAACTTTAGACAAACTCTTTAACACTCTACATGCTAAAAGGATTTATTAGGGTATTTGCAGGTAATACAGAGGATCAGTTTTGGACCCCCTATATTAGAGCAGAGAGCTCCTATAGTAATGTAATAGTAAAAACCTAATTTTACAATGTTATTCTGTCTAGGGTGGTCTAAAGGCCGTAATCTGGACAGATGCATTCCAGATCGTAATCATGTTGGCCGGCTTTATAGCTGTCATCATAAGAGGTGTAGTAGTGCAAGGTGGAATCCAGACTATCATCAATGATTCCTACTATGGTGGAAGGCTGAACTTCTGGGAGTAAGTACTGCTCCTTATACATATAACTTGTCATATCTTGTTAAGGTATTCCTATTTAACATCAGGTTCACACATGGCATTATGATGCAGTTTTACTGTACCTCTAGTTTCATACGGAGACCTTTAGAGAGGAAAATGTGTGCTATGTTCCATAGAATACTGTAGTACGTAAGCATTCTAACATCATACTTTAAAGGGGTTGATTTGGGAATTCTTTTAACTTAAAGGGGTTTTCCGAGATAAAATGACTGTGTTAATGTTTGTCATTTATTAATGTAAATACATTTGTAATATACTTACATTTTCCAAAGTGGCCCCGTTTCCAGACATCACTCTCTGGCCGCTGTGTTGATCTTCAATTCTTTTCCGGGTATACGACACGTCACTTGTGACGTGCCATGTATGGGCTGTTCTGTTGTACAACCCGTAATGCGCATGCACGTTACAGGCGGTACAACAGAATAGCCAGTCGTATACCCGGAAGAGAATTGAAGATCAACCCAGCGGCAGAGAGTGACGTCACCCGTCAAGTACCCCACGGCTGGATCTGGAAACGGGGCCAATTTGGAAAATGTAAGTATATTACAAATATATTTACATTAATAAATTACAAACATTAACACATAGTAATTTTATCTCGGAAAACCCCTTTAAGTTAAAATAATTCCCATTCATACTGCAAAGAAAATGCACATGGTTTAAAATGTGACCTATCTGTTGTGGTTTTCACACGTATATTTTGTGGATTTTACCCATTTTAGTTGAATGGGAAATCCACATGTAAATCCACATGCAAAAACATATGTTGATTTCTTCTAAGAAAAATTGTGTAGATGTCTGGTAGAATTCTGCAGCAAGTGAAGATAGTATTAGTCTTTCACAATAGTCACCTCTGAGACAGGCGGGGAAATGTAACCTCGGTTAAACCTTATGTAATCCTTTATGTATTATTTTCTGTTTTGCACAGCTTTGATCCACATCCACTTCGGAGGCACACATTTTGGACAATTGTAATAGGTGGAACATTTTTGTGGACTGGAATCTATGGGGTTAATCAATCTCAAGTGCAAAGATACATTTCTTGTAAGAGCAGATTTCAAGCAAAATTGTGAGTTATTTGTAATTTCCAGATCATGAGCATGCACCAGACAATGATTCACTGTGTGCAACTCCAATTATTTCTTACACATCATAATAAGGACAAGTTGGTTGATTGTACTTAGCCAAGCAGACACAACATATTTGTTATGTTTAAGGATTACTTCCTTAATAAGGTGGAGATTGTGTAAATTATCTCATTTCATGATAACATGGGACTGTTTTCTTTCAGACTTCAGGACAATTTCATGTGTTCCCTCAGGTTGTTGATATCCCTGACAATGGGCGTGTGTGTGTGTGTGTATGTGTGTCTGTGTATATATATATATACACTATATGGACAAAAGTATTGTAAGACCTGCACATCACACCTACAGGAGCTTTTATGACATCCCATTCTAAATCCACAGGCATTAATATGAAGTTGGTCCCCCCTTTGCAGCTAAAACAGCTTCCAGTCTTCTGGGAAGGCTTTCTACATGATTTTGGAGTGTGTATGTGGGAAATTTGGCCCATTCATCTAGAAGAGCATCTATGAGGTCAGACACTGATGTTGGATGAGAGGGCCTGACTCGCAATCTCCGTTCTAGTTCATTCCGAGGGTGTTTAATGGGATTGAGGTTAGGGCTCTATGTGGACCAGTCAAGTCAAGTTCTTCCATACTAAACTTACCCAACCAACCATGCCTTTATGGAACTCGCTTTGTGCACTGGAGCACAGTCATGCTGGAACAGAAAAGAACCTTTCCCAAACTGTTCCCACAAAGTTGGAAGCATATAATTGTCCAAAATGTCTTGGTATGTTGAAGTATTAGGATTTCCCTGCACTGAAATGAAGGGGCCTAGGCCAACAACTGAAAAACAACCCCATAGCATTATTTCTCCTCCGCCAAATTTTACAGTTGGCACAATGCAGTCAGAAAGGTTACGTTCTTCTGGCATGTAAAATTAGAAACACAAAGACAAATAGAACAAAAAACTTTGCTATTTATAATATAGGCACTATTAAACAAGTCTCCAAAGATATACATTCATTTAAAGTGTTCCTCCAGCTTGGAAACAAGCTGTATATTTGTGGAATTGTCAGTATTGGGTACCAAATAACGTAGCATTGTGAGTACTATGTAGGAAGAGCTGTATGATGTTTGTTTCTGACAAAACTTTTAACATCCCCTTATTATCTCCATTACTTTTCTGGCAGTTGTGCGAATAACTTTCTTATTTGAATCTTCCAGGTCTTTATACATTAACCTCATAGGATTATGGGCCATCCTTGCTTGTGCCGTACTCTCAGGCCTCATTCTCTTCTCAGCATACAAGGACTGTGACCCATGGACATCAAAGCGTGTGTCTGCCTCTGACCAGGTATTTATAATTCTTGCTGTTATGGTACTCAACTGGTTCCTTCACAGGGGTATAACATTACAAAAATGGGTGGCGACAAACACACAAAATAGATACTAATCTCAACTGATAATATGTATGTCATTAGGTGCCAGGAAATGATAGGCACACAGATAAATTATACAAGCAAAAGGTCCAATAAAATGTAGTCTTTATTCCAACGATTCTAGACATATACGGTAAGATCCAATAGTACAGGATAGAAGCTGAAGCTAAAACAATAATTATAGATTCTTCTCTGGTAAACAGAGATAGAGGAAGAAGGGGATGTGTGATAGAGTTAAGTAAGGATACAGTGTATCTAATATATGGCAATAATACAAAAATAGTAGCTCATAGATATCAAGCCTCTTGTGCTCAGTGGTGTGTTATAATAACTCTTCCCAACCAGATAATGTAAAATATAAATTACACAATGGTTTATTAAAATGTAAGTAGTTTGGGATAAAGAAAATACAATACTACAGCTGTTTCGCCAAGCGCTACAATTCCCCCCAGTTGGGTACATTTTCAATTTGTTTCCATTAATGTTTGGTTTTCAGCTTGGAACAATCTAATTCACACTGGGTGTCTCCAAGGGTTAAGGCTCATGCACATGACTGTAATAGGGCTATTATAGAGGTGCATTTGACCTTTTTTTTCTGCTGCTGTATGCCTCTGATTTCAGACAAAGGTTTGCCTGGTATGCTTTATCAGATTCCGTTTGTATGGAGGTATCTTCCACGTGCTTCTAGGGGAGAATATGTCTGTAAGTACTGCCTCTGACAGAACAGTGGCAACACAAGGATGCTTTATACTGGGGAGCCATACAGCCTCCGTGCACTGCCGTATAGGCCCGTGCAGGGCTGGACTGGGACATAAAATTAGCCCTTGCAATTTAAAGCCCACATGCCCATGTGCTGTCCATTAATTAAATATGTTTGCGCGTTTAAGGGCCCACTCTTCAGCTATGCAAAAACTTTGAACATTGCTTCTTAAGGGCACGGCCAGACGTGGCGGAATTGCTGTGGAATTCCGCTGCGGACAGTCCGCAGTGGAATTCTCCAGCGGCCCGTTTTTTATAGTTGTTTCAATAAATTTTAAGGCAAGTTAGTTCAGACGTTGCGGAAAACTCCGCTGCGGAACATAGGCTGCGGTGCAGAATTTTACCTCCGCAGCATGCACTGACTGTTGCGGAGAAGAAGCGCAATTTCACTGTGGATTTCAGCCTTTGCAATGCAAAAACTGAAATCTGTGGCACGTCCGCTGTGTTTTTTGCTACATCTGAATTACCTGTCAAATATGCAAATGTTGGTGCAGATTCGTTGCGTAAATGCCCCAAATCTGCACCAACATTTGCAGCGGAAAAACTCTGCCACGTCTGGCCGTACCCTAAATGTTGCCTTTCTGTTGTACTATTCAGATATTTCAAAAATCAGTAAGTCCCAGAAAAAAGCTAAATGGGAACAGCATGAAATGGGCTAAATGTATACACCGGTCACAACTCTCTTACAGGAACGGTGTCTGATTAACCATTATAACATTTTTGAGCAGCACACAAGGAAGGACGCAGGAATAAGGACCTGACTGAAATGAGTCAATGGTGATAACTCCTGGAAGTGAACTCTCCCCTGTAATAATTACATTTCTAGTAATAAAATATTACAGAAATATAAAAATTTGTGTGCAATAAATATACTACATCATACACCACCAGGATATCTAACATCTAACGTGTCCCTTTGTTTATGGGCAGTAAAAATAAATGAAATATTAATTTAATCATTAGGGGGATGAAATTAATATTTTAGGAATCATTGCTACCCAAATTCATCATATTCTTTATAATACCCTTATATATTGTACACACTAGCATTGTAGCCATATACTGTATATTGTACACAACACTACTACTATATACTGTACACATGAATAATGCTGCCATATATATTGCACACATAAATAACACCAATATATACCATACATGTGAATAATGCTGACATATATACTGTACACATGAATAATGCTGCTATATACACTATACACATGAATTATGCTGCCATATATACGTTACACATCAAAAACACCACTATATACTGTACACATGAATAAAGCTGACATATATACAGTACACATGAATAACACCACTATATACTGTACAAAGTTATAATGCCACCAAATATACTGTTCACATTAATAACACCACTATATTCTACACATAAATAACACCATTATATACTGTATACATGAATAATGCTGCTATATATACACTACACACATGAATAATGCTCTAATATATAGAATACACATAAATAATGCAAAAATGTACAGGGTATCTATATACAGATAATGCAATGCTATAATATACAGGGTATCTATATACAGATAATAAATTAGTATTTATACTGTTGCGGCCGACACGTGACGAGTTTATTGCTGTCAATCAGTACACAATGAGAAATGAAACACTTGAACAATGCCGCCATATATACTGTACATATAATTAATGTTACTATATACACATGAATGCCGGCCAGCTGACTAGTGTCGTGTATACGCCGGGAGACTGTAGAGCACAGAAACGGGGCTCACCGACGAATAGGTGTTAATTTATCAATAAATGTCACCCCTGGTGATGCACTCGAGGGGTATGGAAACGTATAGGAACACAACTTTAGTGGCAATAGGAACCAGGGATATATCTAATAATAAGGGAGAGTGGAATATTAGTGTTATACATATACACAGAACAGTGTTACCCAATTTATACCCTCCCTCTTCTGGTCCTTTTGCTTATCCCTGTTTAGTGTGTTGGCTTTAGAGCCCTATTTTAGTGTTTTGAGTTACCTTAATAAAATTCAGTTTTTAATCGTTCATACAGGCAGTGATATTATTATTATATCTCTGAACGTAATTGTTTTGACATTGAGTTGGACAGGGATACTCTTTATATACACATGAATGCCGCCATATACACTGTAAACATGAATAACAATACTATATGCTGTACACATGAATAATGCCACCATATATTGTATACTTTATACATGAATAACGCCACTATATACTGTACACATTAATAATGCCATCATGTATACTCTACACATGAATAACGCCACTATATACTGTACACATTAATAATGCCACCATATATTGTATACTTTATACATGAATAACGCCACTATATACTGTACACATTAATAATGCCACCATGTATACTCTACACATGAATAACGCCACTATATACTGTACACACTAATAATGCCATCATGTATACTCTACACATGAATAACGCCACTATATACTGTACACATTAATAATGCCATCATGTATACTCTACACATGAATAACGCCACTATATACTGTACACATTAATAATGCCATCATGTATACTCTACACATGAATAACGCCACTATATATTGTATACAAGAATATTGCCTCCATATATTGTATTTTGTATACATTAATAACGCCACTGTATATTGTATACATTAATAATGTCACCATATATACTGTACACATGAATAACGCCACTTTATACTGTAGACATGAATAATGCTGCCATATATGAACACATGAATAACCTGGTACAAATGCTGCATATATGCCACTCAAATCTAAGACACATGCTGAACACGTGACACTCACATCTAGGACGTTGATTTACAATGGCGTTCATTGGAGTGGCGTCTGTCGTTCTCAGAAACTGCGTCAGAGACTTCGATGTGAGTGTAAACAGAGCCTAATTTCCCTGAAGCTACTGCTGCATGTATGAGTAGCTGCTGTATGCCAGGTCCAGTGGCTGCTTTTTGGCTCAGCAGTGCCAATCTCTCTTTCTATTATGTAATGTGGTCTTTGAAGTCTTCTTGTGCGACCCCACCGTTGCGTACCAATCCGTGAACTAACCATTGCTGGGCTGGTGAGTGGGCTCTTTCCTTCTGGGGAGAGGAAGCACTGCTCTCTGCAACTTGGTTGTTGCTTGATAATACATCACTCTTCAGACCCTTGCCATATCTCTGAGTGTCTGACCAACGGCCATGTTCAAATAAGCTTTATCAGACACCCAGAGTGAATTGGTCTGTAGATATACTTAAAGAGGTTGTCTAGGATCAAGAAAAAAACAGTCCAATTGGGGATTGGGATTATGGCATAAAATAATACAAGTATTACTTACCTTTTAAATCCCCGCTGCTGCTTTGTTGATCCCCGTCAGCCTCTGCTTACTGAGCTGCAATGATGATGTCACGTTGACACATGTGCTGGCCGCAGCCACTGCTAGGGCCAGTGTTTGGCTGCAGCGGTCATGTGTGTTGACACGGCTCAGAAAACAAAGGCTGGAAGGGATGACTGAAGCGGCGGCGCTGGGTTTAAAAGGTACCTTAATTATTGTTGCTTCTATTATTGTACGCCTTTCCACTCACCCCCCACGTGGCCTGTTTTATCTTGATCCCGGATAACCTCTTTAATAAGAAATGTGTGGGGGCTGCCAAACAGACCACTGTGTACCAGCCACCCTGGCATTTGCCAGAACTGCCAGATGGCCAGCCTGGCCCTGGGCCCATGCATATGGAAAAGCCCTTAAAGAAGCACTCTAGCTATGTTTTCTGCACATATCATGCTAACTCAGCAATATTCTAGCAGTGTCATTTGTTTCTCCCCAGCTCAGTTGCATCCATATATTTTAAAGCCTTTCATTATGGACAGATGTGTCATGTGATCTCAGTCTGACCACTGGAACCATAGGCGTCCTAGGGATTGCATCCGTAGTATGGACAGTTAAATACAGAGCCCTGTCCCTAATTCAGGAAGAGTATGAACTGCCATTTATTAATTTTATTCACCTTTGATATTTGACTAAGTGATTGTTAGATTGTTAAAGATTACTCAACACTCAGCTACAAGCTTAACTTGGCACCCATTCAGCATTACCTGTCCAACAAAAATGCAAAAGGTATTTTATGGTCCGGTTCAGAGGGGAGGGCAATTGTGTGACTCACATAGTTAATCTTTACAATTTTATACAATATGTTAACAAAGAACCTCATGTTCATGTTTATAAATTAAGCCTAGCGGCTCAGATCAACATATATATTGTGGATTGTGCGGTCCATGTTTAGTTTCTCACAATGCTGATATTGTATAGTGTATCCTCCTCATTTCTTTTGTTTTACTTGGTACCAGCACTCCACGCTTTTGAAAAAAAAAAACAACAGCTGATTTTAATTCAGGAATGACCTTATAAGTGTTCCTGCTCTTGCTTGTGCTCTCAGTTGGCCACTGGGGGCGCATGGTAATTTGAGCTCATTCCATCTGTTCACATGTTGTGGTACTGTGGGGTGGCGTCTATTGTTGTAGTGCTGCACTTGTGGGGGGACGTGGCCCAGAGCCAAGGAGGCTTGGCACGGTCTGATAGCATGGGTGCTTTTGGGCCCCTGGGTTGCTCCCTCTGCAGGAGCGGTGCTGCGGTGGCAGTAGCCGCCATGCGGTGCTGCAACCGATAGAGTAGGGACCCAGTTCAAAAGAGGTCGCCGTGAAGTGGCAAGTGGGCTTATACAGTTTGATCAAAATGTTAACAAAGAACCTCATATTCATGTTTATAAATTATGCCTAGCGGCTCAGATCAACGTATATACTGTGAATGTGCGGTCCATGTCTAGTCTCCTACAATGCTGATGTTACAATTTCTACGTTATTCCCATAGGAAACCTGTTAGTTCACTTTTTTATGAAGTTGAAAAGAATTGTGTGAAGCTCATGCCAGGCTTATTATAACATCATTCTATTGGTTTTGTTATTGCAGCTCATGCCATATTTAGTGCTGGACATTCTTCGAAACTATCCTGGAGTGCCTGGTCTTTTTGTGGCCTGTGCATATAGCGGCACTTTGAGGTGAGCAAGCCATTATTCTGGGTATTATTTTCCTTCTATAATAGTATATTTTCATACTTAGCTGAGTTACATTCATTGTATTGTATCCTCAGGGATATGGGATTTATCAATTAAAACACATCCCAGTGTCATTTTGCAGCAAAGCCTAAGCATGATGCCTGATGTTACATGACCTCTGTACAATATTGTTAGACCAGGAGACCAATATCTTGACACTATCTACGGAAAATTCAGTTGTGTAGCAGCAGTTCTCTAGAGAACAAAAGCAAAATAGAAGTTCAGTCTCATTTATTGTATGAATTACCATCAATTTGACAGAAATCCCTAGGGATTCTAAGAAATTCACGCGGCAGTATTTTGGTCAGTAGTTTGCATCAGTATTTGGAAACCAAAACCAGGAGTGGATTAAAAAATACAGAAAGATGTGCAAATCTTTCCATTATACTTTTTCTGTTTATGTTCAACTTCTGATTTTGGCTTTCGAATACCGATGCAGTATAAAAGTGGCCTTAACCCCTTAATGACCAGGCCATTTTGCACGTTAATGACCTTTGGATTATTTTTTGTTTCTTCACGGTCGCATTCCAAGAGTCGTAACTTTTTTTTTATTCCGTCGACATAGCCGTATAAGGGCTTGTTTTTTGAGGGACGAGTTGTATTTTGTAATTGTACCGTTTTTAGTTGCTTATAATATATTGATTAACTTTTATTAACTTTATTTTAGTAGAGAATTGAAAATAAGCAGCTATTCCAGCATTAATTTTCACGTTATAAATTTACGCCGTTTACTATGCAGCGTAAATAACATGTTAACTTTATTCTATGGGTCGGCACAATTACGGGGATACCAAATATGTAAAGGTTTTATATGTTTTTCCTACGTTTGCACAATAAAAAGCCTTTTAGAAAAAAATGACTTGTTTTTGCATCGCCGCATTCCAAGAGCCGTAACGTTTTTATTTTTCCGTCGATGTGGCCGTATGGGGGCTTGATTTTTGCGGGCCAATGTGTAGTTTTCATTAGTACTATTTTGGGGTACATAGGACTTATAGATTAATTTTTATTTAATTTTTTATGGCGGGAATGGGAGAAAAGAGAGAATTTTGTCGTTGTTTTTTGCGTTTTTTTTGGATGCCGTTCATCCGGCGGTTTAATTAATGTGATCATTTTATTGTTCAAGTCGTTATGATCGCGGGGATACCATATATGTGTATGAGTGATTTGTTTTTATACTTTTACTAAATAAAACCACTTTTTGGGCAAAAAAAGTAGTTTTATTTGGTTTTCACTGTAATTATTATTTTTTTTTTTTCACCAACTTTATTTAACTGATTGACATTTTTTTTTTAGTCCCACCAGGGGACTTCACTATGCGATCTGCTGATCGCATATATAATGCTTTGGTATACTTAGTATACCAAAGCATTATTGCCTGTCAGTGTAAAACTGACAGGCAACCTGTTAGGTCATGCCTCCAACATCGCCTAACAGGCAGATGCTGAAGGCAGACCTGGGGGTCTTTGTTAGACCCCCCGCTGCCATGGAAACCCGACGGCGACCCGCGATTTCTTTGCGGGGGCGCCGATGGTGTGACAGAGGGAGCTCCCTCCCTCTGTCAAACACATTAGATGCCGCTGTCACTATTGACAGCGGCATTTAATGGGTTAAACTGCCGGAATCGGAGCGCGCTTCGATTCCGGCCGTTGCAGCAGGAGCCAGGCTGTGTATAACAGCCGTGCTCCTGCCGCTGATCGCGTGGGTACAGTCTCAGTACCCGCGCCATCACAGGATGGATATATCCGTCCTCCTGCGCGAACTAGCAGCTGCTGAGGACGGATATATCCGTCCTTCGGCGTTAAGAGGTTAAAGCTATAAAGAGCTAAGCAAAATATTACACTAAGGCCATTTTCACACAACCGTATTTAGGTCAGTATTTTGTATCAGTATTTGGAAGACAAAATCTGGAGTGGGTCCAAAACATTCAAGAGGTGCAAATCTTTCCATAAGGGCCTGTTCGTCAGCGTGGGGTTCCATTTGGGGTTTCTGTTCATCCATTCCGTCGGAGGAACAGATGAACGGAAAGCCGAGTAGAAACTATAGCTGCCGTTTGCGTTACCATTGGACTTAATGGTAATGCTTCCGTTGCAGTTGGTTTCAGTTTGTTTCTCTTCTGTAAAGCCCCCATACTTATTCTTTATGTTCCATTCCTGACTTAGGCTCACAAAAACGGAAGCAAAATACTGACCTAAATACTGTCGTTCGAAATTGGTCTGAGGGTGGCTTTTAGCAAAAAAACACCACTTGTTTTAAGCGTTTTTTTTTTACTTTTTTGCGGCAAAAATGAAGTCAATGGGATAATATAAATCGCACCAACATGACGCTTTTTTAGGTGCCATCTTTTTTTTATATTGTCTTGAGTTTTTGGGCTCAGTGGTGTTTTTTCTAAATTACAGCAAGGCTTTGTTTGGCGTTTTTTTTCCCAGCAGTTAGAAGTGTTTTTCTCCCATAGACATTTATAGGTTTTCTTTTCCTCTTCAAAAAATATGTCAATGTGTGTTGCAATTTTTTATGGTGTATTTTTTGGCGGGTTTTTTTTCCGGATAAATCATGTGTTGCAAAGAAAAATCTTTGCAACACATGATCTAATTACATGATTTGCAATGTGAAAAACGCCACCTAAAAGCATGCGGGTAGTAAAACACTTTTTGCAAAAAACGCCACAAAAATGTTATAATTTTACTAAAAGTCTTCAGGTTTTTTTAGATACGTTTTTTCCCCCCAAAAAATGCCACCTATAAAGTGTGTGTGAAGAAAGCTTATTTCAGCCAGTTCAAATATGTGTTTTCGGTCTGTATTCCAATGATATAAATAAAGTTGATTTATTGTATAATTAAAAGATGTACAACTTTCTAGTAGACTTTGGGGTGAATTTATTATTGAATTTGCACCACAATTCTGGTGCTGAAAAGTTGCAAATTATGGCGCATGCCACATTTGCACAAAAATGTGACTTTTTGCTATTTTAGACTTTTCTCGCCACTTTGCATAAGTGGCAAGTAAAGGTGGTGGGGTTTAGTGGCAGGGGGTGGGGACACTGTGAGTCCAACAAATTGGCGTACAATATGGCGCAAATCTACATCTGTTCATGACAGGCATAGATTTGCATTTCTGGGTAATAAGACAACCAAAGATGCACCAAATTTATGAAGAGGCGTGCGCCTTTTAATAAATTTGGTGTATCTTACTTCAATGTAGTTTGGTTTTAGTCTGGCATATGAAATGCCAGTCTAAGTAAATCTCTCCCTTTGTGCTTCAATTTCTTACCATTTTCAAACTCTGTTCTTACTGTCAGTGAATGAAAACAATTGTTTGCATTCACAGGCTGAAAACATGTTTAAAGAGGCTCTGTCACCAGCTTTTGCAACCCCTATCTGCTATTGCAGCAGATCGGCGCTGCAATGTAGATAAGAGAAACGTTTTTATTTTTAAAAAACGAGCATTTTTGGCCAAGTTATGACCATTTTTGTATTTATGCAAATGAGGCTTGCTAAAGTCCAACTGGGCGTGTTTAAAGTAAAAGTCCAAGTGGGCGTGTATTATGTGCGTACATCGGGGCGTGTTTACTACTTTTACTAGCTGGGCGCTCTGACGAGAAGTATCATCCACTTCTCTTCAGAACGTCCAGCTTCTGGCAGTGCAGACACACAGCGTGTTCTCGAGAGATCCCGCTGTGTCGTCACTCACAGGTCCTGCATCATGTCAGACGAGCGAGGACACATCGGCACCAGAGGCTACAGATGATTCTGCAGCAGCATTGGCGTTTGCAGGTAAGTCGATGTAGCTACTTACCTGCAAACGCTGATGCTGCTGCAGAATCAACTGTAGCCTCTGGTGCCAATGTGTCCTCGCTCGTCTGACACGATGCAGGACCTGGGGCAGGAAGTGAGTGACGTCACAGCGTGATCTCTTGAGAACACGGCTGTGTCTGCACTGCCAGAAGCTGGGCGTTGTGAAGAGAAGTGGATGATACTTCTATTCACAACGCCCAGCTAGTAAAAGAAGTAAAAACGCCCCGATGTACACACATAATACACGCCCAGTTGTACTTTTCCTGTAAACATGCCCAGTTGTACTTTTGCAAGCCTCATTTGCATATATACAAAAATGGTCATAACTTGGCCAAAAATGCTCGTTTTAAAAAAAATAAAAACGTTACTGTAATCTACATTGCAGCGCCTATCTGCTGCAATAGCAGATAGGGGTTGCAAAATCTGGTGACAGAGCCTCTTTAAGTGATACAGGTGCATAGCAAGTTGCAAGAGATAACTTAATGAGCTGTGCATCTGGATATAATCAAAACTAGATGCAAGCAAGAATCTTACCATCTACTTACAGCAAGCAGCAATCTTGAATATTGTGGCCCAATATTAGTATATTAGAAAATTACCCTAAATCATACAATAATTACACTTTATTTACATAAAACGTAAAAACCACTTAACAAAAACAGGTGTGGATAAGAACAGTTGAGAAAGAGGGTTTGCAGCAAACTTTTGTACTTACGGTAGCGCCACCTTTCAACATTGAAAATGATCACAGCAGAAGGAGAGGAAAGAGACTATAGGCCCTTTTGCACGGACAAATGATCGGGCAAACGAGCGTTCATATTAACGCTCGTTCCCGTTCATTGCCCAGTGTAAACAGGGCAACTATCAGCCGATGAATAACGGAATGCTCATTCATTTGCTGATTTGCTCGTTTATGCGGCCAAAAAAATGGTTGCTAGTTGGCAGCATATCTCCCTGTGTAAACAGAGAGAGGTTCTTCTGACATAATGGAAATGTATGGGGGACGAACGATCGCAGTAATGATCGCTCGTTCACATACATAACCGATAATTGCTCCTTGTGAATGGAGCAAAGGAGCGCCGATCGACGAGCTGTCTCGTCAATCAGCGCTCGTTTCATGGCCCATATAAGGCTCTGTAAAAGGACCTTGTTTGTTGTCTCAGTGAACCGTATCTCTGCCAATAATTTTATAGAAAACAACCTAGTATGGAGGGTTGAGAGACTCTCCTCACTCTTTTTTCTCTCTTTTTGCCCAAGAGAGGCTGTTACTAACTTTATTAAACTAATTTGAAGTGTTTCTAGTATATAAAATATTTTATTTTTCATCTTTTTTTTCTTCTTCTCTGTGCCTCTCTTTTGCTGCTGCTAATCGGTGCTGCTGGAGCAGGAGCTCTAAGCAAAATATGTCTCCTTCCCCCTCTGGCAGCTGGGAATATAGTCCCTTGTTACATTCCCTGCAGATAAACTACTTGGGATCCAGGGTAGTGAAGATACATACTGTGTGAAATTTACAGTATGCACTCCCTTAGCAACCACTGAAAATGTAATGAAATAAAATCATGTAAATTGAGTTTGGGCATGTGCAGGATTCATATCTGCTGTCAGGATGTAGAGATTTATAGTCCTAACAAGCTGATAAGAAGTAGTTTCCTCAAGTATACTGCCATGCTACTGCAGAGGCTCTGCTACTTCCCTGACAAGCAGGGTAGAAATCTATTTCTATTGGCTACTCTGCAGTGAACGGACGATCACTATGCAGAGACCTGGCTGTGGAGAAAGTGGCTGAGCATGCGTGTCCACCAGTACTCAGCTCATCTTGTGAACGTGTACATTGCTATACACTTTAAACACCAGGTGGCACCATAGTATGTAAATGTCATAACTCTTCGCTAGATCGTTTTTTTTTAAAACATGTTTGTAGCTAACATTGTCCAGTTTTTCATGATCTATAAAATAATATAATATTTAATGGTGGGACAATCCTTTTAAGACCAGACAATAATTTTTTTCTATAAAAAACACAAGTAGTTTGAATTGTGTTTTTTAATGTATTTTAAAAAAAAAATTGTAACATGTTGTACAAATGTTATTCCAGGTGTTTTTGCAGTAATATTAAAAATCCTATGTAGTAAAACACCTGAAAAGACACCATACATTCAGCATGCTGCGTTTTGAAACACCATTTACCCCATGACCCCAAAAACGTCACTAGAACGGCACAAACCAAAACACTGTGTATGAAGACATTTTAGTATTTTACTATAGACTTTCAACTAAAATCTGACAGATGTTATTTAGCCCCCTTTAAAAAACAAAGCCCCCAAGAGCACTGCAGAAATCAAATAAAATGCTGCAAAACTATTTGTTTGCAACCAGCCTAAGGGCAAATATCCCTGTGTCATTCACCTCCCCTTCAGGCGCTACAATAAATAAAATATATTGTATCAATTTCACCTAAAGTGCTCCTATCCTAATGTTTTGACATATGAACAAGAACAATAAGGGCATGTTAACACTGTAGCTGTTGTGCCAATTCCATTGCAGAGATCTAAACGAAATTCCACAACACCGTACAATGCTTTAAAGGCTATGTACAATCAGTGTGATTGGTGCAACTTTTAAAACTTTTTATTAAAAATTACTTTTACTTTTTGAGATACAGCTGCTTTGTATACTGTATACAGAGAAATTGTATCTAGAACTACAACCCCTATCCACCAGGTCAGCGGCACTGACAGGTTCAGTGACAGCGGGTCCTGCGGGTTTCTGACACACCGGATCGAGCTGCTATCCATCACGTCTAAGTTCATAACTTAGATCGATCAGAGACATGGAGGACCCGTTGTCACTGAACCCATCAGTCCCGCGGTCTTAGTGCACGATACAGCTGCTCTATATACAAAATACAAAGCAACTGTATCTCAAAAAGTAAAAATAATTTTTAATAAAAAGTATTTTGAAAGTTGCACCAATCATACTGATAGACTTTTTTTTTTATAAAAAAAAAAAGAAACAATTTCAAAGGTGTACATAGCCTTTAAAGTAGGATACCATAAAAGATCATCGCCCAGTAATGCTTATGTTAATGTTCACTCTCTTTAGCACAGTGTCATCAAGTATCAATGCGCTGGCTGCAGTAACTGTAGAAGATCTGATAAAACCGTACACCAATCTCTCCGAAAGAAAGCTGTCATGGCTGTCAAAAGGAATGAGTGAGTTTCTGCATTAAACAGTTTTATCGTATAGAGGATTTCCTTCAAATCTATGGGTTGTATCATATAACTGAATGTCTGTGGCAAATCCCTTTTCTGTAGCACTTTACTTTGTAAGTAAATTTAGACAAGTAGAAATCTATCTCATTGGAAGGCAATGGTCTATTTTGTTTAATTATTTATAGATTATTTTGTATTTCAGATGCTTTAGTCATTTTGTGTATGACTCCTGCTTCATCTGATTATAAACCACTGCAGAACACAGTGGCCTTATGTAAACATAGGATACTATATAGCATGTACAGCAAACTTGTTTTTCTAAAGATGTTAATAAAGATAAATTAATTCCCAGTGTTTGGAGCTTATTTTTTTTTTCATATACAGAGCTCCAAATCCCCTGCATAGAGATGATAATATCCTGGCGACCTGCAGTCACCACTAGAGGGAGCTTTTGAACTCAATAATAAGAGTACGATATCGAATGGTTTATCCCCTGAAAGCAAACATTCAGGAAGCCCTTAAGCTCCCCCTAGTGGCAGTTATGTCTATACTGGGGTGTAATTTCTATTGGTTTCACTCTAAGGCCTCATGCACACAAACGTGTTTTTGCGGCCACAATTCACCCACAAATCTGCAGGTGAATTGCGGTCCCATTAATTTCTATGGGCCCATGCACATGACCGTGGTTTCCATGGTCCGTGCATTGCCCAGGAGCTTCTATTGGCTAATTTGGGTCATGTCATATGGAGGAAGCCAGTGGTCTCCTATTTTCTTTTGTGAATATGTTGAAAACAGTAGGTCCTAGAGAGCTGAAACCTGATCTAAACCTTCAGAAGCGGGTGATTTACTTATGGGACAAATTTGGTGCAGATTGGTCCAGTCACTTGGCCGTGCATAGAGAGCAAATATCAGACCACAGACAACAGAAATGTATTTTTATATATATATATATATATAGCGAGAGAGATGTGTAAGAATAAGAAGACTATAACCCTTATAACACATTTTTATTTTGCTTATTATAAAAAATAAAAACATTATTAGTAGAGGGGTAAATCACATAGTATGTATAGAATGTTGCAGAATTGCATATTTTTTGTATCGCAAAGAACATTCTCAGTTGTCAATAATTGTGCCTTGGGATTTAAGCCCCCCCTCCCACGATTGGAATCGCACGTGTCGTTTTTGTAGAGGTTATTGAGCCAAACACAGGAATAGATCCATCAGAAAATAAATGTATGAAGGAAAGACTGATATGTAACCTCTCTTTTGTATGCACTCCTGTGTTTAGTTAAAAAAACAAACTGCCACAAAAAAACTGCATGTGTGAATCCTGCCTAAACGACTTGGGTGTATTAGTGAAATATTCCTTGACTTTCTGACCTTGCTCAGGTTTGTTCCTATGTTTTCTCTAGGTGCATTTTATGGAGTACTGTGTATAGGAATGTCAGTAATTGCATCTTACATGGGAAGTGTGATCCAGGTAAAATACCCAAAATGCATGTGTTATTTTAAAGGATTATGAATTTTAAATATATTTTTTAATATGGGAAACATTGTTGGCTCATTTACATTTAGGTAGAATAATTTTCTGCAAACAAACTGACTTGAAAGAGCATTCTTAACCACATGGATTCCACCACCTTAGGCATTGTTCACACAGTGTATGTTTGCAGAATATTTTAAATTTATTTTTTAAGCCAAAACTAGGGCCGGAATCTAAGCAGAAGAAATACATATAGCAAACCCTTATACGTCTGCTCTCCTTGATAGAATTCTGGTTTTGGCTTAAAAAATGCATCCAAGTTCAAGTGTGCAATTTCGTGGGTGGCTATTGCACAGCATAAAAAACTCATGCGATGTTTGAATTGAGCCTTGCAGTTATCCTCAAGGAGAAGGGGTGATGAATATATGTGATTTCTCCTCCACAACAATCAGGGTCATATATGTATAGTGCTTTTGTATTACACAATGTGAACATATAGATATGATGTATGATGATTGAGCTTGGGGAAAATGCCCTTCACATACTCATGATAATTTTTAGACCACAGAACGTTTGTCATTGGTTTGAAAATTTGCTACATTAAATGCGACTTTAGTTCTTTAATTTTATTTAAAACACTTCTCAATAAAGCACTGACTTTCGCTGTAATTAATAGGTATAAACCACTCTACGTAAAGCGGTATTCCCATCTTAGACATTTATCGCATATCTACAGGATATGCTATAAATGTCTTTTGGATGCGGGTCCCACCTCTAGGACCCACACCTATCTCCCAAACGGAGGTCCCCTGTCCCGTCTGATGAGTTTCCAATTTATCAGACATTTATGGTGTATCCAGTGGCATAACTACCGCTATAGCAGCCATAGCAGCTGCTATGGGGCCCGCGGCATGAGGGGGCCTGTGTCGCCCGCCTGCACGGGCCCCCACCATGGCCGGAGGCTCCGCTAGCAGCCGCTATGGCTGCTACAGCGGGACGCCACTGAACACCACGGCAGAGCAGGGAGATATCTCCCCGCTCTGCCATTAAACAAAAGACATGTATCCCCTATCCCCAGGATAGGGGATACATGTGTGATCGCTGGCATTGATAGGTAAAGTCCCCTGAAGTTCTCCATCACAAACCTCGGACTTCTGGGGTCTGTGTCGGCAGCTCCGTAGAAATGAATGGAGCGCCGATCGCGCTTGTGCACATGCGTGACCAGCGCTCCTTTCATTTTTATTGAGCTGTGCAGACGCCGGAAGTCAGAGGTTAGTCATGGAGAACTTGGGGGACTTTCAGTCCCCCGTTCTCCCTATCAATGCCAGTGATCGCACATGTATCCCCTGTCCTGTGGATAGGGGATACATGTCTTCTGTCTTTTCACACTGTAGGTCGCATTTTTTTGGGGGGTTGGGGACGCTGTATGGCGTTCCCTACAGGGGGGGGGGCTGTATGGCGTTCCCTACAGGGGGGGGGCTGTATAGCGTTGCCTACGGGGGGGCTGTATGGCGTTCCCTATGGGGGGGCTGTATAGCGTTCCCCACAGGGGGGGCTGTATAGCGTTCCCTACAGGGGGGGGCTGTATGGCGTTCCCTACAGGGGGGGCTGTATTGCGTTCCCTACAGGGGGGGCTGTATTGCGTTCCCTACAGGGGGGATGTATGGCGTTCCCAACAGGGGGGGCTGTATGGCGTTCCCTACAGGGGGGGGCTGTATGGCGTTCCCTACAGGGGGGGGCTGTATGGCGTTCCCTACAGGGGGGGCTGTATAGAGTTCCCTACAGGGGGGTGGCTGTATGGCGTTCCCTACAGGGGGGGGCTGTATGGCGTTCCCTACAGGGGGGGGCTGTATGGCGTTCCCTACAGGGGGGGGCTGTATGGTGTTCCCTACAGGGGGGGCTGTATAGCGTTCCCTACAGGGGGGGGCTGTATGGCATTCCCTACAGGGGGGGCTGTAAGGCGTTCCCTACAGGGGGGGGCTGTATGGCGTTCCCTACAGGGGGGCTGTATGGCGTTCCCTACGGGGGGCTGTATGGCGTTCCCTACAGGGGGGGCTGTATGGCGTTCCCTACAGGGGGGGGGCTGTATGGCGTTCCCTACGGGGGGGCTGTATTGCGTTCCCTACAGGGGGGGCTGTATGGTGTTCCCTACAGGGGGGGCTGTATGGCGTTCCTTACAGGGGGGGCTGTATGGCGTTCCCTACAGACCTCCCTGTAGGGAACGCCATACAGACCCCCCTGTAGGGAACGCCATACAGACCCCCTGTAGATAACGCCATACAGACCCCCTGTAGATAACGCCATACAGACCCCCTGTAGATAACGCCATACAGACCCCCTGTAGATAACGCCATACAGTCCCCCCTGTAGATAACGCCATACAGTCCCCCCTGTAGATAACGCCATACAGTCCCCCCTGTAGATAACGCCATACAGCCCCCTCTGTAGAGAACGCCATACAGCCCCCCCTGTGGATAGCGCCATACAGCCCCCCTGTAGATAACGCCATACAGCCCCCCTGTAGCTAGCGCCATACAGCCCCCTCTGTAGATAACGCCATACAGTCCCCCTGTGGATAGCGCCATACAGCCCCCCTGTGGATAGTGCCATACAGCCCCCCTGTAGATAGCGCCATACAGCCCCCTCTGTAGATAACGCCATACAGCCCCCTCTGTAGATAACGCCATACAGCCCCCTCTGTAGATAGCGCCATACAGCCCCCTCTGTAGATAGCACCATACAGCCCCCTCTGTAGATAACGCCATACAGCCCCCTCTGTAGATAGCGCCATACAGCCCCCTCTGTAGATAGCGCCATACAGCCCCCTCTGTAGATAGCGCCATACAGCCCCCTCTGTAGATAGCGCCATACAGCCCCCTCTGTAGATAGTGCCATACAGCCCCCTCTGTAGATAGCGCCATACAGCCCCCTCTGTAGATAGCGCCATACAGCCCCCTCTGTAGATGGCGTCATACAGCCCACCTGTAGATAATGCCATACAGCCCCCTTTGTAGATATCTACAGAGGGGGCTGTATGGCGCCATCCACAGAGGGGGCTGTATGGCGCCATCTACAGAGCGGGCTGTATGGCGCTATCTACAGAGGGGGCTGTATGGCGCTATCTACAGGGGGGGCTGTAAAAAAGGCACTATCTACAAGGTGCGGGGTTGTGTGACACCCAGGGGAGGGGGGGCCCCAGTCAAAAGTTTGCTATGGGGCCCAGTCTTTCCTAGTTACGCCCCTGGGTGTATCCTGTGAATATGGCATAAATGTCTAATATTGGAATAACCCTTTAATGCATTAATAAGTATGTAGAAATAAGCATTTGTTTTATCCGTGGGGAAGCACTGTCCACAGTAAATATTAATCTCTATATCCAGCTTCAGGAAACAACACCTGTATTTATACATTTAAATAGTTGCCAGCTCTGTAAGTTATTTAAGGCCATGGTCACACACTTTGAGTAATATATGTTTCGTTCAGGATTGCATCCAACAAGGAAGAGAGGCATAAATGAAAACTTTATAAAGCTATTCCCTGTTGGATCTGATCCTAACTTTGTAAAAATAAAAATTGACTGGTGATAAATACAACAAAATCACATTGTCTTCAAACATAATTCATTTTTTTTACATTTTGTAAGTACCATGTTCCCTGTACCAATAGCCCGTTACGTTACATCCCATCAGCAGGATCGGGCTGTCACACTGACACCCAGACCCTGACATGGAAGGGAATTAATCAGTTCTGCTGATGTTCCCTGCTAACCTCAGCCCGTGTTTTAAATTAAAAAAGAATTAAATTACTAAATTTTTATTAATACATATAGTAAAATGTAAAAACAAAAATAAGAAAGACCCCCCCCAAGCAATTGCACACCTCTCCGATCCCACGTTCATCAACATTAGACATTCTGCGCGACAGACGCATGGATGTCAGGTAGTAATACGTTCATATCACAAAGTATGTATGTTACGCCAAACATACAATAATTACCTCCAGGCACCCTGTCCGTACTTAGATATTTACCATCCATTTGCAGATACTGCGCCTAAAGCTAATACTAAAAAGGAAATACAAAATGGGGTCTTTGTGCTCGATGTTATAGCTATGTCATACATTACATTTTATTTTTTAAGGTAAATATTATTAAACATAATAAATCGAGGAAAACATTTTTTTCTGCAATTTTTTATATTAAGTTCATCAGTATTATAATGAAACCACAGCAATACGTGCAATTACAATTTTCTTTGTAATCTTCAGGCTGCATTGTCTATATTTGCTATGGTTGGAGGTCCACTTCTTGGATTGTTTTCCCTAGGAATGTTTTTACCCTTCAGCAATCCATTGGTGAGTAAACTTTATACACCACATGCTTATAAGTAATACAAATAAAATTAATCTGTAATGACTTTACCAGCAGCTAATGATGATACAAAAATGTAGAGATTGAAATCAAAAGGTAGGGGTCAGCCCTGGGGAATATTAGCTGCTCTTTAGTAGAATCACTGCTACTAGTAGCGTGTTATGGGTTATGTAGCAGGACAACCAGAGCGGTCCTAAACCAGGGCAAGGGATCTCAACTCCGCTGGAGTTCCCACCTAGGTCGGGCTGCGTCAATCTGACTGCAGGCTCCGCATCCTGCACAAACTGTGCCATCATGGGCCGCTGGGGGGCTACCCTCTAATACATAGCTTAACCTGCTAGTATATGATATCTCCAGGGTGCACAAGTCACTTTGTATGGAAATGCTCTGCACCTCTGTGGGTCACCGTGACAGCTACAACACTACCTCACGGACTCTGAATCTCACGGCCATGTACGTGCAACGTACACATAGTGTCCTAACTGCGGGTGCCATGCCACGGAATAACACACACAAATCTAAGTTCTGATCTCTACCAGTTCCAACGGCTGGCAAGAAAGAAGTCAAAGTACAAGGAAGCAGGCTATGGTGGCCTAACTAGGCACTCAGCTTCTGGACACTTGCCCTTAGCTACTTCACTCTCTACACTCCTTATATTCAGGGCCTGTTCTTGTGTCCACCCAGTAACAAGGGGGACGGCTGTCTCATCCATGGCTTCCATGCCACCCACTCCCTCAGGGGCCCAGTCTGAGGTCCTACAGCAGATCTTAGGGCCCACGCCGCACACCCACCTCGTTTTGAGGCCTTGGACACAAGTTGGGGACTTACAGGGTCCGCCTCTCTTGAACCTAGCGCTGGCTTCTACCACCCCTCCTCTGCCTTACCGTATATCCCAATTTCCCCTACTACTTGCGTCTCAATGCTCACTGAGCATCGGTCTGCAAGGTGACGTCCTCCACTATGTCCCAACACAGGGCAGGGACACACAAAACAAGAAGAGTAAGGGGAAAGACACAGACAGCAGGGAAACCACACAAGATGGGGAAGATGTGGAGACCACAGGCAGGAACAACAGAGGCACTGAGGAATTAAATGGGCAAAGTCACCACCTTACAGGCGTACATAGAAGATAGGGGGTTCCCTAATATAGTGCTGGGTTGTGACACTCAGAGTAGATGGGCTTGTTTATTATTTTCCTCTTCACGTCTTCTCGATGACCCTTGGGTTGATTCTTTACTCCCCTTGATTGCTAACAATGCAGTTTCTCGGGAGGGAGGAGTCCTGCGCAGGAACTTGCCACCCAATAACAAAGGCGTTCTGCCTCCATGATATACCATATATGTCCTTGACTCCCACTCATAAAAGGAATCACACGTGTAGTAGAAGTACCGTATGTTAAGAAATTGCACCTAATGCAACGGTATAGTTGCTATTTAATAAAATGTTTCTACACAAACCTATGTCACACTAATCTAATTTAACCCTATATTTTCAAATTCAGGGAGCTATTGTGGGGCTGATTTGTGGGTTTTCTTTGTCATTGTGGACTGGAATAGGAGCACAGATCTATCCCCCACTGCCTGAGAATAGTAGACCTCTACCACTTTCGACTGCAGCTTGTTATTTTAATGATACAGGGAACATTACATCTGTTACGGAAACGATGATAACAACGTTTGTCACATCAGCACAAGCCGAAGCCAGTGAGAGGTGAGACACTTACTTTAGTTTCATGGATTTGGTTTGGTTTTTGTAATTCCCTTTATTATAAATGACTTTGCATCTATGAAAGAAATTGCTGAAGTATTACACAATACAATTGTGTCCATTGAATATTAATTATACAGTATATTATGTTAATCGCCTGTGCCCACTTTCTTGTATCTTTTCAGGCCACTGCTGGCTGATTATTGGTATTCTTTATCGTACTTATACCTCAGCATTCTGGGAACCCTTGTCACTATAGTTGTTGGCATAATTGTTAGTCTTCTGTCAGGTATGTATTAAACTGGTCAATTTTAGTATTTAGTAAAATTCAGATACTGAATACCAGGTAAAACACATACAAAATTAAACTTACAACAGTGTTAAGCTAGCCATATGTATATGATATGTCAGCGAATTGATCATCCCCATTTCCCGGTAACCGTGCATGTTATTTTAACAAAGGAGGTAGAGATAAGCCAAACACCTCTACCAGTACTTCTCTCTAGGTGAAACATAATAGTCTGACAGAAAAACATCCATTCTGGGTGATTTATGTTTTTTTCCTGACATTAGGGAAACATTTAAAAGCCCAATAAATATTAGATTTGCAGGAACCACCATCACAGACAATATGGCCACTTTTAAGGGGTTGTCCAGTACCTAAAAATTGATGGCCTAGCCTCAGTAAAGGTCATCAATATCAGATCGGTCGGGGTCCTACTCCCGGGAAAACCGCTGATTAGTTATTTTGAAGGGGCCACAGTGCTCGTACAAGCGCTGCTTCCCTTTCATGCCTTATCTGCTCGTACTGTGAATAGTCGACACACTTGTAGTGGCAGTTCACAGTATTACAGCCTTCTCCCATTTACTTAAATGGGAGAAGACTGTAATACTATCGGCCACCGCTAGAAATGTGTGGTGATCCACAGTACGAGTAGTTAAGGGATGAAGGGGAAGCACCGCTCAAACGAGCGCTGTGGCCCCTTCAAAACTGCTGATCGGTGGGGGACCGGGGAATTGGACCCTAACCGATCAGATATTGATGGCCTATCCTGAGAAGAGGCCTCCAATTTTTAGGGACTGGACGACCCCTTTAACCTTCTGATGTTTCCTTTTTTATTCACTGCTTTTGATAACTAAAACATGGAAATGTGCTCCAATAATAAAAAAATGTTTTAGAAATACTTAAAAGGGTTATCCGGAAGTTTTCTAATTTTGCAGGAGGGCACGGTAGGGTATAAAATAATAAACTAAAAGGTACTCAGCCTTTCTCTGACTCCCTGTTGTACAACGCTCAGGTCCCGGAAGCTCCGCCTGCAGTCACGTGCCGTTCATCGGTCTCATGCCACTGCAGCCAATCACTGGCCTCAGCGGTCCCATGCCATTCATGACAGCATCACTGCTGAGGAAAGCGATCGGATGCAGCAGTACATGACCAATGAACAACATGTGACCACAGCCGGAGCTTCTGGCACCAAATCGGTGGAGAAGGAGATGTCAGTGTTGGAGTGGGGGGCGTTTCAAAGGGTGAGAACCTGTTAGATTTTTATTTTATATTCTCCCAAGCAAAATTTAAAAACTCTTGGATAACCCCATTAAGTATAATTTGTTGAGTATTAGTTCTCATTGTTACAATCATAAACTTAAACAGCATTTGGCCCAGAATTGCTCATGTGAGACAACACAAAAATTGTATCTATCTATCTATCTATCTATCTATCTATCTATCTATCTATCTATCTATCTATCTATCTATCTATCTATCTATCTATCTATCTATCTATCTATCTATCTATTCTCCTTGCTGATTTTGTAAGTTTGCCCACTGTCAAAGAAATGAACAGTCTAGAATTTTTAGGCTAGGTTAATTTTACCAGTGAGAGATAGATTATATTTAAAAAAAAAAACCAGAAAATTACATTGTCAAAATGATATATATTTATTTGCATTGTGCACAGAGAAATAAGTATTTGATCCCCTACCAACCATTAAGAGTTCAGCCTCCTCCAGACCAGTTACACGCTCCAAATCAACTTGGTGCCTGCATTAAAGACAGCTGTTTTAAATGGTCACCTGTATAAAAGACTCCTGTCCACAGACTCAATTAATCAGTCTGACTCTAACCTCTACAACATGGGCAAGACCAAAGAGCTTTCTAAGGATGTCAGGGACAAGATCATAGACCTGCACAAGGCTGGAATGGGCTACAAAACCATAAGTTAGACGCTGGGTGACAAGGAGACAACTGTTGGTGCAATAGTAAGAAAATGGAAGACATATAAAATGACTGTCAATCGACATCGATCTGGGGCTCCATGCAAAATCTCACCTCGTGGGGTATCCTTGATCCTGAGGAAGGTGAGAGCTCAGCCGAAAACTACACGGGGGAACTTGTTAATGATCTCAAGGCAGCTGGGACCACAGTCACCAAGAAAACCATTGGTAACACATTACGCCGTAATGGATTAAAATCCTGCAGTGCCCGCAAGGTCCCCCTGCTCAAGAAGGCACATGTACAGGCCCGTCTGAAGTTTGAAAATGAACATCTGGATGATTCTGAGAGTGATTGGGAGAAGGTGCTGTGGTCAGATGAGACTAAAATTGAGCTATTTGGCATTAACTCAACTCGCCGTGTTTGGAGGAAGAGAAATGCTGCCTATGACCCAAAGAACACCGTCCCCACTGTCAAGCATGGAGGTGGAAACATTATGTTTTGGGGGTGTTTCTCTGCTAAGGGCACAGGACTACTTCACCGCATCAATGAGAGAATGGATGGAGCCATGTACCGTCAAATCCTGAGTGACAACCTCCTTCCCTCCACCAGGACATTAAAAATGGCTCGTGGCTGGGTCTTCCAGCACGACAATGACTCGAAACATACAGCCAAGGCAACAAAGGAGTGGCTCAAAAAGAAGCACATTAAGGTCATGGAGTGGCCTAGCCAGTCTCCAGACCTTAATCCCATCGAAAACTTATGGAGGGAGCTGAAGATCCGAGTTGCCAAGCGACAGCCTCGAAATCTTAATGATTTACAGATGATCTGCTAAGAGGAGTGGGCCAAAATTCCATCTAACATGTGTGCAAACCTCATCATCAACTATGAAAAACGTCTGACTGCTGTGCTTGCCAACAAGGGTTTTGCCACCAAGTATTAAGTCTTGTTTGCCAAAGGGATCAAATACTTATTTCTCTGTGCACAATGCAAATAAATATATATAATTTTGACAATGTGATTTTCTGTTTTTTTTAAAATATATAATCTATCTCTCACTGGTAAAATTAACCTAGCCTACAAATTCTAGACTGTTCATGTCTTTGACAGTGGGCAAAGTTACAAAATCAGCAAGGGATCAAATACTTATTTCCTTCACTCTATCTATCTATCTATCAAAAAAATGAGCAGCAACTCCAAGGTCCAAGTGAAAAAAATGGGTACTTTATTGCCCGTGCGACGTTTCAGCTCCGTCCACTGGAGCCTTTCTCAAGGCTTGAGAAAGGCTCCAGTGGACAGAGCTGAAACGTCGCACGGGCAATAAAGTACAACATTTTTTATCTTGAACCTTGCAAGGAGCTGCTGCTCATTTTTTCAATTTGTATGTACTTGGAACTTGGTCTTTTCCTTACAGCTTGCACCCACACGCTGCCAGTGCTGCCTGACTCTATATCTGTCTGTCTGTCTGTCTGTCTCATATCTATCTGTGGGTAATTTTATATATGCTTCGATAATGCGTAATAATTTTTTACTAATTTCAATAACCGATTATAATTATGATCAACATGTATAGACCCGAATAGACTACTTTACAAATGTTCAAGAGTGTTAACATTTTTTATCATAAGGTCAGTAAACAGCAAATCGTTATATGTAAACAAGTACATTTTTGCTTAGACATACTGTAGATATTTGGTGATGGGTAATACCACAGCCTCCTGATCGTCAATATATGTTATGCTGTTATATAATAGAAGATAAAATACATTACTATGGGCAACTGCCCTAAAATATGTGCATATATGTTACAGGGGGGTGGAAACAGAACATAAATCGTGACTTTCTCTTTGGAAGACAAGATTTTGTACTTGACATGTTCTGCTGCCTTAAGACCAACAAGGTAAGCAAAAAATGAGAATAATTTTTAATGTTCATTTGAGAGATATCTACTGTGGATACAAGGGAAAGATTTACATAACTGGTGCAAACAAAAAGCGGAGTAGTGGCTCATAGCAATCAATCAGATTGCAAAAATAATATGTAAATGCCCCAATGTAGTGCTTAAGTCATACCAACATAAAGTGACCACATAACAGCTCCATAGATAATCTAATAACAGTGCTATACATGTACCATGTGCCATGTAACATGTAACATGTGCCAGAAGCAGATGGCTCCATACATTGCATAGCGGCCGTGCTGCCGAACTGCAGCACTGCCCCTATTCAATTGAATTGGAGCGGAGCTGCAGTACTGCAGCTCGACGCTATTCAGTGGCCAGATCCAACAGCTTCCGGCGTGTACGTCCAGTGCTCGGAGGCAGCCCGAGCGTCTTAACGGTGCGGGGCCCAGGTGTCGGACCCCCATAGGTCATGTACTGATGACCTATCAGGTGGATAGGTCATCAGTTGTCCGGTAGTGGACAACCCCTTTAAGTGAAAGTGTATTTTATTTTTAATTTTAACATCTGTAGGAGCTAGAGATGAGCAAATCTGTGAAAATTTGCCTTGGCTGATGGACATATTTTCTATTATGGTGTTCCTACTTTAATACTGTTCCCTATTTCAGCCTGCATTGCCTTCTACTATATAAATATAACTCCATAATAAGAAATATGCTGTTGGCAAAGCAAGTTTTCACAGATTCACTCATCTTTATGAACCATTCAATTGTCTAAAATGTTGTTTCATATAGTGATAATATATAACCAAATTTGTTGTTTCTTTATTGTATAGGCAGACAAAATTGAAGATTTAGGCTGGAAACCATATCCCAATGCAGGACACGACAACCCCACTTTCTCACAGGATGACATTAGTTTATCACAAATTACATGAGAACCAATGGTGTACAATAATGCACCTTTTTTTTTATCGGAGGACTGCCATATTTGTGTTTATTAATCATTTGCACTACACACTAGCAAGAGTTAAACTTCCTAATCCTAGGATTTGTGTAAATTAAAGAATTATTGGTTTATTTGGGGCTTGGGAACTTGGACAAGTTGTGTCTTGTATACACATAAAAATAGACAAAAGAGAATATATAAATATGAATAAGGGCCTGTTCACATCAGCGTTGGACTTCCGTTCATCAGTTTTGTTAAACCTTCTGTTGAAGGAATGGAAAGCCCAACGGAAATCATAGCTTGGAGACATGGAAAAAGGACATGACACTTTTTTTACCACAAGAGGACAAAAGCCGCCGGGGAAACCAAAAAATGCCTCTGCCTCCCATTGAAATCAATGGGGGGCAATTTTGGCAGTTTTTTGGCGCTGATTCCAATGCAGTTTCCATTTCAAAATCAGCTGAAAAACTCGGTCAGAACAGGGCCTAAGGGAGGTGTAATGCTTCAGCTTACACAGATTTTTTTAGATACTTGCAACTACAAAGCGCTGCTTCCTCTTCCTCGCTGCTTCCCCCTACTTTTGATTATAGTACACAATTTTTACTCATTTTGGACTTTCTAATTTCTACTAAGTTGCAAAAGGGTTGAGCATGGGTATTGTATAATTTAATTAATTCCTATGTCACTTCCAAATTTAGCTTAAAATCTAGAATACACTGGGAAAACAATTTAGGGGTTCTGCTGGACGACAGATGGCACAATATAGTAAAGGGGCTTTCCAGTCCCTAAAAATTGATAGCCTATCCTCAGGATCTGGCCATCAATAACTGATCGGTCGTGGTTCTGACTTTCTCTTCATTTCTGCTTGCTCACTGTGAATCATCGACACAGATGTAGCGGCGATTCACAGGTATTGCAGCCTTCTCCCATTCACTTCAATGGAAGAAGGCTGTAATCATGGCCGCCATCAGGGCAGTAGAGCTGGTACTGCCGCCAGGGGCCCAGCCAGAATGATGAAAAATAGAGGCCCGTCGCTTCTCAGCAACTTTACACATTTCATTGAGGGCCCCAGTGTTAGTCACTTGGAGAAAGGAACAGACCCTGCAATGTAATAGGGCCCGTTACTTACTCTGACGTAACTAACGCTGGGGCCGAGAGGACTTACAGTAGGGGAAAATGCAGCCCGTAGAAGCTGTGGAGATCCCGCCCCCCAGCCAGCTCCTTCTCTACACGGACGGCGGGACCTGCAGGCTGGTGAGTGTGTGTCCCTCTCTCCATCCTGCTTCACATTCCTTCTGACCCCACTTGATTATATATAACTTGATTATATAAATTAAAGTTAAAATTGTTTCCCTAACATTTTGTGCCGCTATTTTTGTAATCGCAGCAAAAATGGCGCAGTTTTGCCGTAATTTTTAAAAAATTGCGCCAAACCGCTTGATTATGAAAATTGCATTAAAAAAGGGTACAAAACATGGTAAAACAGTGCTGTTAGGCTATAGTCAAAGTGTGGTAAAATCAAGTTTTTGTTGCGATTTTGCAAAAAAAAAATTTCATTTGACTGCACTGTGTAAATAGACTAAGGCCTTATTCAGATGGCCGTGCTCAGTCTGTTTTATATGGAACGTGTATCGGCCATATTTCCAGGACCGACCACAGTTCAGGGAGCCGGGCTCCTAGAACATTGCTTTCTATGACGCTAGATGTCCCTGTGTCTCCGTGGGAAAACTGTCCCATACTGTAATCATGTTTTCAGTACGGGACCGCGGAGAGACAGGGATTCCTAGCGTCATAGATAAATATGATGCTAGGAGCCCGGCTCCCCGAACTGTGGTCATTCTGGGAAATACTACATAGGGTCTATATAAAACGGACCGAACATGGACATTTCAACAAGGCCACTTCAGAAGTGGCGGATTTGTCTCCTATTTCTTGTGCGGATTGCGCACTGAAAATTCACTACAAATGTTCACGAACGTGTGCGAAATGGAAGTTTTTCACTGCCAATTTGCACCCGTGTGGTACCCGTTCTCACGGATCCCTCATATACTTGAGTCTATTGAGGGATTTGTAAAACCGGACTTAAATGGGACATGTACTATTTTTTTACGGCCCTTTACACGGTCCGTTAAAACAACAGCTGTGTAAATAGCCCCATAGAAATATATGCAACCATGTGACGGCCGTTAAAACAACGTCCGTCACACTAATATTTAACACGTTCGTCTGAATAAGCCCTAACTCATTTTCAAAACCCCATGCACATGCAGCAGAAAAAAATCTGCATGGAATTTAGGATGTGCTGCTGATTATTAAATCCACAGCATGCCTATTATGTTGCAGAATTGGAACGTATTTTACCCTTTAGGGTATGTTCACGCATCAAACAAAAAACGGCTGTAAAATACGGAGCTTTTCAAGGGAAAACAGCCCCTGATTTTAAGCCGTTTTTTATGCATCAAGCATTGTTTGATGCGTTCTTTACGGCCGTTTTTGAGGCTGTTTTTCTATTGAGACAATGAACGTCTTAAGACAGGACATGCACTTCTTTTTTACGGGGTGTTTTTTTACGTGCCGTTTTTTTACGTGCCGTTTTTACAAACGGCCGCATAAAAAACGCCCCGTGGGAACGAAAAGTCGTTTTTCCTATTGAAATAAATCAGAGGATGTTTGGAGGCGTTCAGCCTCCGTATTTTTAGCTGTTTTTCAGGGCGTTTACGGCCGAAAAACGGCTGAAAATAGGCTGTGTGAACATACCCTTAAAATGCAAAGGGTTAATTTGCTGCAAATCCCTAGCAAAATCTGAAAGGCTACATTTACACATTGAGGAATTTGGTGCAGAAAATCTGCATCAAAACCGCAGGACTTGTCCACACAGAACGGAATTGCTGCAGAAAATTTGTGCAGCAATTCCGTTGAAAGTAGCAGACGTTCCGCTGCAGAAAAAAACGCACCATTTCTTGCATTTTTTTACTGCAGAAAATGGTGCGAATTTTGCTGCGTTTTTCTCATGTTAGAAGATGGTGACAAAAAGCAACTCAGTCCACTTTCCGCAGCAGGAATTGACATGCTGAGGTCCGAAAAATACGCACCACAGGTCAATTTCTGTTCGGAATTTTTCTGCAGCATGTGGATGAGATTTGTTACATCCCACCCACTTTGCTGCTACTGTATTCTGCTGCGTATTTTCCATCCGCAATTCCGGATGGAAAAAATGCAGCAATTCCGCAACGTGTGGACAAGCCCTAATAGTGCATTCTTAGGCTGGGTACACACGAGCATGTTACATCCGTAATGGACGGAACGTATTTCGGGCGCAAGTCCCGGACCGAACACACTGCAGGGAGCCGGGCTCCTAGCATCATAGTTATGTACGATGCTAGGAGTCCCTGCCTCGCTGCAGGACAACTGTCCCGTACTGTAATCAGGTTTTCAGTACGGGACAGTAGTTCCACGGAGAGGCAGGGACTCCTAGCATCGTACATAAGTATGATGCTACGAGCCCGGCTCCCTGCAGTGTGTTCGGTCCGGGACTTACGGCTGAAATACGTTCCGTCCATTACGGACGTAACATGCTCGTGTGAATCCAGCCTAAGGTGCGGTTTTTACATTTTGATGTGGAAACACAGTAGGTGCAGGTTTTATGCTGCGGATTTGTTATTTTTGATTTTTTTTAAACTGGTCAGATACAATTTGCAAGCGGAAACACAAAATAAATTGACATGCTGCAGATTTTAAAATGCGCACCGCCGGTCAATTTATATGCAGAAAAAAACTGCGACGTGTAGATGAGATTTCTTGAGTTCTCATTTACTTTATCCGCACGTAATATGCATCGTGTGCATTTGGCCTAAGAGTTTTTTTTAACTCATCCTAAGGCCCCGTTCACACATGTTGGATTTGATATGGATTTCAATGACAATCTGCATCCCATGCATATGAGGTTTCCGCAACCCAGTTCACATGCTACGAAAAATTTTCCACGTGTGTTTTTGTCCGCACCATGAAAAGAAATACACCACAGCAATAAGTAGCATGCAATTTATTTTGCACGGAAAAGCCGAAGATAAGCCCCTTTGAATGACCATGGGACTAGTTCTCGTGCGGATCTGCTACACGCTTGTGGCACATCTGCGGCAGAAATCCGAGGGAAGCCTCCGATTTTTGCTGCGTTAAAACACATTGGACTTTAATGGCAATATTAGAAAGTTAGTGCTCCTTACATCCTCACAAGTGCTTCCCCCTCTCTTAACACCCCCTTCACATCGTTTTATTGCCCTACATTTATTGTAGACAAAATCTCCGAACATACACTATAAACAACGTAAACGATAATTCATAGGGCTCCATTATGTCCTTTTAGGCTACGTTGGGCTGGTAGATGTCAGTTTACCTTTTTTTGAAGGATGGAATAGCGTAGTAGACTTTGCTATTCCATCCTGAGAGATACCACAAAAAAACGTATACCGCTCCTGACATTAGGATGTCAGGAGCTTCCCAATGCCGAAGTCCCCAGACAGAGCATCACAAGTGCTCTACCCGTGGACTTTGATGTCTGGATTCGAAGAGCTCCATTCTTCTAGCCATATATTGCTGTAATGTCCTATATTGTTAAAATAGGACACTAGATCCATTATTCAAACATGGTTTTCAAATTATTATTGTTTTTGCATATTCTGGGTGAACAACTCCACATAGTAAATATATATATATCTTTTTGATAGTGCAATTATAGTCCCGTAGTGGAATATGTATCTTAACATCCCTATATTTACTATGTGGAGTTGTTCACCCAGAATATGCAAAAACAATAATTATTTGAAAACCTTGTTTGAATAATGGATCTAGTGTCCTATTTTAGCAATATAGGACATTACAGCAATATATGGCTAGAAGAATGGAGCCCTTCGAATATGCCCTAATGAGCACAATGATTAATGTGTACGCACACTATGAAATAAGGAAGCATTTAAACAATAGGGATATAGTTGAAGAAATCCCTGTATAGACACCGATAATCCGGCTCACTGGGGAGGGAGTGAGGAGGCGATGTCATTGTGAGACTGATGACGTATCAGTGCTCGCGACTGATTGGATGTCCTACGGCCGAGTCTCCGGAAGAGGCGGAATTACCTGACATATAAAAGGAGTGTGTTTAGAAGCACTCGCTGCCACTGCCGTATGATCTGCTACACTGCTATGCTCAATACCACCCTGACGAAATAGTATATAACTGGGGAAACGCGTAGGAGCTGGAGCTTCAGTTAGGGAAATTATCACAATATTAGGGATAGGTTCTGTCAGGGATCATTACTATGTATATTGTCTGAAAAATATTATCCTCACACATATGTATATACATTTCAGTTCTTTGTGTAATATACTGATATATATAACAAGTTCTTTGTTCATGTCGGACACACCTATGGAAGACACCGCCCCCTGGAATGCAAAGAGGAGTGTGCAGAAGAATGTATAGGAAAACTTATAGGGAGGAGCATGTGTCTTCTCTGTGTGTGTTTCTTTGTTCTGAATAAAGTTCAGTTCCTCCTGGCTGACATTGAAGCTGTACCTCAGACATTTGTGTGGTGTACTTCTCTCCAGGCATGCCTTCAGCTTTCAATTTACAGAGGTGGTTATTCGGTGTGAAATACGGACCTGACATTTGGCACCCCAGATGGGACCTCACTCGAGGAAATATCAAAATCCGGACAATCGACAATCACAGGGTGAAACAGATAACTCAAAGTTGCCCACTGAAGGAATTTGATCACCTCCACAATAACACGGTAAGCGAATTGATTTTATAAATCTTCGTCTTATCTGTGTTAGTGGACAGTCTTGTGGCGATCTGTAGAACCCTTTTGTTGATTTCCTGGACTATCTCAGGCGACAGAGGTGATATTTTCCGCTGTGAGGTAAAAAAACCTGTGAGACCTTAGTCGCGCCCGACTAACCATCCTCTGGGTAATTAGGGACTAGATAGAAAATACGCGGGCACAATATCTATATGTGTGATAAGTCGTGGATAGTATTATAACCTGTCTTATACAGGGGCACGCGGGCATAAGTACATGTGTGATAAGTCGTGGATAGGCACGCGGGCATAAGTACATGTGTGATAAGACGTGAGACGCGGGCATGCGGGGTGCAATGATGCACTGATAAGACGTGTGATAAGACGTGAGACAAAAACACTGATAAGTCGTGTGATAAGGCATATGCGGGGTGTATAAACTGAAAAGAAGGAAAGAAAAAATAAAATTTAAGTCGTGTATTAAATTGTAAGTAATATAGTGGCCAGACAAGAGAGTTGTAGACCGAAAATTGTTATATAAGTTACGTGTATAATATAGACTGTTAGAATGGATGGTTTACGGTCCATATTCAAATCATCAGGATCACCCGATCCTATTCATGATTTGGTGAAGTGAATGGAAGTTAGGAATAAGAAAGGTATTGTATGTATTAGAAAACAGGACCAGCCGACGCCCGGTAATGGCGTCCGTACCTCATGTTGAGTGTGTCCTCATTGTTGGTGGGAAACCACCCCCCCTTCACAGCTGCGCACTGTGTTTCCAATGGGAGAGGCTGCCCCCCCCTGCCCCTGATGTGGCCACGCCCGGCCCAACCAAATCAGTATGAAATAATCACCTTGTTAATTTTGTCATTTGTAGTGTTTTTTTCTATTTACAGAAGTTCCAGTCTAGTTCACTGATGAAACAACACGTCATCATAATATAGAGATGGTGGCCGACAAATTGTACGGTTACAAATTATATGTTTGATGTTTTGAATGTAGATAATTTCTATACAATGGTGTGATGAATGATTGCAGATACGTATGTTGTTTTGCCGGCATTGAAAGTGTTAAGATTGTGAGAGAAGAAGTTGTGAGAAATGAGTGTGTGACCCCCCTCCCTCCCCCCTAAAGTGTGCTGTGTTTGGGAGGAGGAGGAGGGGGGCTGACTGGGTGCAGTCTGCAGGGCTGATGAGACAAAGGGATCTCAATATGCACTGCTGAGATATATGTATATATATATATCAGTAATGTCTACAAACCGAAATAAATTTCTTCTCTTTTGCGCATGCGCTGTTGGTTATAAAAGTTACGATATTTATGTGTTATGATGTGATCAGATTTCATGTGTTTTGATGTTAATTCAGATGTATTAAACTACAGATACTGTGAGACGGGGGTTTGAAAATGTATGTGCCCCCCACCGTTCCCTATTTTTATATACTGTTTATTGGTTTGCAGTAATTAATGTTATCAGAGATAATATTTTCTGTTTTATTGAATAACTAACTACAATTGTTTTATTTTTGATTTCACACATGAGTTATGTCATTGTAAAGATCAAATGTTTGTCAGGAAAAAGTCATTTTTGTTTCAGGCTGTTGTACATTACAGGGGGTTAAATTAGTGTTATGTTGAGATGTCGTTTTGAACTCTGCTACATTACTCTCGCAGAGTCCACAAAGGGGGGAAGGGTGAAGGAACTGATCAGGTACAATTTTGGCTTGTTTTGAATTAATTAATTTGGTTTCAGAAGATCTAAAAATGTGTAAGAGACCCCAATGAGTAATCCAGATTAAATGTGTATGAGCGTAACCTACATTTTGAGGTTTGTGTAGATGGTTGTGTAAGAGACCATCCCCCTCCAGCAAATTTACACAGGAGGCAGAGGTGACGTCACTCAAACGAGTCTTTATGGATTTAGATGAGGGGGAAGGCAAAACAAAAATTGTCTGGACATTGTTAATTTGATGTAAAGTTTTTAGGAATGTTTTCTTTTTATTTGTTTTTGTATTAATCAAGTATTTGCAGAACCTGATAAAAGTGAGATTCTCAAAGTGCTCGTGATTATCAGATGAGTGTGGAGAAGTGTATAACATTTGGTTTTATTTTAGAGGATGAAGACGCCACCCCTTTGAGATGTTCTATCTATATATGTGACATGGGTTTTTAATGTAAATTTGTAATAAAGAGATTTTATTATACAGTATGTACAAGCCGGGATACGAGGCACCAGGTAAATTACCCAGAAACCACTCTCACCTTCTTGTTCATTTCAAGGAGCGGAGCTGGAGGTGCTCGCTGAGGCTGTAACCTGGCAGAAGGTAAGACGGCCGACATTTACACTGACTCTAGGTACGCTTTTGGCATCGCCCACAATTATGGGCCCATTTGTAGTAGGAACTTTATTGGATCATCGGGTAAGCCAATTGAGAGAGCAAGAGAAGACAGACCTGACAACAAGGGTATATGCAGCCAGGTGTCAGTAAATTGGCTTGTCCCTGGATACAATAATGCCACCACTAGGTTTGTAGCAGCCGGCATGTGCGCATGGCATGACATAGGTAAAACAGCAAAGGTACCTGTGAAAAGTGAAGCCCGGCCAGATTAACAGTCCCAGCGACTGCAGAACATACAACTACCCGAGGTAGACGTGTATGACAATGTGCTTGTGTGTGTAGACCTGTTCTCAGGGGGGGTCTGAAGCCCGGCCTGTATCTTCCCCACTGCAGACATTGTGTGTAAGTGACAGGGAGAACAATGTTATCCCAAGTATTGAACTGGTGTTTGTACAATGATAAGATGTTAGCAGTTCTCTAGACATTGTCCCAAAGTTAGTTTGTTTAATAATTGTATTTAAGAAGTGTTGTGGGAATATTAAATACTGAGGTTAAGTTTTATGTAAAGTTCTGGACCAGCCTTAGCATTGGACTATTAGAGTCATGCGTCAGATAAAAGGTACAGAAGTGGAATATTCCCATTAGAAAACATTTTTATTTGTTTATTTTTCTTTTTGTTGTGAAAGGGAAATTTTAGAGCAGAGAATTCTGTGCAGTGTATATGTGTATGTGTAGATATATATATAAAGAAGAAGAATCAGTTTGTAAGTTACTGACCAGTGTGAACGTTTGATGTAAAGATGCTATTTGTTAATGTTTTTCTTCCAATTAATTATTTGGGTAAGATCTAATTGGTATGTCCCAGGTTTTACAGCTGTCGCTGCTAAATTCTGTTAGAGCTGTTTGATTTGCCTACAGAACAGTCTTGGCAGACCGGTGCCAACCTTATCATACCCGCCTCCCACGAAGAGAACCGACCTTGAGAGGCCTTCCCAGGTAGAACGAACCAGATTAGAGTAAGAAAAATAGTTTTAAGACGCTTGTCAGATAAACATGTGGAATCTGTGTATGTTTCTGTGAGGTGGAGATGTTCTAGGCGATCAGCTGAGATCAAGGTACAAATCCTGCTGAAAGAGTATCACCAAGTGCAAATGAAATGTACCCAGTAATCACACATCTTCTAGGTGCCCTGTCCATTGTAACAGAGAAGTTTTTCCTTATATAAAGGTGTTTGATGTCATTTAAGGGCCTGACATTATTGTATGTACTTAGAACAACGTTTATAATGTATGCGGATGATGTTATCACCAGATTAGTATTTATTTTAACAATTGACAAGGGTTGGGGGTCCCCAGCAAGTGCCAGTAAATATGAACTAAAAGACTTTTAACACGATGAACTCCATCACTGAGATGCGGCAGGCACAGCCTGAGCCAGTACAACGCGTTTATCATGAACTGACGGCAGTGTCACAATTCTAAGCGGCCGCCCAGACAAGTAACTTACCAGACGAAGAGTACAGATGCGGAGGGTTTGATAGTCACAATACAACTCCACTAATCCGCCTACGTGGGATCTCACCCCAGGCTCACAACATGAGGTGCTATGTACAGCCTGATGACGTAAACTAAAGGAGACGGCGTCGGACAGATGAGAAGGACCAAACCAAGTCCTGATGACATCAGCAAAGTAAAGACCAAAGACCTGAGTGAATCCGTCAGCAGGATCAAGTGTTTTGATAATTAAGTGACCAGGAGGGGGTAATAATAACTCCCCCACTGGACACCAACGTAGTCTGACTCCACAATTGTGTGGGTTACCCTGAGGGTGACAGTCAGTGAAGAGCAGAAGACAGGAGAAGAAGAAGACGATGGTGTACAGGACTGGCAATGAACTGATGGGACCCGAGACCTGAGGGTGATAGCATGAGATTGGTGATAGCATTATGTTATTAGCTGAGGCCCTATTGTTTATAATGTCTGAGGTTTATAATTATAATGTGTGTAAATATGCCACGGTGCTGCAAATTACAATCTGAGGAGTTTTATGTGAAGGTGTGAGGTGAAGGTCACTGTGCTGCCCATGACCTGTCATATCTGCAGGGGTAAAGTCCCATTAGGACAGTAAGTGACAGTGCGACAGTTGTTACCATTAATAAAATGTAGACCGGATTAATTATATATATTACAACCAGCAGCGGTTTGTAGATTATATCAAAACAACCATCCTGTATCCAGAGGAGAATAGGGAAAGTTAGGACCACTCCGACACCTTGGAAGTCCAGGTACAAAGGGGGGTTACTCATCAGGAGTAGCTCGTCTCAAGCTGGTGAAGAAATCCAAAACCCCTACCCGCCTGGTTCGAGTGGTCAGTGGTAGGTTGCTAGGCACGACTCAGGGATAGAATAATATTTTTAGGGGGGACTGTCAGGGATCATTACTATGTATATTGTCTGAAAAATATTATCCTCACACATATGTATATACATTTCAGTTCTTTGTGTAATATACTGATATATATAACAAGTTCTTTGTTCATGTCGGACACACCTATGGAAGACACCGCCCCCTGGAATGCAAAGAGGAGTGTGCAGAAGAATGTATAGGAAAACTTATAGGGAGGAGCATGTGTCTTCTCTGTGTGTGTTTCTTTGTTCTGAATAAAGTTCAGTTCCTCCTGGCTGACATTGAAGCTGTACCTCAGACATTTGTGTGGTGTACTTCTCTCCAGGCATGCCTTCAGCTTTCAATTTACAGAGGTGGTTATTCGGTGTGAAATACGGACCTGACAGTTCCAGAGACAACAGGGTCGTTTTTTTCAGAACGAGTGCCCGGTGTGTTGTCAACAGTGAGGGTTGAGAGTGAGGCTTAAGGGACAGACAGAATGCCATCGTGCAAGTTCATATGATCCAAGCCTACCCTGCTGTACATTCAAGGAACTATAACCCTGTATTCATCACTGTGAATAGATATTGATGTGTATGTCCAATAATACAACAGTATAAACAATACTATATTGATATTCCATTTTATATGGGTTATATTAAAAGCTAAGTTTTAGATACTAATCCTTCCTCTACTAACAAGTTTAAAATTTGGAAGGTCTAACGGGAACCAGCCCGTGGGTTATTAACTAGGAACTATCAATTAAATAAAATAAAGCACAATCTCCCTTTTCCCTTATCAAGTCCTTTGTTATTAAAAAAAGTGAAAGTAAACCATACATATTTGGTATCGCCGTGACCATAACGGCCGATACTATAAAAATATTATGTTATTTATTCCACGCGGTGAAGAGCGTAAAAAAAACTCCCATAAAAAAACAATACCAGAATTTCTGTTTTTTGGTCACTTTGCCCTACAAATATTGGAATAAAACGTGAACAAAAAGTCGCATATATACAAAAATGGTACCTATATAAACTATAGCTCGACTCTCAAAAAACAAACCCTCATAAAGCTCCGTCGACTAAAAAACTCAAAACTTTATGGTTCTCACAACTTGGCGACAGAAATATACATTCTTTTTATATAAGTAATTTTATTGTGCAAAAAGTTGTAAAACATAAAAA